>NC_134688.1:297715360-298027860 GCF_050947455.1 Rhinoderma darwinii | reverse complement strand
CCCCTCTACTTTGCTTTAATTCCTGTGAAACGCCTAAAGGGTTAAGAAACTTTCTAAATGCTGTTTTGATTACTTTGAGGGGTGAAGTTTTTAAAATGGGGTGAATTATGGGGGTTTCTAATATATATGGCCCTTAAAGCCACTTCAGAACTGAACTGGTCCATGAAAAAATAGGTTTTGTATATTTCTTGAAAATGTGAGAAATTGCTGTTAAAGTTCTAAGCCTTGTAACGTCCTAGAAAAATAAAAGGATGTTCAAAAAACGATGCCAATCTAAAGTAGACATATGGGAAATGTTAACTAGTAACTATTTTGTGTGGTATTAATATCTGTTTTACAAGCAGATACATTCAAATTTAGAAAAATGCAATTTTTTGCAAATTTTCTATAAATTTTGGTGTTTTTCACAAATAAGCAATGAATTTATCGACCAAATTTTTTCACTAACATAAAGTACAATATGTCACGAGAAAATCTCCGAATCGCTTGGATAGGTAAAAGCATTCCGGAGTTATTACCACATAAAGTGACACATGTCAGATTTGAAAAAAATCGCCTGCGTCCACAAGGCCAAAACAGGCTGGGTCCTGAAGGGGTTAAAGAATATAATATCCACCAATAGCACAAAGTGTATTTCAAACCACCTTAGTGTAAATAGTTTAGTATAGAATTAACTCAGGAAATGTTGTAAAAATGTACTCTTGGTAGCCGCTTGCATACATTTGATGGGTAAATTAAATGAAGGTGTCCAAAGTCCTGGCTGTCTTTTCAGAAATAAATATTGCTCGGTTCAGTTTTCAATTTAAATCTACCGTTCTCTATTTTTCTAAAAGGTGTGGGAAGGTCGGTGGAGAGTTATTCCGTATGATGTGCTTCCTGATTGGCTAAAGGACAATGATTATCTGTTACATGGACACCGTCCCCCAATGCCATCATTCCGAGCCTGCTTCAGGAGCATTTTCAGAATACATACGGAGACAGGAAATATATGGACTCATTTACTAGGTATGTTTTTGGTAAATACAAATATGTAATGAAAGCTCTAGCATGTAAAAATATTTTACTCTATGCTGCTCGGTATATATGGGTGGATAGGAAACATGACATCTGTCTAAGGCCCCATGCACACGAACTTATTTTTTCCCTCCCGTAAATACTGGCATAAATACGGGTCCTTGGTCACACGTATTCGACCCATATTGCACCAGTATTTCCGGGCACGTTTTCGCTGCAAAATTGCACTGCACTAATCGTCAGCCCCTTTTCTCTATCAGTGCAGGGTAGAGAGAAGGGACAGCCCTTTACGAGGTAAAAGTAAAAGAAATTCATACTTACCCGGCCGTTGTCTTGGTGACGCGTCTCTCTCGACATCCCTGGATGACGTGGCAGTCCATGTGACCTCTGCACCCTTTGAGTGGCCTGTGATTGGCTGCAGAGCTCACATGGGCTGAAACGTCATCCCGGGAGGCCGGACTGGAGGAAGAAGCAGGGAGTTCTGGGTAAGTATGAACTTCTGTTTTTTTTACACGTTGATTTATATTGTGATCGGTAGTCACTGTCCCTAGTGCTGAAAGAGTTACTGCCGATCAGTTAACTCTTTCAGCACCCTGGACAGTGACTATCCACTGACGTCGCCTAGCAACGCTCCTGTAATTACGGGTGCACACACGTAGTAACCCGTAATTACGGGAGCCCCATAGACTTCTATGGGCCTGCCCGTGCCGTAATTTCGGCCTAAAATTTGCATTCGTGTGCTTGGGGCCTCACCTGGCATGCTGTGCAGAAACTGGGAGATATCTCCAGCCGTACATGTGAGGTTGATGTCATGCTTGTCTCGTTCTATTTTTCCCTCCTTTTTTTAAAAACAATGTTTTTTTACTACTTCTCTCTCCACTTAGGTTTTGTGCTGTTCGTTTTCCTGGGGGTTTTGACGATGCTTAGACCTAACATGTACTTCATGGCTCCCCTGCAGGAGAAGGTGGTTTTCGGAATGTTCTTTTTGGGGGCCGTGTTGTGTCTCAGCTTCTCCTGGCTGTTTCACACTGTGTACTGTCACTCAGAGAAAGTATCCCGCACATTCTCTAAGTAAGTATGTTTAGAGCCCATGTTGTTTAGATATTTGCATGCAATTCAATGAACACTCTTGAAACCAAGGCGTGTGGATATTTTGTCAATATTGGTATTTTTTTGATACTGGCACGCACTGGACCATAAAATGCACCCATAACTAGAAGCATTTTTTTACTGTACATTTTGAAAGTGCCCCACCAACATGCCAGCCACCGTGCCCCCGATACAGAGATTCTGAACACCCAGCACAGTAAATTCTGCTTCCATAGACTTCACTGCCATGACTTTAGAAACCCACAGCTGTCTCCTGCTTCTAAAGTCTGTATCTGCTGGCAGCTGCATGCATTTGGACTATTAGACGCACTAGTAGATTACTGCATGGTTCTTAACCCTTTCGGGATGAAGGCATTTTTTTGTTTTTCATTTTAGTTTTTCACTCCCTGCATTCCAAGAACCATACCTTTTTTTTTTATTTTTCTGCCAATAGGGCGGTGTGAGGGCTTATTTTTTGCGGGAGGAGTTGTAGTTTCTTTTGGTGCCTTTTATCGTTCCATATAATGTACTGGGAAACAGAAAAAAAAATCTTTGTGGGCTGAAGTTGGAAAAAACTTCAATTCCTTAATTGTTTTTTTGGGTTTAGTTTTTACGGCTTTCATCGTACAGTAAAAACGATAACGTCTCTTTATTCTATGGCTCAATACGATTATGGTGAGACCAAATTGATATCGTTTTTTTTACTACTTTTATTGATGAACTTTTTTGTTAAAAAAAAAAATCAATGTTTTGTGTCTCCACACAGAGCCATAACTATTTTATTTTTTCACCGATTGAGCCGGTTGAGGGTTTTTTTTGTTTGTTTTTTTTGCGGGACGATCTGTAGTTTTTATCGGTACAATTTTTTGGGTCAATTTTTATTACTTCTTCTTTTTTTTTTTTTTTTGAGACCTTAGGTGAACAAAAATTAGCGATTTTTGCAGTTTTAAATTTTTTATTTTTTACGGCGTTCACCGTGCGCATTAAATAACGCTATATTGTAATAGTTCAGACTTTTACGGACGCAGCGATACCAAATTTACTTTTTAAATTTTTACATTGCTTTAGGTGGGAATGGGAAAAGTTAGTAGTTTTTTTTTTCTTGAACTTTAATAAAAATATATATTTTTTTCACTTTTATTTGCACACTTTATTAGCCCCCCTAGGGGACGTGAACCAGAGAACGTTAGATCGCTGGTACAATATACTGCAATACTAATGTATTGCAGTATATCGTAATCTTTACAGGCATCTGTTCAGCCCTGCTTAACAGAGGCAGAGTGAAGGCAGCCCTGGGGGCCTTCATTATGCCCCTGGGCTGCCATAACAACGGTCGTCACCCCCTGATCTCACTGCGGGGGGGGATGAGCTGCCGGAGAGCCCCCCCCCCCAGTTTTGAACGCCTCAGATGCGATTGACAGCAGCATTTGAGGGGTTAAACAGCCGGGAACAGCGCAATCGCTGCTCCCAGCTGTTTGTCCCGGGTGCCCGCAGTTTAATGCAGCCGACACCCGCAGAATATGGAGCGCACTCAGGGCGTGATCGCGCAGCAAATGTCACCCCCGCACCCGGATGTAATAGCACGTCTGGGTGCGCGAAGGGGTTAATAAATAAAAAAAATGTAAGTGCGTCTAAATAGTCAATTTTTCTTTTTTTTTTTATTGATTTTCCAGTCTGATATAGAAACATTTTTTTTCAAATTCTATAGAAAATTAAGATACAAGAATTTAAGGGGGAAATCTATTCAAAATAATCCAAAAATGTTTAGATATGTCTGTCACAACAGTCTAAGGAAAGGGCAAGCAAATCATTGAGGTTGCTTTGTATGTTTTCAGATTTTCAATAAAAGAAACATATTAGCAGCACCATAGAGCTGAAAATCTGAGGTCCGAGATCATGTCACATGTTCTTCTCTCTATTCCATTCAAATTGTGTTTATCCTTTTATGTTGTTGATGTAATACAGTAATGCTTACATCTAATGTCACATGAACTTAACCCCTTCCCACAAAACAATATAACTGTACATCGAGTTTTTGAGTCTTTAGCCGTGACTTGGTATACATTTACATTGTATGGATGGCGCAGGCTCACGAGCTGCGCCCGCGCTAACCAGGAGCTAGCTTGGGCCTTTTTAGGTTGCCTGTCAGTAAAACATTGACAGTCAATAACACCGCAATAGAGTATTGCAGTGTATTACTGAAGCAGTCAGAAGTCCCATAGTGGGTTAAAAAAAATTATAATCAACAAAAGATTATTAAATAAAAAAGTATATAAAACCATTTTTCCCATTAAAAAAAATCTGCACAATGCTAAGATAGTTAAATAAATATATAGTATCCCTGCGTTTCTAATGACTAAATGATAAGTAAAAAAAAAAAAATCCCAGAGAACAATGGCTGTCTTTTCCACATTACCCCATCGGGGAAAAAAAAAAATATGAATAAAAGCTAATCACTGACTTGTGTGCCCAGAATGGTCCTATTGAAAACATATAACTCGTCCCACAAAAACAATCCCTCCTGAAGCTACATCAACGAAAAAATAAAAAATGATAACGTTTGGAATACGACAATGAAAAAACAAAATCACTACCTCCTGAAGTCCAGAATAGTCCACCTCCTAAAGGGTTAATTGAAATGAACGAATTGAAAGAAGCTCTGTAAAGATCGCAATGTAAAAATCTGTGTGATGGAACATTTCACACATTGCTTCTTTATGAATAGTGGTTGAAATTATTAACCCCTTCCCTCTTTAGCCACTTTTGACCTTCCTGACAGCCTCATTTTTCAAATCTGACATGTTTCACTTTATGTGGTAATAACGTCGAAATGCTTTCACCTATCCAAGCGATCCTGAGATTTGTTTTCTCGTGACACATTGCACTTTAAGATAGTGGTAAAATTTGGTCGATACATTCAGTATTTAATTGTGAAAAACACGAAAATATAGTGAAAAATTGCAAAAATTAGCATTTTTCTCAATTTAAATGTATCTGCTTGTAATACAGGCAGTTATACCACACAAAATTGTTGATAATTAACATCCCCCATATGTCTACTTTAGATTGGCATCGTTTTTTGAACATCCTTTTATTTTTCTATGACCTCACAAGGCTTAGAACTTTAGCAGCAATTTCTTACATTTTCAAGAAAATTTCAAAAGGCTATTTTTACAGGGGCCAGTTCAGTTGTGAAGTGGTTTTGAGGGCCTTATATATTAGAAACCCCCAAAAAGTCTCCCCATTTTAAAAACTTCACCCCTCAAAGTATTCAAAACAGCATTTAGAAAATGTCTTAACCCTTTACACATTTCACAGGAATTAAAGCAAAGTAGAGGTGAAATTTACAAATTTCATATTTTTTTGCAGAAATAAATTTTTAATACAATTTTTTTTATAACACAGAAGGTTTTACCAGAGAAATGCAACTCAATATTTGTTGCCCAGTTTCTGCAGTTTTAGGAAATATCCCACATGTGGTCGTAGCGTACTACTGAACTGAAGCACCGGCCTCAGAAGCAAAGGAGCACCTAGTGGATTTTGGGGCCTTATTTTTGTTAGAATATATTTTAGGCACCATGTCAGGTTTGAAGGGCTCTTGCGGTGCCAAAACAGTGAAAATCCCCCAAAAGTGACCACATCTGGGAAACTAGACACCTCAAGGAAATTATCTAGGGGTGTAGTGAGCATTTTGACCGCACAGGTTTTTTACAGAAATTATTGGAAGTAGGCCGTGAAAATTAAAATCAACATTTCTTCAAAGAAAATGTAGGTTTAGCGATTTTTTTTTTTCTCATTTCCACAAGGACTAAAGGAGAAAAAGCACCGCAAAATTTGTAAAGCAATTTCTCCCGAGTAAAACACTACCCCACATGTGGTAATAAATGGATATTTGGACACACGGCAGGGCTTAGAAGGGAAAGAGCGCCGTTTGGCTTTTGGAGCTCAAATTTAGCAGGAATGGTTTGAGAGGCCATGTCACATTTACAAAGCCCTTGAGGGGACAAAACAGTGGAAACCCCCCACAAGTGACCCCATTTTGGAGACTACACCCATTGAGGAAATTATCTAGGGGTATAGTGAGCGATTTGACCCCACAGTTTTTTTGCAGAAAATATTGGAAGTAGGCCCTAAAAATAATAATCTACATTTTTTCAAAAAAAAATCTAGGTTTAGCTAATTTTTTCTCATTTCCAGAAGGACTGAAGGAGAAAAAGCACCACAAAATTTGTAAAGCAATTTCTCCCGAGTAAAACAATACCCCACATGTGGTAATAAACGGCTGTTTGGACACACGGCAGGGCTTAGAAGGGAAAGAGCACTATTTGGCTTTTTGAGATCACATTTAGCAGGAATGATTTGCGGAGGCCAGGTCACATTTGCAAAGCCCCTGAGGGGACAAAACAATGAAAACGCCCAAAAAGGGACTCCATTTAGGAAACTACACCTCTTGAGGAATTCATCTAGGGGTGTAGTAAGCATTTTGACCCCACAGATGTTTCATAGAATTTATTAGAATTAGGCAGTGAAAAGAAAAACAGTCCTTTTTCTTCAATAAGACGTAGCTTTAGCGCAAATTTTTTCATTTTCTCAACAAATAAAGGAAAAAAAGAACCCAAAATTTCTAAAGCAAATTCTCCCGAGTACGGCAATACCCCATATGTGGTCATAAACTGCTGTTTGGGCAAACGGCAGGGCTCAGAAGGAAAGGACCGCCATTTGGAGTGCAGATGTTGCTGGATTGGTTTCTGGGCGCCTGTGGGCCCAAAACAGTGGAAACCCCCCAGAAGTGACCCCATTTTGAAAACGACACCCCTCAATGCATTTACCAAGGGGTGTAGTAAGCATTTTAACCCTGCAGGTGTTTTGTAGAAATTAGTGTTCACTCGATGTTGCAGAGTGAAAATGGGATTTTCTTCCATAGATATGCCAATATGTGGTGCCCGGCTTGTGCCACCATAACAAGACAGCCCTCAAGGCATTTATTAAGAGGTGTAGTGAGCATTTTCACCCCACAGGTCTTTTCCATAAATGAATGCACTGCGGATGGTGCAAATTAAAAATTTATATTTTTCCCTAGATATGCCATTCAGTGGCAAATATGTCATGCCAAGCTTATGACACTGGAGACACACACCCCAAAAATTGTTAAAATGGTTCTCCCGGGTATGACGATGCCATATATGTTGAAGGAAACTGCTGTTTGGGCACGCTGTAGGGTTCAGAGCCGAGGGAGCACCATTTGGCTTTTAGAGAGCGGATTTTGCTTGGTACTAAATTTGTTTGAGTATTGCTGGTGTTTTATAATGTGGGGGTACATGTAAGCGGGGCGGAGTATATAAGGGGCATAGTCAGGTGGTATGAAAAAAAAAAAAAGCCATAGATGTGTGTTACGCTGTGAAGCAATCCTTTCCGCACAGGCCAGTGTCGCACTGATAAATGGTGTAATTTCTTATCCCCCTTTTGGTCCACACTCTGCACCTTTGTAGTTTGAGGAATTTTGCTGGGAAGTGTTGTCCTGGTATAATACGGGCACCGTCGCTTCCAGCGGATATGTTTGGGCCCTCCCTTTCCTGGTTCCCTAATTTTAGGTCCTTGATAAATCGCCTCTTCCCTCGGGCACAACTGCATATTTTTTTATTTCCTGACTTATTGGAGCCATAACTAATTTTATTTTTCATAGACGTAGCGGTATGAGGGCTGGTTTGTTGCGGGATGAGCTGTAGTTATTATTGGTACCATTTTGGGGTACATGTGACTTTTTGATCACCTTTTATCCTATTTTTTGGGATGCCAGGTAAACAAAAAAAAATGCAATTCTGGCACAGCTTTTTTCGTTTTTTTTATACAGCGTTCACCATGCGTTATAAATTACATGTTAACTTTATTCTGTGGGTCAGTACGATTCCGGCGATACCTAATTTATAGCACTTTTTTATGTTTTACAACTTTTTTCACAATAAAATTACTTTTGTAAAAAGAATGTATTTTTTCTGTCGCCAAGTTGTGAGAACCATAACGTTTTAATTTTTTTGTCGACGGAGGTGTATGAGGGCTTGTTTTTTGCGGGACGAGCTATAGTTTTTTATAGGTACCATTTTTGGATACGTGCGACTTTTTGATCACTTTTTATTCTAATATTTGTAGGGCAAAGTGACAAAAAAAACAAACTAACGTTTTTTTACGTTTTTTTTTACGCTGTTCACCGCGTGCAATAAATAATACAATATTTTGATACCTCAGGTCGTGGCGATACCAAATACATATGGTTTATTATTATTTTTCAATAATAAAGGACTTGATAAGAGTAAAAGGGGGATTGTGTTTTATTTGATTACTTGAAGCTTTTATTGTTTTCAAACTTTTATTTTTTGCACTTTTTTTACACTTTTCTTCAAGTCCCACTAGGGGATTTGAAGGTCCAACGGTCAGATTTTTTTTTTTCTAATACATTGCACTACCTATGTAGTTCAATGTATTAGATCTGTCAGTCATTCACTGACAGCAAGCCGGTTAGGCTTCGCCTCCCGGCGGGGCCTAAATCGGCTTCCGTAATGGCAGAGCAGGAGACCATTGTGTCTCCTGTTGCCATAACAGCAGTCGCCAGTCCCGATTGCCTGTCAGGGCTGGCGATCTGCTAGTAACCGCTACGATGCAGCAATCGCTTTCGATTGCTGCATCGAAGGGGTTAATGGCAGGGATCGGAGCTAGCTCCGGTTCCTGCCGTTACAGGTGGATGTCAGCTGTACAGTACAGCTGACTTCCACCGCTGATGACGCCGGATCAGCTCCTGACCCGGCGCCATCTTGCCAGCAGCTACGGAAGCCGATCAGGCTCCGCCGCCGGGCGGATCTTGACCGGCTTCGGTGCTAGGCAGACCGGGAGGCCAGTATTAGGCCTCCGGTTGCCATTGCAGCCACCGGAACCCCGGCAATTTTATTGCTGGGGCTCCGATGAGTTGCAAACACCTTAAGTGCAGCGATCGCGTTTGAGCGCTGCACTTAAGGGGTTAATGGCGGGGATCGAAGCTAATTTCGGTCCCCGCCTTTACAGTCGGATGTCAGCTGTAAGATCTAGCTGAGATCCGGTGATGATGGCACCGACTCAGCTTCTGAGCCGGTGCCAAACATTTGACGTACATATACGGCATTTTGCGGGAAGTCAATGCTTTCCATGACGTACATGTACGGCAAATGTCGGGAAGGGGTTAATGACTTCAGAGTCTACATCCGAAGTATTTTTATGTGAACTATGTATATTGTCCGCTAATTTATATAAAGTCTAACTTTTTAAATCCTATTTATTAACCACTTCCCTTTTTTCCAGGCTGGACTACTCTGGGATTGCCCTTCTGATCATGGGGAGCTTTGTGCCCTGGCTGTATTACTCGTTCTACTGCTCTCCTCAACCACGTCTGATATACCTGTCCATTGTCTGTGTGCTGGGCATCACTGCAATTGTTGTTGCACAATGGGATCGCTTTGCCACACCAAAGCATAGACCAACCCGAGCAGGTAACTTTTTCCAACATTTCATTGCCTATCTTATGCAACAGAAAGTGGCTATATGTATGTACTGTACATGTATTGGATGCTGATGGCATTTGTGTCATTTGTGAGTTTGTAACATTTTTTACTGGCCTTTAAAAAAATGTTTACTTTTGGTCCAAAATTACATTACATATGTTGGAAGATCACTGCGCACAGTCATGCCGCTTTTGGAACACACACACACACACACACTCACACTCAAAACGTGAACATACAATACTGTGTAATATTTATTTTAGCTCCAGTGTAATCTATTATTTGTCTTGTCTTTGCAGGGGTATTCCTAGGTCTTGGTCTGAGTGGCATTGTTCCTACTCTACATTTCACTATTGCAGAGGGCTTTGTTAAAGCGACTACAGTGGGTCAGATGGGTTGGTTCTTTTTAATGGCTGTTATGTATATAACAGGAGCTGGTCTGTATGCAGCACGGATCCCTGAACGTTTCTTCCCTGGAAAGTTTGATATCTGGGTAAATATGACTGTCTATTAGAATTTGTACATAGTGTACCATGCAAATAGAGGAGAATATTCCTAAAATAGGTACATTTTACTTGTGCGCAAATTAGCTCTCTCCCAAAAGAAGAAAAGGGTCTCTCTAGCGCCACTTGTAGGTGACTATCCTGCAAGTCAATGACTTGGGTAATAGCAAAGCCATAAACACCCATTAGGCTATTATTCCGACTTACGGGGTAGTCACCTATAGGGGGCACTAGAATGTTTATTTCCTTATGAAGGAGAGCAAAATTGCATGCTCTTTTTTACTGGACCACATTGCCCTTAAGACTTCCTACCAGCTGGATCTTTGTAAAGAGAATTCCTACCTTCCAACAACTTTTACTTGTGAACGTTATGGCTGTAGCGGAGAATCGGAGGAATAGACTGTGGGGTACGTGTCATAGGTTAAGATTGTTTCACTATTTCTTTCCTCCTTGTTTTCCAGTTCCAGTCTCACCAGATCTTTCATGTCCTGGTTGTAGCTGCTGCGTTTATCCACTTCTATGGTGTTTCCAACCTACAGGAGTTCCGTTATGGGCTGGAGGGGGGCTGCACGGATGATTCTCTTCTGTAATGTCTGGACATAAGTAGATTCTCCCCTTTCTTCTGGAGAATTACAAGGGGAGAGTTAGAGAACTAAACCAATTTAGTACCCAACTGTATTTTCACAATCTGCCCAGGAGACCTCAGTTCTAAGGCAATGGTCCGGATTACCTCCTCATTATGGAATACAAGAGTACTTCATGCACAAGACATGGGAGGATATAAATGAAGCTTCGCTCTATACTGAACATAACTTTACATTGCCTTGTTTGAGAAGTGGAGAGGGCACTAGTTCCATTACTTTATTTTATATCTAGGTCTCTGCGACATCACTTTACATTTTTCCACCGTTTTTGTGTTTTTAAATTGATCTAGAATCTGTTCTAAACAAAACTTTGTAGGAAGTGACATCTTATGATTTTAAACTTCTGGACCAATTGGAGCACTATGTTGTATGAGCAAAGCTTTAGTGGAGCTGGCATTTGGCGTCGGTGACAACGTTGAATACTGAGTACTCATTCCTATTGTATTATATAAATATATACCAATGCATATGGTCAAGTAAGTGAGGGCTTTCTGTTTTCATTAAGAGAACTAGAAACTGATTTCATTTTACACCACTCCAAAGCCTAACTCCAATCAAAACTTGAACTCCGATTTGACTGCAGTTAACCCCAATATTGCTCATTCTCAATGGCATGCTCGTGAAAGAAAAATGAATCTAAGAGGTCAGTCCTGACACTGGAGGGGGGGGGGGAGGGCGCGCGCTGTAGCTGTCCCTATGTCTATTGCGCTCACCAGTAATGTCTTTTTTAGAATAGACTTTTTGACTAGAGAGCCACCGTTCGGTTAGTGAGGAGAAGCAGATCACTTGTTCCATGGTGAGAACGATTGAACAGCTAAAGCAAGCTCTACAATGTGAGAACCCTTCCAAGTCTTGGGGGGGATAATGGTGTTTGGCTTTAAAAATACATAAGATTACACATTTTCTCAGGATATTTTTATAGTGGCGATCCTTCTTTATTAATCTAAGAATTTTGACTGCTATAGACACCTTTGCTCTGAATTTTTGCTTATTGTTCCTTTGCTATCCTGATGCAAATATTAAGCAACTTTTCTAAATAGTATTCATTGAAAACGGCTTACTATTTTGTTGCTGTTGAGTTGTGCAACTCCCTGCTGCTTCTGACGTGGATCCAACAGCATACTTCTAGCTGTGTCCGATCTCTCTGCCGTCACTCGTCCTTCTCTCAAGGTTAGTGTTACTAGAAAGAAGAGGGAGGAGGGATGTACACAAAGTGTGAAGCGGGAGGACAGAGCCAAGTCTTTAGGAAGGGCAGGTTGCACAGGCTGAAATGTACCAGAGTGTAGATAGGGAGGAGAGCACAGGTGGAGGTGGTGAACGTCACAGGCTGTGTAGAGCGAGAGAAGAGCCCCTTACGGCAGTCTCTGAACTGGGGGGGGGCCGGGGGAAAACACTCCTAAGTATCATTGATTGTCAGTACAATGGATAAGTTCTACCTCATAGGCCGTAGAAGAAGGAAGTAGTACAGGAACGAATCTACCCTGATACATGAGATCTGGGGAGGGCAGCAGTATTGAGGATTCACAGACCTCACATCCAGCATGTATTACTTGGAGCAACTCACCCACAGGAGAAAAGTCTGAAGCTAATATCAGGGGGTCTGAAAATGAATAAAGGAAAGAAGGTTGCAGTCTGAAACTTAGTGCAACTATATTAACTCAGAATTTATTTTTTTTACATCTTCGTGTTAATGTTATGTCAAAGGTGTCCATAGCAGAGGTGCACAACCCGCAGCCCACATGCAGCCCGCCCTTCTGCTAGTTGCGGCCCCCATCTTGATAGGCATTAACACGCTTGTGTGATCAGCTGTGTTTTTGTAAGAAAATCACTGGGACTGGCCCACACCGGGCTGCAATTAATACAGGCTCCTGTCGCACATGTACAGGCTTTGTCTGTAGGACCGGAGTCTGCGCTTTCCCCTGTAGTAAAGGAAGGTGCTCATTGTTTAATGAATGACACCTGTCACACGCACCTAGCATGTAGCTGTGTTATCCAATGAGAGCTCTCCTCTGCAATGAAGGAAAGCGCTCTTTATTACATAGGAGGTAGGTTTGCCAGCAGGGATGGGCTTAAAATAAATGTTATTAATGCTGGCCACTCCCATTATAGTGACTACGGAGTGCTGCCTGATTATTAATAGTGGCAGCATTAATAATAGGAGGCACACTTCTAATAGAGTATCCCATATTAACCCCTTGGCACCACACTACATTTACGGTGCTTGAAGTGTTCCGTCAAGGACGAGCTGTAAATGTACGGCATAGTGATGATGCCGACACAAAAGCCGTGATGACAGCCAGCCTCGCACAGCAACGGCTGAGATCATAGGTAACTCAGCTCTTGGCTGTTTAACACCTTAGATGCCACAGTCAACCGTAACTGTGACATCTAAGTGATCAATACAAAGGGTTCCACCCATCACTGTTCTCCGCCAGTAGATGTTGGGGGGAAAAATGGCGTTTGAAAATGAGTTTTTAGCAACCCCATAATGGTGCTATTAATCTAATATAAATGACTACAATATTAGCGCTTAAAGAGGCTCTGTCACCAGATTTTGCAACCCCTATCTGCTATTGCAGCAGATAGGCGCTACAATGTAGATTACAGTAACGTTTTTATTTTTAAAAAACGAGCATTTTTGGCCAAGTTATGACCATTTTTGTAGTTATGCAAATGAGGCTTGCAAAAGTCCAAGTGGGTGTGTTTAAAAGTAAAAGTCCAAGTGGGTGTGTATTATGTGTGTTACATCGGGGCGTTTTTAATACTTTCACTAGCTGGGCGCTCTGAAGAGAAGTAACATCCTCTTCTCTTCAGAACGCCCAGCTTTTGACATTGCAGGTCTGTGACGTCACTCACAGGTCCTGCATCGTGACGGCCACATCGGCACCAGAGGCTACAGTTGATTCTGCAGCAGCATCAGCGTTTGCAGGTAAGTCGATCTTACCTGCAAACGCTGATGCTGCTGCAGAATCAACTGTAGCCTCTGGTGCCGATGTGGCCGACACGATGCAGGACCTGTGAGTGACGTCACAGACCTGCACTGTCAGAAGCTGGGCGTTCTGAAGAGAAGTGGATGATACTTCTCTTCAGAGCGCCCAGCTATTAAAAGTATTAAAAACGCCCCGATGTACGCACATAATACACGCCCACTTGGACTTTTACTTTTAAACACACCCACTTGGACTTTTGCAAGCCTCATTTGCATAACTACAAAAATGGTCATAACTTGGCCAAAAATGCTCGTTTTTTAAAAATAAAAATGTTACTGTTATCTACATTGCAGCGCCTATCTGCTGCAATAGCAGATAGGGGTTGCAAAATCTGGTGACAGAGCCTCTTTAAGGGGAACTTACGTGTTATTGCGGCCTCTTGACGTAAAACAATATGACCATGCGGCCCTCACAGCAAAAAAAAGATTGTGCACCCCTGTTTTAGAGGTTGCAGCTGTGACTTTTAATAGAAGTGTATCCCTTTTTAACATCATAATACAAAGAAGGGCATTATAATATAAAAAATTAGCGACCTGCCGCTTGGTTCAAATGAGGAGTTTGGGCAACTTCGGGGTCCCCGTTCTCGTAAACCGTGGGGAATTGAGCTGTTAGACACCCACCGATCAGCAAGTTACCCCTTATCCTACGGATAGGAGGAAACTTGTTTTAACCAGAATACCCCTTTAAATCAAATGTATGGTAATAATTTTTGAGGTTTCCTGTTCTCTTTTTTTTTTTTTTTTTTTTTTACAAATGTGCTCTCCCAGTATATTGCATCTTAAAAGTCTATACAACTCATTACATCTTCTTGCTTACCCTACAGTAAAACAGTCCCTGAACCTCACAGCCTATTAGAGATATATAATATTTGTGCTTGAAAGCGGTTGTTAAATCCACGTTTATTGGTCAAGAACCTCAACGGCTGATTTTCGTGGATGTCTATCACTTTTATGGGCATAAAGTGTCTTACGTCTCAGTGTAAGGACTCCTGCACATAGCTGAATCTCAGCTCCGAGCATGGGCCGTGTATATATTTACCCCCAAGGAGGGGATTCTGTCCTTGGCACTAAATAAATAAAAATGGAAAAAAAAAAAATATATATTATACAGTTCATGCATGGAGCTGTAATACAACCATGAGCATAAGCCATAAACCTTGTATACAATACTTGGGAACAGGATGCATGCTGGATATATCAAAAGACATCCCCAACTTATAATGCTCTTTTTAATGTTAAAAAAAAAAAAAAGCTATTATGCTACTTGATTGTGTCAATTGAATTACATTAGCTCTTTTTCAGTAATGACGGTATGTATATAGATATATGCTCAGGATTTTATTAACTTTATGTATTTCATAATGAATTCAGAAGTCCAGTGTATAAATAGCAAAGCCTCCATGCAAATCCATAAGCCTTATATACTACTACCCTCCTTGTCCTACTTCCTATCCTACACCTTAGGCCTCATGCACACTTCCGTTGGCCGTCGTACGGCCGTTAATGATGGATCCATGAAACACAGACCGCACACGGATGGCCTCCTTGTGCAGTCCTTTGTTTTATGGACCAAATCGATGAAAAGGCCGAGACTGTTCCGTCAAAAACAGGCAGGAGTAGGACCTGTACTATTTTTGACAGAATGGTCACGCGGTTCCGTTAAAACAACAGAAGTGTGTATGGCTCCATTGAAATGAATGTCGGGGTGCAATCCGTTAAAAAAAACCGGATAGCACCCTCAGGGTATGTTCACACGGCCAAATTTCAGACGTAAACGAGGCGTATTATGCCTCGTTTTAAGTCTGAAAATACGGCTCCAATACGTCGGCAAACATCTGCCCATTCATTTGAATGGGTTTGCCGACGTACTGTGCAGACGACCTGTTATTTACGCATCGTCGTTTGACAGCTGTCAAACGACGACGCGTAAAAATACAGCCTCGTCAAAAGAAGTGCAGGACACTTCTTTGGACGTTTTTGGAGCTGTTTTCTCATAGACTCCAATGAAAACAGCTCCAAAAACGGACGTAAAAAACGGCGTGAAAACGCCGCGAAAAATGCAAGTTGGTAAAAAAACGTCTGAAAAGCAGGGTCTGTTTTCCCTTGAAAACAGCTCTGGATTTTCAGATGTTTTTGTTGACTACGTGTGAACATACCCTTAAGAAAAAAACTGAAGTGGGCATGAGGCCTAATGGGGACAGATTCCAGCAATCATTGTGTAAGTAGGGTCTCATCCAGACTAGTGTCACGCGGACTCATGTATTTCAACGGGGCTGTTCACATGACCTTGTTTCAACGGAGCGTGTGACGGGTCCGTGAAAAAATAGGACCGGTCCAATTTTACTGCGTGTCACGCATCTCTGCATAGACTCAAGTCTATGGGGGATCCGTGACAACGGGTCCCGCACAAGTGCACCTCGGATCTGAAAAACTGCAGTCTCATGTTCATGTGCATTTAGCTTAAAGGTTTGAAAGCAGATTTATTTACTTTCGTTATCAGACAGAATAGCGCAGACACTATCACATCAGGAACCTGATGCAGTATAATCTTGATGGCAATATACACAGAGCTACGCTGTTTTTTAATTCATGGTTGGAATTCACCTGCTTCTGCCGCAAAACAGAGTGGCAGAACGGGGTTTAGGGGGCCCCGTTCTAGTGATGGGTACGGGTCCCAGAGGTGGGACCCGCATCTATCTGACATTTATGACATATCCACAGGATATGTCATAGATGTCTCTCATGGGAAAACCCCTTTAAGGTGAATTCACACCTTAGGCAGGTTTTGTCTTATTTTTTTGGCCACGATTCTATACAATTTGCAGCATTTTTTGCGCAGCCGCAGTCCTTTTGTGGCCACAATTTTGCAATAGTTGTAGCAAGAAAATGCTACAAAAGCTGCCCTTTCGAATACACACTTAGACTCCTCACTAGTCACTAGGACTGGAAGTGATATCGGGGATGCAGACTGGAGGGCATCACTCATGTTACATGGCATGTTGTATCTATTACATTAGTTGTCACTGAACTTTAATTGTATTCAGCTCTACCTAATTTTTTTTAAATGTATCAGTTCAGCAAAATCTATTTTTGTTTTGCTGTATCCATATGTAAGAGAAATTGCACTTTAGTGTATATGAAATAATACCCATTTATTGGAAAGCTTGTCTATTTCTGTTGTGTTGAATCTCTGATACCTGATGTAATAACAGCTAGAGCTGTCGGCAAAATTTTGTAGCACCGTGTTTATACATGATTGAGGGAGATGAGATCTTTCACCTAAGGGTGGTGGTTCCATTTGCTACACTCCCTTAAAGCTTCGCAATCTAGAATTTTAATAGTAATGGCGTTATTAAAAAATATATATATATCTGGCCTATATACATTCAGGATCCATGCATAAATTAATAAGCAACACCAGTACAGCAGGGCTCCCAATTCATTCCTTTCTATTTGAAATGGAAAGACGCTACACATCAACAAATCTCTTTGACATTGAATGTTTTTGGTCTCATTTATTTTTATTACCTTGAGACAAAAAAGGTGTTCTGTGTATGATCTTTAGTCATTCATTTTAAAACTATTTTTATTCCAAAAGGCAGCATCACTTTTTTCTTTTTTAATTACGTGTTGTGTTGTCTTGGGATGATTAAGTTATCTGGGAAGGCAGATGTGTGTGCTATATTGCATGTCTACAATGGGAGAATCTGCTGATTGAATTACTTTTATCTTCCACATTAGAAAAGAAAATGAGATTTTTATTTAACGAAAGTTGATCTGTCCTATTAAAGGGTACCATATTATAGTGACCCGTCCTTCGAAAGAATACAGCTGATTTACTCGAAGACCAAGTTCAATTCGGGCAGTTTGGCGCAGCTTTTGTGTTTGTTTAAATTTCCGTTGTCCTCCCTTTAGAATCCAGTCCTGATTTTTTTTTTTTTTCTAACTTTAAAAAAAAAAAAAAAAGTTTCAAAATTGCCTTTTGTGAACATGGCCTAATAGCATTGAATCATGGTGGATTTAAATAGACTTTCTTGATGCTAATTGGTTGACAAATACGCTTAATGTCAAATTGAGATTCAATGCAGTTAGTACAAAATAACTGCATGTGTTTCCCCCCTTCATGGGACTTAGGGCTCATTCACAGTATTACAGCACGGTCTGACGTATTGGTGGCCGAAACTCCGCTCACCTGTGGTGTCCAATAGCCGCACACTTTTTCCGGTAATAACCAGCAAAATCGTGCAGTCATTGGCCACTGCAAGTGAGCACAATTGCTGCCGCCACTACGTTGAACCGTACTCTCAAGGCACTGTACAACCTCTGAGTTGTATGGAGCCACAATGCTGTACCTTCACATGTTTCATATAGAGGTTTCTTTCGGATTCTGTGTGATGGAGCATGTACGGATGCACACGGAGGCCATAAGGCTCCCTACTAGGGAGTTGTACGCCCTCAGTACACTACCGTATTGAATCTGTGCCCATGCATGAACACTTAGTCTCTACTAGCTTTGCACGTGTAGGAATTGCAGAAGTGAACAGCTTTTACAATAACCAACATCAATCAATTCTCAATTATCTTGTGGCCATTAAAGGGTGAGAATTTGTAAGTTAAGCATATGAGGAATGTGTTTGTTTTATTTATATATATATATATATATATATATCCAAAGTTTAAAAATGTGGCACATTGGAATAAAAAAAAACTTTTTTATGGTTCACCATGGATTGACTTAGGCAACATACAGTACTGTGCAAAAGTTTTAGGCAGTTGTGTAAGAATGCTTTTCAAAAATAGAAGTATTTATAGTTTTGTTTTATCAACTAACAAAATGCAAAGTGAATGAATGGAAGTGAAATCTAAATCAAATCAATATTTGGTGTGACCACCCTTTGCCTACAAAACAGCATCGATTCTTCTAGGTACACTTGCACAAAGTTTTTGAAGGAACTCGGCAAGAAGGTTGTTCCAAACATTGTGGAGAACTAACAACAGATCTTCTTTGGATGTAGGCTCCCTCAAATACTTCTCTCTTCATGTAATCCCAGACAGACTTGCATGGGACCTCCCACCACGCTTCACTGTTGCTTGCAGACACATTATTGTTCCACATTTCAGCGAACAAACTGCCTTCTGTCACAGCCAAATATTTAACATTTTGACTCATCAGTCCAGAGCACCTGCTGCCATTTTTATGCACCCCAGTTCCTATCTTTTCGTCCATAGTTGTCGCTTGGCCTTGTTTTCACATCGAAGGAATGCCTTTTTGACCACAATTCCTCAATGAAGACCACTTCTGGTCAGACTACTCTGAACAGTAGATGGGTGTACCAGGGTCCCACTGGTTGATATCTTCTAATTTTCAAAGGGAAGTAAGCATGATGTATCTCTGATCAGCTGCATGAATTTTCCGTGGCCGACCACTGTGTTTACGATCCTCAATGTTTCCTGTTTTTGTGCTGCTTCAAAAGGGCTTGAACAGTACATCTTAAAACCCCAGCCTGCTTTAAAAATCTTTGCCTTGGTGAGACCTTGCTTATGCAGTATAACTACCTTGTGTCTTGTTCCTGTGCTCAATATTGCCATGGTGAACCTGTGGCCTGCAACTGTCTTCCACAACTTCGCCTTTGTAGCAGAGTTTGGCTGTTCCTCACCCAGTGTTAAGACCCCTGCCCAGCTGTTTCTGTTATAGTTATTGGCTGTATTTCAAGCTACATATGAAAATGATGATCATTAGCACCTGTTTGGTATAATTGGTTAATCACACACCTGACTATAATCCTATAAAATCATTGGACTTTGTGCGAGTATACCTGGAAGAATTGACGCTATTTTAAAGGCAATCACAAGATCACACCAAATATTGATTTGATTTAGATTTCTCTTCTGTTCATGCAGTTTGCATTTTGTTGGTTGAAAAAAAAAAAAAATAATTAACTTTTATTTTTGAAAGCTTTCTTACTTGCATTTTCCACAACTGCCTAAAACTTTTGCACAGTGCAGTATGTATGAAAAACGATCATCCTTCCCTTTACAGTGGTTTGGGAGGTGAAAATGTGATGGCAGACTGCATTTAAAGCTTGTGGGAAATCTTTCTAGTGTATATGCCTACTGTGCACCACAGACCTGGTGTGAACAGAGCTTTGCCCTGATGATGTGGTAAGAAATCATTAGCTTGCTAGAAAAATCTCTTTTTATTTATTTTTTTACTATTCTTATCCTCTGTCTATGTAATGAAAATATCCTTCCCAGCTTACATTATAGGTTTTGACCTGAAACTTTACATTTTGTCTTAAATAACAGGAAAAGTCATTTTCACAATCAAATGCTTTTTAATATCCAAAATTATGAACAGACTTTACTTTTTGTCATTTTTTTTTTCTCATCACGTGAGAAGTGATGGGGCTCATGTACTAAGATGTCACATTTAATAAAGAAACCAGTCGATGAATCTTATTTTCTTTATTTTACTTTATGCACTACTTCAGTTATGTGTATATATCTTGCAGGTACCTCCCAATACAGTTATGTAAAGGCAAAAACCAGGTTTTACCCAGTTTGCCAGCCATTATGTCACGATCTGTGAGTTTGTGGGCCCACTGGGTCGTACCGCCATAGTGGGATGGCAGCTGGCCAAACAGTGTACCAAGTCAATGTATATATAGTCCAAGCACAAGGGTACCTGTAGTAGTTCAGACAGTAGCAACCGTTGGGGTCAGATGGGACCTTGGCAGCAGACACCAGGCGTGGTCTAACTCAGCAGGTGTGACCAGTGGCACAACACAACACGACTCGAACTGTCTAAGGCACAGGAACAAGGTAGCACGGGATACAGGTAGCAGATACGGGAACAGGATAACACTAAGGGACCATTTGCAAGACTAACACGGGTAAATACAACAATGCTCAGGCAAGGAGTAAAGGAGCAGGGCCCTTATAGTCCAGGGTGATCATGGGGTAACGCACCCTGTGGGACACAGCAGAACGGAGTGGAAGTGAGTGCTGGCGTCCCTGAGGGAGGAGATACGGGCCAACATTCAGATCCATGGCTGCAGCTGTCGGCGGGGAGAAATCCTGAAGGTCCATGGCCGTGGATGCTACACATTAGTTGCTTTGACAGATGTGAGGTTTCTCTTTTGGTGATATGGAAAAAAAACAGGTGAGTGTGCTTTATTGAATTCAATGGATTGTTGCATTAGACTAAACAATTTTTATAAGGGTTTTCATCAGGCATCAACCATCATTAGGACATATGTCAGTGAGGGAGGAGGTCAAAGTGTGAAATGTCCCTTTGCAGAGCAGCTCTACATAGGATAAAAAGACCTGCTGCTGAACCCTCTTATAAAGACCACAGCTGCTGACGAAACTCCTAATAAATAAACTTATACAAAGTAAATCACAATTATAATGGAGGAAGCTGAAAAAACGAAGACCATCCTTCCAGCCACATACAAAAGGAGCAAAGCGTTCGAGTGAAAACTGGGTAATGCAATGCCTCTACAACATAAGTGTTTTCAATTTTTTTAAAACCTCACAACTAATAGGGCATAAAAGTAATTTTTCACTCCTATCGCCAATGCATTTGGATAAAAGCACACTATGTATTTTCTGTTAAATGTACAGAAACTCCTGAACACTGTGTAACATGGTTATTTAAAGCCTCCATTATTGTGAAAAATAAAGAAAAGGGACTCATTGGTGAATAGAAGACATTTGTTATGTTCCTGTACGTCCTCACAACCTCTTTTAAATCACTGGATTTTATTAAAAAGTGGAAAATGCTAATAGATTCTGTAATTCCTTTGAACTGGTCAAACTACCCACATTAAAAAGAATCGGCCAACGGTTTTGATGGCTCAAAACTGCTGACCGGGAGATATAGGGGAGGTAATTTTAAACATCCATCTTTTTCTCGGGCATGTAAGTTGCGCTGACCGAGAAAACCATGTTTAATTCCCTTGGTGTGCTGATCGCAAGTGCAACTGAGGATTTGATGTGCAAGGGCTCCTGCACTGCAAGCTTCGACCCTCTTCTTTGAGAGTCTGCTCTAGCGGTCTCCTGATTGGCCGCTGGAGATGTCACTCCTAGTGGCACTTGCGAAAATTTGGGAATTCAAGTTGATGATAACATTCCAGTCATTGACACAAGGACACAATCTAACGCCTGGATTTATGAGCCATTATATGGACACACTTCACACTCCCCATCAGACTAACTCCAGATGTCATCACACCTATAACCTCAGTTTTATTGCCCTGGCTTATCTTAATGATGTATCACCTCATGTACTAATTGTCTTTGTGTAATGAATGTGCTTTCAAGTCTGTTACAGTAATGGACACAGACAGTGGGGGACACAGACAGTGGATATATGCTGTTGCCACTAAGGCTTCACGATGAAATAAAACAAGTAACTCTTCCTAGAAGATATACACTCCCACAGACACTGAGCTATTCAGTCTTAGCTTAAAGGAACAGTGTCATCACAAATTATTTATTTATATGTTAAAGATGTTAGTGCTTTATTAAAAACGTTTATATTCATTTGTGTGTTTGTGTTTTACTTTTTCTTATTTTTACACTTTTTCTTCCCTATGGGGGCTGCCATTTTTTGTTCCATTTCTGTCTGTGTCGATTAACGACACATACAGACATGGAATACGGCAGCCACAGTCCCATAGGGACTGCGAACGGCTCCCGTCCCATTGACTTCAGTGTACGGCGTCTGTGTGGGAACTGCGCATGCGCCGCTCCCACACAGTCCAATTCGAAATTGGCGCCGTCCGGCGCCATTTTTCTGTGGACCGGAAGTCGCGGCCGGACAGTAATATTACTACTTCCGGTCGCGGCTTCCGGATTTGTGCACTTGGACCAGCGGCAGCAAACGGAGCGGACGGGACGGAGGGAGCCGCAGGTAAGAGATTTCAATGTATGTTCGTGTTTGTGTGTGTTTACTACTGTATGTAAACCTACTACACTGTGTGTTAGCTCAAAAAATGGCGACACACAGCGTAGGAGGTTACACCGTTCAAACCCCTCGTTTATCCCGGCACTAGCCAGGATAAAGGAGGGGGGGATGCTGAGAGCTCACTAGAGCGAGGGCTTTTAACCCATTGTTGCAATGCTGCAATTTTGGGAATAGCTCCATCTAGTGACCAAAAATGGGTAGTATTATAAATTAGAATTAATTTATAATATTTCCTGACTATTCCCTGACTCGTGAAAAAAATAAAAAAAATTTGAACAATGTTTAATCACCCACACACTAAATGTTTAATTTTTTAAAAAAAAACATGTTTTTCTGGCAACACATTCCCTTTAATGTCGTAGGAGGCAGACACTTCTGCTGTTAGCATCCAAGTCTCTACCGAGAATTTTTATTTTACTCTTTTCATTATAAAGAACTAGGGTCACAGGGTCTTCCTCGGTTTCCCTTTGACGGGCGCACTGTGTCATATTCTCTGGCCCTGTTGTCCAACCTGCCTATGAAGACAAGTAGGACAAGAGCGCCAGATCCTCTGTCACCCACCAGCCCAAGGAGCACCTCTCCCATCAGTGTCGCCTTAGTAAAGGCTGTAACACTGAGCAGGTGCTCAAGCTGGTCAGTACATCTGGGAGTTGGAGACTTAGGTGAGTGTTACTAACCGCCTATTGAAGGCACCACCACTTTTCCCTGGGTTTTTTTTCCCCCCTGGTCTTCTTGTGTTCCCTGAACACTTTGGACAGTTAGCGTTATTTTTTTACTGTATGTCTGGCAACATTGCACATGTGGGGGGACAGGACCTCACTAGTGTGCTCCAATAGAGCTCTAGTGCGCTCTTTTTCCCTATCTTAGGCCCCCATGTACACGAACTTATTTTTTCCCTCACGTAAATACGGGTCCTTTTGTCACACGTTTTTAACCCGTATTTATGTGGGCCCACTAGGCTGCTCCGCCCTAGCAGAGTAGCAGCTTGCCAAACAACAGTCAATGATCGTCCTTAGGACAAGAGTACCTGGATAGAAGATTTGGCAGACACTTGGCGTGGCAGACACTAGGCACAGATGATGAACTCAACTCCGACACTAGAGCTCGCACTGGAACAAACACAATTACTGGATACAGGATACAATTAAGGGACCATTTGCAATAACGAACATGGGCAGACACAACAATTCTCAGGCAAGGCGGTAGAGGGCAGAGTCTATTTTATAGTCCTGGGTGCGTTGGGATTGGATAGGGCGTATTTTACAGGTGCGCGCATGCTGGCCCTTTAAGACTGGGAATGAGCACAGTGTCCCCGGGGAGGGAGACGCCAGCAATAGATCACTGGTCTGCGGTCCCAGCAGCTGGAGGGTAAATGATGCCATGGCCATTACAGTACCCCCCTTATGCCCCCTCTTCTTAGCTCCAGAGCATGAGAGGCATCTCCTGGAGATCTGGATCATCCACATTCTCTTCAGGCTCCCATGACCTCTCCTCAGCACCAAGCACTTTCCAGTCCACCAGGTAGAAGGTCCTCCCTCCTACCCTTTTGTAATCCAGGAACAGTTAAACTTCAAAGATGTCAGAAGAACCGCAGGGAGCAACTGTAGAACCAAGGGATTTGCTGAATCGGTTCAGGACCACAGGCCTTACGAGGGACACATAGAAAGAGTTGGGAATTTTGAGGGTAGGAGGTAGCCGAAGATTATAGGACACAGGGTTTATTTGTTGCAAAATTTCAAGGGGGTCGAGGAATCTGGGAGCGAATTTGTGGGAAGGGATCTTCATATGAATGTTTTTAGAAGGCAACAAAACCTTGATTCCAGGAGAAAACTGAGGGGGAATTTTTATTTTCCTATCTGCATATCTCTTATCTGCAGACTTAGTTCATTGCCAGATGTGAAGGAAACCTCCGAAGGAAGAATTGGCTGGAACAGGCACTGGAGACGCAGCTGGCACAAGAAGAGTAACACGGGTATGTTGACTATACATAATGAAGAACTGAGAAGAAGCAGTAGATTCACTATTATGATTGTTGAATGAGAAGGTGGTCCATGGCCCAATTGTCTTGTTAAACCAAAACAAAATGACGAAGATAATTCTCAAGTACCTGGTTGATCCTTTTAACTTGGCCATTAGACTGCGGGTGATAAGCAGAAGAAAAAAGTCCAAATTCACATCCAAAAGTCTACATAGGGCTCTCCAGAACTTAGATGTGAATTGTACACCCTGATCTGACACAATATGGAAGGGGAGGCTGTGCAAACGAAAGATGTGCTGGATAAATAGACTTGCCAGATAAGAAGAAGAGGGAAGGCCAGTTAAAGGAACAAAATGTGCCATCTTGGATAAGCGGTCCACCACGACCCAGAACGTAGTACATCCGGAAGAAGTGTGGAGGTCAGTAATAAAATCCATGGCGATATGTTGCCAGGGAGCATCAGGAACTGCCAGAGGTAAGAGCAGAGCAGCAGGTTTAGAATGAGTAGCCTTGTTTTGGGCACAGTTTGTACAGGAAGAAACCTAGTTCAAGACATCTTTCGGTAGCGTGGGCCACCAGTAGTGACGAGCAATAAAGTCCCGAGTTTTACGAACACCAGAGTGACCAGCGAGTTTGGAATTATGGCTCCAGCGGAGAATTCTTCTCCTATCAGCAAGACTAACAAAAATCTTTCAAGGAGGAATGTACTTGATTTGCAGAGGGTTAACAGCAATAATCCTAGAAGGATCAATAACATGTTGAGGACTTTATTCAGAGTCATTAGTCTCAAAAGACCGGGACAGGGCATCGGCCTTAATGTTTTTGTCCGCAGGGCGGAAACGAAGCAAGAATTGAAATCTGGCTTGACGAGGGTTCAGTAGTTGTGCAGACTGTAGATACGTGAGATTCTTGTGATCCGTAAAGATGATGATGGGATGAGCAGCCCACTCCAACAGGTGTCTCCACTTCTCTAAGGCCAATTTGATGGCAGGTAATTCTCGATCCCCAATGGAATAGTTGCGCTCTGCAGGCGAGAAGAGTTTGGAGAAAAATCCACGATACTGCCTTATCCTTAGAATTCTTTTGAAACAGGAGTGCTCCAGCGCTATTGAAAGAGGCGTCAACCTCCAATGAATACTGTCGAGTCACATCAGGATGATAAACAACAGAAGCAGAAGTGAAGGCGCTCTTGAGGGTGGAGAATGCAGACTCTGCCTTAGGGGTCCAATCCTAAGCGTTCACTCCATTCTTGGTAAGAGCTGAGTTGGGAGCAGTAAGTGATGAGAAATTTGGGATTACCTGACAATAAAAATTTGCGAATCCTACAAATCTCTGTATGTCTCAGGGACTTCACTTTCTCTGGATCCATTTGTAGACCACGATCGGAGATAATATAGCCCAGGAAGTGCAAAGATTTTGTTTCAAATACGCGCTTCTCAAGTTTAGAATATAAGCGGTTACCCCTTAACCGCGACAGAACTTGGCGAACATGTTTCCGATGAGTTGTCAGGTCAGGTGAGTAGATCACACAGACATACAGAAAACCACGGAAGATGTAGTTTTCAAACTCCTGAAACACCGCTGGAGTGTTACACAATCCAAAGGTTATTACTAGATACTTGTAGTAGCTGTCTCGGGTGTCGAATGCGGTTTTCCATTGGTCACCCTTGCTCATATGGATCAGGTTATAGGCCCCACGTAGATCCAGCTTCGTGAAAATGTTGGCTCCACAAATCCCGCCGAAGAGCTCGGAGATAAGCGGCAAGGGGTACTTGGTTTTTACCGTGATTAGGTTTAACCCACGGTAATCGGTGCACGGTCAGAGTGATTCATCCTTTTTCTTCACGAGGAAGACTCCGGCTGGTGAAGAAGACTTTCTGATGAACCCCATCTCCAGGTTCTCCTTGACATACTCCGACATGGCTTGGGTTTTAGGCAAGGAGAGAGGATAAACCTGCCCACGAGGAGGTGAAGCTTCAGAAAGCAACATAATAAGACAGTGGTAGGGACGATAAGGAGGAAGGACCTCTGCCTCCTTCTTGCTAAAGACATCAGCATAATTAGAATATTGTGGAGGTACTCCAGTCAGAGACAGAGGTAGTGGAGAAAAAAACAGGATGAACCGTCTTCATTGGGGGATCTTTCCGGAATTCCAATCAAGAACTGGAGGGTGCTAGCGAAGCCATGGCATTCCCAGCAGGAGGGTGTTTATTTCTTTGGGTATGAAATAGAAAGTTATTAGTTTAGAGTGGAGGACTCCTATCTGTAGTCTCAAAGGTTTGGTTATAGACAGGATAGAGTCAAGCAGAGGTTGTTTAGCAACAGAAGTGACCGCCAGAGGTTTTCTTAAAGGAACAGTAGCCAAGTGGAGACGGTCTACTAAGTCCTGATGGATGAAGTTTGCAGCTGCTCTAGAATCCAATTTAACAGGTACAGAGTAAGATTCTTCACCGGTGATGATAGACACAGTGTCACGGTCACAGGGTATGTGGACCCACTAGGCCGCTCCACCGTAGCGGAGAGGCAGCTGACCAGGTCACAGTCTATATGAAAGTCAATGGTAACGCTTGGGTACCTGAACTAGTCCAGACGGTAGCTGTGGCTTCAGCACAGATGGAGGCCGGTGCAGCAGGTAGCGCCAGACGTGGCGGGCAGTATCCGATGTGGCAGAAGACACTAGACATGGCAGAAGAGACTGGACGTGGCAAACAACAGCAGGTGCAGTAGGCACGACTCCAACACTGGTATGCACAGGAACAAGAACAGTACGGGACACAGGAACAGGAAACACTAAGGGACCATTTGCAAGACAGACTGGGATAAACTACCAACGCTCAGGCAAGGATCAGAAGGCCTGGGGCCTTCCTATAGACCAGGAAATCATGGCAGTTGATTATGATGACGATTTCCTTTGTGCGACACTAGTAGGCACAGGAACAAGAACAGCACGGGATACAGGAACAGGTAACAAGGCACGGGTAACAACTGGAACGGGAAACATTAAGGGACCATTTGCAAGACAGACTTGGGATAACTAACAATGCTCAGGCAAGGATCAGAAGGGCTGGGGCCTTCTTATAGACCAGGAAATCATGGGCCGTTGATGATTTCCTGATGTGCGCACGCTGGCCCTTTAAGGCCAGGCACGAGCGTGCACGAGCATGCGCGCGCACCCTACGAGACACAGCAGAATGGAGCGGAAGTGAGCGCTGGCGTCTCCTATGAAAGAGATGGGGACCAGCGCTCACGTATCCATGGCTGCGGGCGTTGGGAGGTGAGTAAACCCGACGGCCCGTGGCCATGGATGCTACACACAGGAATAGAAAGTCTGGGAGAGAATTTAGCAGGAAGATTCACCTAGGATGGTCTTTCCAGTTAAGCCCAGGTGTTGGAGTTTCCCAGCTTTTGAGGGCATTGTTGCACAAATTGTCCCTTGTGGCCATAGTACAGACACAACCCGGTCGAACGTATCCATTGCCATTCCTAGTCGGACGGTCTACCTGCATAGTCTCTTCCGGAGGTGCAGCAGAACAGGGCAGTAGAGGCCTCTGAAATTTGGGTGCCAGTTGACAAGACCTCTACTCCCGACGAACTTCCAGAGTGCGCTCTTGGATCCTCATATCGATCCGGGTTGCCAGAAGTATTAAGCCTTACAAAGAAAAAGGAAGCTCTCGCGCTGCCAGTTTATCTTGTATATGAGAGGCAAGACCCTGCCAGAAAGTTGCCACGAAGTCCTCATTATTCCAAGCCAGCTCCGCTGCCAGCATACAGAAGGAGATGGCGCACTCCCCTACAGATGATTCCCCTTGATTGAGAGTCAGCAGTGAGGCAGCTGCAGAGGATGTTTGACCCTGTTCCTTCGAACATTGTACGGAAAGTCTCTAGAAACAGTGGCAAATCAGAGAATTCCCGGCCCTCTCGTTCTGAAATGGGGTTCGCCCATGCCAGGGCTTTGCCAGAGAGGAGAGAAATAATAAAAGCTACCTTGTCCTCATCAGAGGGGAAGAGATGAGCATGTAACTTGAAGTGTACACTGGTTAATGAACTCTACAGGTCTTAGGATCCCCATCGTAGTGATGAGATAGAGGAGACAAAATTGCAGACCCAGGGCAGGCAGGAGGGATAGCAGGTGGTGAAGCAGCGGAAGCAGCCAGAGGAGGTACAGAAGGAAGATCCAAATGGGTAATTATGGAGTTTACAGCCTGTGGGAGCTGATCCTGGCGTTCGCGGAGGTCACACATGTTCGCTTGCATCGTCTGGACCGCGGTTGGGTTGACCAGTGGGATCCATTGCCTGATCATACTGTCATGGCTATGGGGTATGTGGACTCACTAGGCTGTTCCGCCATAGCGGAGCAGCAGCTGGCCAAACATCAGTCACTGATAGTCCTTAGGACAAAAGTACCTGGATAGAAGATGTGGCAGACACTTGGAATAGCAGACACTTGGCATAGCAGACACTAGGCACAAGATGATGAACTCGACTCCAACACTAGACTTTGCACTGGAACAAACACAATTACTGGATACGGGACCATTTGCAATAACAAATATGGCCAGACACAACAACGCTCAGGCAAGGAGGAAGAGGGCAGAGTCTATTTTATAGTCCAGGGTGCGTTGGGATCGGAAAGGGAGCATTTTACAGGTGCACGCGCTGGCCCTTTAAGGCCGGGAACGAACGTGCGCAGCTTAGAAGAGACAGTGGAGCAGTTCGGGGACTTGTGCTGGTGTCTCTGGGAGGGAGACGCCGGCTGGAGTACATTGGCATGCAGCCACTGGAGGGTAAGTGATGCCGGCGGTCTGCAACAGCCATTGCAGTGTATTGTACATACCATACCAGTGAAGGCTCAGACTCCCCAGTGGCTGCTGCTTGATTTTTGGCCTGGTTAAAATAATACATCTGGCATGGAAGCGAAGGTGAGCGCGGCGACCAGATAACCTCTGGGAGTGGAGGAGCAAGGTGTCGGACAGGGGCCTCAAATCACCAATCCCAAATTTCACAATGGAGTGATTGAACAAAGCAGTGGGAAAAGCAGCAATAGAGTTGCAGTGGTTTAATCATTTAAGATTGGTTTAGGAAACAGCTATAAAAAGGTGCTAGTCATTGGTGACAAGATAAGCATAATTTTTATTATCTTTCGTTGACAGTTTATTGACACTCAACTCCCAAATTCACATCCTAGCTATACTTGGGATATAGCAATTCTAAAAACACCTAAATTTCTCATAACATAATTAAAAAAAAAAAAAAAAAAAAAAAGAAGTGTTATAAGGCGATCCAACAACTCACTCTGGTTTAATCCCGTAATTAAGGCTCTGAAATAAGAGAAGATTAAATAATAAAGAAGACCACAAGAGGTCTGGGGGGTCTAGCATCACCGAAAGTGTGATCTAAAAGTGATACCTATTTGAACCCTTCTTCGACAAATGGCAGTATTGTAGCAAGAAGTAAAATTACTAATAAAAGTAATATGGCAGACGGCTAGTGGAGCTTCCTCTAAAATTGCAATTGGTCCACTTGGAGAGGAAAATAGTGACCGTACTGCCAAAACAATCAGCTCAGTACTAGAGAAGATACTAGTGGGTATTAGGAAATTTAACACCTCAGTGGAGAAGCTTGCAGTGAAATTAGGAGGTGCGAGAACAGATCTTACCCTAATAAACTTAAATAAGTTCAGAAGACACCTAGATGAAGCTGAAGGAATAATTGGTCGGTTAGAGGACACGTTTATCAAATTATCATCAGAAATACAGTTGTGTATTCTCAACAAAAATAAAAATGACTACCAAGTAAGATTATCTGAAAGATAGACTTAGGCAAGGGAAGCTAAAATGCTTGGGATTTCCTGAAGGGGTGGAGAATGGGGATTGTAGACACCTATCCAAGAATGGTTGTTAAAATCTTTTAAGGGAGACTTATCCACAATGTTGACTATAGAGAGCGCTCACAAGGTTCCTATGCGACCATTCCCTCTTGGCTCATACCCAAGCCTGATTTTAATAAAATTACTGCTCCGGATAGAGATACGATATTCCAGAAAGCTAGAGGAAATAAATTGTTATTTAATGATTTAAGTGATGCTATTTCCAGACTATTCTAAGGAGACTTTAACCTTGAATAAATATGTTTTCCTTATTATTTCCTGCTAAGCTCCTGACAATTTCCGGAAAAGGCGACCGAATGGTTTGACTCTAAAATAACATAAAAATCTAGGAAGTATTCCTCAAATTCTTTGTGTACCTTGTGAAAAAGAAGGGGAAAATGAGGGGGAATCCGGGGATTTGCATGCTAGATAGGAGGTCAGTCTAGGCTAAGGAGATTAATAATTTAAGGGGTAGGTTTTTGGGTGGGAGAGGCTAGCAGACCAGGAATATTTTTTTTTCCTTCTTATTTTAATTAATGCTGCTGTAAACTACCCCTGGAATGAGGCCTGATGACTAGAAATATTTGTTGTAATGTCTGAGGGTTGGGGGATCGAGATGTGCTGTATTTAAAAAATGTAAGATACCTACCAGCCGTCATCTGTATACAGGAAACACACCTAACCAAAGACATGACTAGTTTAGTTTAAAAAAATTGGTGTGGGAAATAATTTCATTCAACACATACTTCATATTCTCGTGCTGTAAGTGTTCTTTTTCACCATAAAGTAAATATCAAAATGACATCTGATAAATTAGTTCCAGAAGGGCGATATATTTTTTCACGTTGCAGATTGGATGGCCGGGTGATCAATTGTATATGCGCGCCCCCGCCCCTCCATTCAGAGTAAAAAGATTGTTAGTTCTTAATGAATTTCTACTTAACAAAAAAGGACTCCTTTTTTTGTTGTAGGTGCCTTTAATTGCGTATTTGTTGAAGATCTAGATTGAATGAGAAATGGGGGAAGGTTGGTTGTCCAGAATAAAAATTTTGTAGGGACCAAGTTATTAGCAGTGCACTGCAGTATGTGAGTACACTCGCTAATATACATTCCAGTCCGCCGTCACGCAGATTGAGATTTTCATAGATTTTTATAGCGCTGCCGGGGGACCAGAAGTGTAGTTGCACAGCCTTCTTTTAGGACGATACGACTCTTCATCATGTGACCAGCCATGCTGTACTCTATGTACAAACAGTAGAAGTTGCTACATAGAGTACAGCGGGGCCGGTCACGTGACGATGAGTCGTATCGTCATAAAACTACACGTCCGGTCCGCCGGCAGTGCTGTAAAAATTTATGAAAATCTCAGAATCAGTGTAACGGGGGACCGGAATACATACATTAGCGAGTGTACTCACAGACTTCAGTAAGTACACTGCTAATAAAATTTGGTCCCCAAATAACACCTTATCCTTATCTTGACCACATTGTGTTATGCAGACATGTACTATTGTATACTAATTCTTTTGGTTTCCTGGTTCACATGTCACACATACATCGTATTAGCTATATAAACTTCTGTAATTAATAAAGATGTCAGTTCTGAAAAGAAATTCAGAGCTCTGTGTACACACACAAAACCTTCTTTAGCCTAAAGAAGCCATCATCCATGTGAGTTCCTACTGGAGATGGAGAAGTTATTACAGTGGCATAACATTTGGTGTTTCTGCCCGGTTCTTCAAGACGGGATAATCTTTGTGTTTTGAGGGAAAGTTTGATCCTAAGGCTACATTCAGACGAGCGTGTCTGATTTGCACATGTAAAAAAACGCAGCATTTTTCCTACATTTTGTGTCTGTGTGCCATCAGTGTGCTTTGCATGTGGCATGCGTTTTTCACGTCCGTTTTTCTCTGCATTTCTTTGTAACTGATGCTTGAAACACGGACAGCACACGGATGTCGTCCGTGTGCTGTCCGTGGTTTTCACGCACCTATAGACATCAATGGGCAACTAGGTGCGCAGAAACGCACCAATATAAGACATGCAGTGAGCTTCACGCAACAGACACTCGCTGCGAGAAAACTGCCACATGTCTGTATAGCCCTATTGACATGAACGGGTCCTTGTGCTGTGAGTTATTTCAATGCACAGCACACAGACGAGGAACACACTCGTCTGAATAAGCCCTTCAATGGGCGACTAGTTGCGCAAATACGCACCAATATAGGACATGCAGTGAGTTTCACGCAACTGACACTCGCAGCGTGAAAACTCACGCATGTCTGAATAGCCCCATTGAAATGAATGGGCCTGTGTGCTGTGAGTTATTTCAACGCACAGCTCACGAACGACGAACTTGCTCGTCTGAATGAGCCCTTTCGGCTGCTTCTCTGTTGTATATTTCTGTACGGTGCTTGAGCCACTAATCTGTATTATAAAGCAAAAAGTTTGGCGTGTAGTAGTAAAGGCCATTTTACACTGGCCAATTATCGGTCAAACGAGTGTTCACAGAACGCTCATTCTCGATAATTGCCCTGTGTAAACAGGGCAACGATCAGCTGGTAAATGAGCAAACGCTCGTTCATCAGCTGATCGTATTGTTTTAAATACTGAAAATATTATCGTTGTCGGCAGCACATCTCCCTCCCTGAGATGTGCTGCCGAAATGATATTAATGTATGGGGACAATCACTCGTCCCCATACTAGCTCCTTGTGAAAGGAGCACCGATCAACGAGCTGTCTCGCTGATCGGCGCTTGTTTACACGGCCTGAGTTCGTAAGTGCCTTCAGGCTTAGTTCGGTGATATAGCCTGCCTCTTAGGCAGGATTCACATGAGCGTGGCATTTTTGCGCACGCAAAAACGCGGCGTTTTTCCTGCGCAAAAGCCACTTAACAGCTCCGTGTGTCAGCCCCGTATGATGCGGTGCTGCGTGCTTTTCGCGCAGCCGCCATCATTATGACACTCCATTTGGATGTTTGTAAACAGAAAAGCACGTGGTGCTTTTCCGTTTTCATTCATCCTTTTGACTGCTGTTGCGCGAATCACGCACGTCCCACGGAAGTGGTTCCGTGTGGCTTGCGTGATTTTCACGCACCCATTGACTTCAATGGGTGCGTAATGCGCGAAAAATGGCCAAAGAACGGACATGTCGTGACTTTTTTTCAGCGGACTCACGATGAGTAAAAATCACGCACATGTCCGCCCGACCCCATACACTAATATAGGTCCATGTGACGCGCGTGAAAATCACGCGCATTGCACGGACGCATTTCCCGTTCATCTGAATAAAGCCTTAAAGGTGGTCTGGCAAGATCCATATTGTGTCCCTGTGGTTTGAGACCTACGTAGATTATAGTGAAATTTGGGGTTATGGTAAAACCCCACTGCAGGGGAAACAGTGTGTGGCATATCCAGAAGGAAGTCCTATGGTTATAATAATCATGGTAATAATGTAAGAATGGTAAAAATGTATACAAAATGTGGAACAAGTAGTGAACTGTGCTTCCAGGTCTACCTAAGGAGGGTACTCTAGATACTAAATTGTTGAAAACTATTGCTCCGTATTGTAAGAGTGATGTAGAACAGAAATCATATTATGAATGTAAGATATTAGAGGAGATGCTCTTACAGCGACCATAACCAATGGCGTAGCTACCGGGATTGCAACCGGGCCCCAAAGCCTGGAGGCCCGCCCCCCCCCCCCCCCACCACATCTATTAAAAGTTACTATAGTAACTGAGGCCTATATCATAAACGACATGGGCCCCTGTTACTATAGTAACAGTATACTTACCCTGCTCGTTCCCGAGCGCAGTGGAGGTCCTGACGTCTTTGACATCAGGACTCTGCGCTTCGCACACAACGTCGGATGGCGTCAGGACCTCCACTGCGCCTGGAGAGGAAGAGGAGGGTGAGTATAACATTACTGTCTGCTGGGGCTCTGTAAGCCTACCTTGTGATAGGCCTAGATACAGGGTCCAAAAGACAGTATTACACATGGGCCCTGTATCTAAGCCTACCGCATGTGGGTACTTATGGGGATTTTTTTTGTGTTTGTGCTTTTTTTTTTACAGGTTCGATTGTTGGACTACTTCGATGATGGCTGGGCTGTCGGAGGGGGCCACCCCCTCTTAACGGTTTAAATGCCGCAGTCGCTATTGAGCGCAGGATTTAACTTGTTAAATGGCCTGGAAAAAAAGCGATCTCTGTTCCTGGCCATTAGAACAGGGTGTCAGCTGTGATACACAGCTGACACCTGCAGCGTATAGAGCGGGCTCAGCGCTCCAAACTTCATCCCCCCCCCACTCCATGACGTACAGTTTCGTCATGGGACAGGAAAGGGTTAGGCTCTGCTCTTAGAACTAGATTTGCTCGATTTTTGACTGGTATGCCTGATTGGAAAGTTAGACAGCTGCCAGACATATTGGCGGTGTTGTATGAACATGAGAAAAATTTTGAAAATCAAAAACAGACAGAAAAACTGATGCAATTAAAAATTGAAGCGAAAGAGACAATCTTACAAAAAGTTAATGATGGGAACAGTAGTGACCCGGTTGAGAGAAGGAAAGACGTCAGGTGTCACAATTGCAACATCCAAGGTCACATAGCCAGATACTGTAGAAAGCCCAAGAAACAATAAATAATATCTGTAATGAGTTAGAAGCTGATAAGTGACTAAACGAAATGCAGAAAGAGGATTTTATGTTTTCTCAATCTCTTTCACATCCGCAGGAATCTATACTGAATTGTAATATCGCAGAATATAATGTACCTGTCCCTGCTGGTTCAGGAGCCTCTATATCCAGGGGCGTAACTAGGAAAGACTGGGCCCCATAGCAAACTTTTGACTGGGCCCCAGCCTCCCCTCCCCCTCCCCCACAACAAACAACAAACACCCCCCCACCTCACATCTTCAAATCCCGCCCGCCCGTCCCCCCCGCGACAAAGATAGTTTTGTGTGCAATGTAAAAATACAGCTAGCCCACTAGTGTATTCTTATTAACCTTTAGTTACAGGGTTACAAAAATTGTAACAAACAGTTTATCACTGATATTATAACATCTGTTATCACGTAATTATGTTCTTTCATAGTCCTAATATCTGAAAAAAAACTGACCGAAACTTAAAGCACCTGGACACACCACTGTAGATAGTGCCACACAGCCCCCCTTGTAGATAGCCCAAGGAGCCCCCACTTGGATAGTGCCACCCCAAACAAATAAAAAAAGCATATGCTCAGCCCTGTTCCCGCGACGAATGGAGCCTCAGCAGGATGGGACCCTTGCATAGGCCGGCTTAATAATCACGACACAATGCTGGCCTGCACAGGGATCCTTATAGGCTGTGGGCCTAACATGGCCTGTAGCCTAGTAAACGGCAGAGCAGGGAGCTATCTCCCTGCTCTGCAATAGCGTTCAATTGTATCCTCGTCCTAAGAACGCAGATACAATTAAACGTGGCAGTTGCCAGGGGCCCCGGGAATGAGGGGGCCCGTGCCACGCAGCCCAGCACATAATGTTTTGTGTCGGGCCAGGTGGCATGGGCCCCCTCATGTTGTGAGCCCAGTAGCAGCCGCTATGGATGCTACAGCAGTAGTTAAGCCACTGGGTACCTCCAATGTTGCTGGTGTTCTCGTTCCCCACTAGAAGTTTATACCTGACAATGGAAGATTCAGATGGCAGATCGGGCAGTACTGTTGACAAGGCAACCGTATGACGCACTAAAGCATATCTACAATATTGACCATCATATGGTTGTAGCAATACTGCTGGAACTGCCAAAAATGTTTACATTTAAAGAATGCCAGGAACATAGCAACATTGGAGGTCCCCTCTAATCTTTTCTGGGCTGGGGAATATATATGCACAATAACATAAAAAATAAAATACATTAATATATATATATATATATATATATATATATATATATATATATATATATATATATATATATGCAATTCTCATTACAATTGCAGTATCATACATATATAAATAACAAATATACATACTCATATTCACAAACACACACACATACAGTGAAGGAAATAAGTATTTGATCCCTTGCTGATTTTGTAAGTTTTCCCACTGTCAAAGACATGAACAGTCTAGAATTTTTAGGCTAGGTTAATTTTACCAGTGAGAGATAGATTATATTAAAAAAAAATAAAAAAAATCACATAGTCAAAATTATATATATTTATTTGCATTGTGAACAGAGAAATAAGTATTTGATCCCTTTGGCAAACAAGACTTAATACTTGGTGGCAAAACCCTTGTTGGCAAGCACAGCAGTCAGACTTTTTTTGTAGTTGATGATGAGGTTTGCACACGTTAGATGGAATTTTGGCCCACTCCTCTTTGCAGATCATCTGTAAATTATTAAGATTTCGAGGCTGTCGCTTGGCAACTCGGATCTTCAGCTCCCTCCATAAGTTTTCGATGGGATTAAGGTCTGGAGACTGGCTAGGCCACTCCATGATCTTAATGTGCTTCTTTTTGAGCCACTCCTTTGTTGCCTTGGCTGTATGTTTTGGGTCATTGTCATGCTGGAAGACCCAGCCACGAGCCATTTTTAATGTCCTGGTGGAGGGAAGGAGGTTGTCACTCAGGATTTGACGGTACATGGCTCCATCCATTCTCCAATTGATGCGGTGAAGTAGTCCTGTGCCCTTAGCAGAGAAACACCCCCAAAACATAATGTTTCCACCACCATGCTTGACAGTGGGGACGGTGTTCTTTGGGTCATAGGCAGCATTTTTCTTCCTCCAAACACGGCGAGTTGAGTTAATGCCAAAGAGCTAAATTTTAGTCTCATCTGACCACAGCACCTTCTCCCAATCACTCTCAGAATCATCAAGATGTTCATTTGCAAACTTCAGACGGGCCTGTACATGTGCCTTCATGAGCAGGGGGACCTTGCGGGCACTGCAGAATTTTAATCAATTACGGCGTAATGTGTTACCAATGGTTTTCTTGGTGACTGTGGTCCCAGCTGCCTTGAGATCATTAACAAGTTCCCCCCGTGTAGTTTTCGGCTGAGCTCTCACCTTCCTCAGGATCAAGGATACCCCACGAGGTGAGATTTTGCATGGAGCCCCAGATCGATGTCGATTGACAGTCATTTTGTATGTCTTCCATTTTCTTACTATTGCACCAACAGTTGTCTCCTTCTCACCCAGCGTCTTACTTATGGTTTTGTAGCCCATTCCAGCCTTGTGCAGGTCTATGATCTTGTCCCTGACATCCTTAGAAAGCTCTTTGGTCTTGCCCATGTTGTAGAGGTTAGAGTCAGACTGATTAATTGAGTCTGTAGCCAGGAGTCTTTTATACAGGTGACCATTTAAGACAGCTGTCTTTAATGCAGGCACCAAGTTGATTTGGAGCGTGTAACTTGTCTGGAGGAGGCTAAACTCTTAATGGTTGGTAGGGGATCAAATACTTTTTTCTCTGTGCACAATGCAAATAAATATATATAATTTTGACTATGTGATTTTCTTTTTTTTTTTTTTTATATATATAATCTATCTCTCACTGGTAAAATTAACCTAGCCTAAAAATTCTAGACTGTTCATGACAGTGGGCAAACTTACAAAATCAGCAAGGGATCAAATACTTATTTCCTTCACTGTATATATATATATATGTGTGTGTGTATATACACACCCAAAATAAATATATATAAATATATATATATATATATATATATATATATATATATATATATATATATATATATATATACATACACACACACACTACCGTTCAAAAGTTTGGGGTCACCCAGACAATTTTGTGTTTTCCATGAAAACTCACACTTATATTTATCAAGTGAGTTGCAAAATGACTAGAAAATATAGTCAAGACATTGACCAGGTTAGAAATAATGATTTTTATTTGAAATAATAATTTTCTCCTTCAAACTTTGCTTTGGTCTTGGAATGCTCCATTTGCAGCAATTACAGCATTGCAGACCTTTGGCATTCTAGCTGTTAATTTGCTGAGGTAATCGGTAGAAATTTCCCCCCTTGCTTCCAGAAGCCCCTCCCACAAGTTGGATTGGCTTGATGGGCACTTCTTGGGTACCATACGGTCAAGCTGCTCCCACAACAGCTCTATGGGGTTGAGATCTGGTGACTGCGCTGGCCACTCCATTACAGATAGAATACCAGCTGCCTGCTTCTTCCCTAAATAGTTCTTGCATAATTTGGAGGTGTGCTTTGGGTCATTGTCCTGTTGTAGGATGAAATTGGCTCCAATCAAGTGCTGTCCACAGGGTATGGCGTTGCAAAATGGAGTGATAGCCTTCCTTATTCAAAATCTCTTTTACCTTGTACAAATCTCCCACTTTACCAGCACCAAAGCAACCCCAGACCATCACATTACCTCCACTATGCTTGACAGATGGCGTCAGGCACTCTTCCAGCATCTTTTCAGTTGTTCTGCGTCTCACAAATGTTCTTCTGTGTGATCCAAACACCTCAAACTTCGATTCGTCTGTCCATAACACTTTTTTCCAATCTTCCTCTGTCCAATGTCTGTGTGCTTTTGCCCATATTAATCTTTTCCTTTTATTAGCCAGTCTCAGATATGGCTTTTTCTTTGCCACTCTGCCCTGAAGGCCAGCATCCCGGAGTCGCCTCTTTACTGTAGACGTTGACACTGGCGTTTTGCGGGTACTATTTAATGAAGCTGCCAGTTGAGGACCTGTGAGGCGTCTATTTCTCAAACTAGAGACTAATGTAATTGTCTTGTTGCTCAGTTGTGCAGCGGGGCCTCCCACTTCTCTTTCTACTCTGGTTAGAGCCTGTTTGTGCTGTCCTTTGAAGGAAATCTTCAGTTTCTTGGCAATTTCTCGCATGGAATAGCCTTCATTTCTAAGAACAAGAATAGACTGTCGAGTTTCACATGAAAGCTCTCTTTTTCTAGCCATTTGGAGAGTTTAATCGAACCTACAAATGTAATGCTCCAGATTCTCAACTAGCTCAAAGTAAGGTCAGTTTTATAGCTCCTCTAAACAGCAAAACTGTTTACAGCGGTGCTAACATAATTGCACAAGGGTTCTCAAGTGTTTTCTAATCATCCATTAGCCTTCTAACACAGCAAACACAATGTACGATTAGAACACTGGAGTGATGTTTGCTGGAAATGGGCCTCTATACACCTATGTAGATATTGCATTAAAAAACAGACGTTTGCAGCTAGAATAGTCATTTAGCACATTAACAATGTATAGAGTGTATTTCTGATTAATTTAATGTTATCTTCATTGAAAAAATAAGGAAATTTCTAAGTGACCCTAAACTTTTGAACGGTAGTATATATATATATATATATATATATATATACACACACAATTACATGTGCACTTATACAGACTCATATATGACCTAACCTTTTATGAAAGATCCTTTAACACTTCCCCCACCCCAGGACACCCGTGAAATGGGTCAGGAGCATAGATAGAAAAAAGTAGCTGATAACCAGCTGCAGAAATCACGGAGGAGAGGGACGGCACAGAAAAACAAAAATTTACTCACCAAAATTTGTATTTCCTGGAGTCCGTAGGCAGCACAACACATATGGGTTTTAGTCCCCTAGGTACTATTAAGCAGACACAGGTTAATTAGCAATAAGCATTAAGCAATTAAGGATTTCCCCTATAAGTATGTACCGGTAACCGGGCCCCAGCGTATTTTTACGAAGCAATAGCCATAAGTTCTGCCAGGGAGGGAAGATTGTGTTGCCTACAGACTCCAGGACACAAAAATTTCGGTAAGTAAATTTTCACTTTCCTGATCGTCCTTGGCAGCACAACACATATGGGACTTGCCAAGCAATCGCTATATGGGCGGGATAGCAGACGCCATTTCAAGCACTCTTTTGCCAAATAGAGAACCCTCTGATGCCAGTGAGTCGAGCCTGTAGTGCTTGACAAAGGTTGATGTGGATGCCCACATAGCAGCTCTGCAGATTTGATCCAGGGGAATATGCCCGACTTCTGCCCATAAGGTAGCTGTAGAGCGTGTAGAATGTGCCCTGATCTGCAGAGGAGATTGAAGGTCACGGAGATGATAGCATTTTTCAATAGTTGACCTAATCCACCTGGCTAGGGTGGCTTTACTGATTTTCTGCTTTCCTAAAAGCCTTTGTCCTTTGAATATAGGGGAGAACTGCTCTTCTCACGTCCAGTGTATGCCAATTTTTGTGATCTTCACCTTGGGGATGAGAGAAAAGAACTGGCATGAATATCTCTTAATTTATATTCCTAAAGGAAGGAACTTTAGGCAAGAACCCAGGCATGGTACGTAGTAGAAGACAATCCCCCAGGTCTCTCAAATAGGGTTCTTTGAAGGAGAGGGCCTGAAGCTCGCTTATGCGCCTGGCCGACGTGATTGCCACCAGGAAGAAGGCCTTGAAGGAGAGAAATATGATGGACGACTCCTGCATGGGTTCAAACGGTGGCTTTGTTAGAGGTTGAAAGGTCCCAGGAAGGAGAGGGTACCTGAGAGACTGGGCTAAAGTTTCTTAAAGCCTTGAAGAAGGTCTTCACCAACTGTTGGTTGGAGAAACGATTTTGAAATTGGGCATTGATTGCCATGAACTGCACCTTAAGGGTATTATATATAAATTGCATGATAGTATTCAGAGAAACTGTGTTTGCCGAATTCTTAGAGCACCAGGAGGTAAACAGGGTCCAAACTCTGTTGTGTACTTTAACCGTTGAGGGGCGTCTCGCTGACAGCAAAGGCATTAACTTCAGATGAGAGCCCCATTTCTGTCAGATTCTCCCGGTCAGTCTCTAGGCCGTGAGATGTAGACTGTGAGGGTTCGGATGATACACCCCTTTCTGGGACACCGGTAGTTTCAGGAACCTGCCTTTCGAGAGAGACAAGGCTAGGGAGAACCAGGCTCTGCGGGGCCAAAATGGCAGGATTGCAATGGCTTCCGCTTTTTCGTCCCAAACTTTTCTCAATACTCTGTGTATTAGGGGGAAGTTGATTAATTTTTCTCTCCAACTGACAGACAGGCCATCCAATGCTACTGCATACTGGGTGTGGTATAGGGAACAGAAGCCGAGGACTTTGTTGTTATCTTCCGATGCCATCACATCCAAGTCTGGCATTCCCCATGTGGCAGCTAAGCTGCTGAAAACCTGAGGGTTGAGACTTCACTCCCCCGGATGGAGGATATTGCGGTTGAGGAAATCTGCAGCATGGTTCAAGGAGCCCTTTATGTGAACTGCTGAAATTCCTAACGAATGTTGTTCTGCCCAACTCATAAGTCGCCTGCATTCGGCCGACATTGAGGCACTTCTAGTTCCTCCTTGCTTGTTTATATAGAAAACAGTTGCAAGGTTGTCCGACTGGACCAGGATCTGGGTATTTCCCAGATGATATTGATATGACTTTAGCGACAATCTCACTGCTCTGAGTTCCTTCATGTTGGAGGATAGTGACACTTCCTTCTGACTACATCTGTTCTAAACCCGTAGGTGATCTACATGGACACCCCAGCCCCAGAAGAAGGCATCCATTGTTAGGACTTTCTGTGGTGGGGGAACAAGGGATTTGCTGGACCGGAGAGTGTCCGGGATTAACCACCAGTTGAGGTCTTGAAGGGTGAAGTTGGAGACTTTGAAGAGAGCATCCAGATTTCTGAAATTTTTCTGAGGATGTCGAGCTGTAATGATCTCATGTGGGCTTTGGCCCAGGGGACCGCATCTATGGATAAGGTCATTAGACCTAGGATTTTCATGGCTCCTCGAACCGATATATTCGGATGGCAAATAAGGCGTTCTATTGAACCCCGAATTGCAGTAATCCTCTCTGGAGACAACTTGACTGTCATCGACCGGGAATTCACCATGAATCCTAAGAAATTCAGATTCTGTGATGGCGAGAGCTGTGACTTTCTGAAGTTCACCAGGAACCCGTGAAAATGAAGAAACTCCAAATGTGATTTGAAGATGCTCTTGGAGAAGGGATTTTGACAGCGCTTTTATTAGCAAGTCGTTCAAGTAAGGGACCACACATATCCCTTTCAGCCTCAGCTCTGCTGTTAGGACCACCACGATCTTCGTGAACACACGGGGTGCCGTCGAAATCCCGAAGGGTAGGCAGGTAAACTGGAAGTGCTGTATTCCGCCCTTCCGCCAGTTGGAGGAACTTTTTGTCGCGGCCAGAATAGGGACATGCAAGTGTGCGTTCGTAAGGTCGATTGTTGCCAGAACATCGTTCCTTTCCAGAAGGTTCATCACCGACCAGATAGTCTCCATCTTAAAAGTTCTTCTCATCAGATATTGATTGAGGAAGGTCAGGTCTATTACCAGTCTCCAACTGCCGTCTGATTTGGGCATAGAGTAAACTCCTTGCCCTCTTTCTGAGACTGGAACATCGTCCACGGCTGCTTTCTGGAGAAAGACCTGTAGAAGCTGATGGACTATCGGATTGTGATGCCTGTTGAGGACAAAGTGGTCTGGGGGGAGATTTCAACTATCCTCTCCTGATGGTACCCATCTCCCAGTCGTCGGATGATGTCCTCGACCACCGAGAGGAGAATCTCTGAAGCCTTGCTCCTACTTGTAGGACTGGCTCGGCGCCATAAACTGTTTGGGTTTTTCTTCCGAAAGAAGGAAGGGTTTTCCCGCTTCATTTTAAATGTGCGCTAACGGTCTGGAAACCTTCTATTGAACTTTGGGGACCTTCTTCTCTGATCCCAAAAGTAACGCCTGGTATCCTTCCTTTTAGGTTCAGGAAACCTAGCCCCTTTGCCTTCCCCTAAGGAATTCAAGATATCCGTTAGTTAGGGTCCAAACAGAGATTCTGGCTGGAAAGGGAGGCCACAAAAATAATTTTTGGAGAGATTATCCCCTGACCATAATTTAAGCCAATGAGCCCTCCTGGCCGCATTCGACAGGGACAAGGCCCTAGATGCACATCTGATGTTATCCAGCTGGGAGTCACAGAAGAACTCCGAAGCGGACTTCATTACTGGGAGGGACTGGAGAATTTCTGCCCTTGGGACTCCATCCTCTAGATCCCTTGATAGGTGGCTTAACCAGACACGGAGTGCCCTAGCCACCATTATTAAAGAGAAGGAGGCTTTGCACGAGCCCACTGCTGAGGTATACTCATTCTTCAGAAGTGAATCTGCTTTGCGGTCCATAGGGTCATTCAGCAGGGCTGATTCATCGGATGGAAAAACGTCTTTCTTTGCCAATTTAACCACTGGCAAATCCACCTTTGGTACATTCTCCCAATTCTTTGGAGACAGTTTTATCCAGCCTGTAGAGGTTTTTAAACCGAGAGCCCAGTTCTGACTTCCTCTCAGGCTTATCCCAATCCCGTTTCATCCATTCCGTTAGGACAGGATGGCTGGGAAAATTTTTCCCCTTGGTAATTGGAAAATAGAACAGTCTGTCCTTTTTAGGTTTATGCTCAACCTCTTTCCCCGTCTCCAATGTATCCTTCACCGCTCTGAGGAGATCATGAAGCTTATCCTTACTCAGGATATAACATTCTTCAGGGTTGTCAGAGTCTGGGGAGTCAGAGACCACCTCTGAATCTGAACCTCCTAGGAAACCTCCTGGTATTGAGGAGGTGGAGAGGAAGAGCGTCTGGCCTTTTTAGCATGGTGTGATATTTTGAGATCTTCAAAAACTACAGATAACTGTTGTTTGAACCATTGCATAAATCCCCTAGAATCCTCCCTGGGAGGGGAGGCGACTGGGGTGGAGCATGATACACACAGATCTGACACAGTGTCAACAGGCAGAGGCTGGAGGCATTCCCTGCAAAGCCTGTGCCTGGATTTTTGGGTCCTTATCCTACCTTCTCTTCTGGCAGACATTTATAGAAGAGGCATAAACAAACGCATGATAGGAAATGTGCATAGCCATCAGAATAGAGACACATCAGGATCCATCAATGTAAGCGGCCGTACTGACCTTAGCAAGCAGAGGGCTGTCCAGAGGCAGAGCGTGCAATCTTTCAAACGAGATGCAGGCATTGAGCCCGCTGCGTCAGTGCGTCACATCAGGGGGGCGGGGCCAAGCTGACATCACTTCCGCCCCCATCCATGCCTCTAACGCCGAGCAGCACTTCCGGGTACTGGGAGAGCGCGGCCGGTCGGTACGAAAATCCACCTTGGACCTAGAAGAATGGGGGATGCTCCAACAGAGGGTCCTCCCCTGCTACCGTTACCAGGATAAGGTAAGGTGCCCCGTCGCCATGTAACAAGAAGATGTCTGCCATCTTGGTACACTTTCGTGACTAAGGGATAGAGACGCAGCCGTGTATACAGCCCGGAATAAATATTTTCCTCAGTGGTAGGATAGGGAACTTTCTCCGAACTGATCCTAGAGAAAAAGAAAAAATACGCTGGGGCCCGGTTACCGTTACAGTATACTTATAGGGGAAGTCCTTAATTGCTTAATTCTTATTGCTAATTAACCTTTGTCTGCTTAACCCCTTCCCGCAAAATCACGTACAGTTACGTCATGGGAGATGGACTGTTCCCGCATCTCGACGTAACTGTACGTCATGGAGATGAAGCTGGCTCAGGAGCTGAGCCAGCGACATCACCGCCGGGTGACAGCTGTATGTTACAGCTGGCACCCTGAGGTATCGGCCAGGACCGGAGCTAGCCTCCGATCCGACCGATTAACCCCTCACATGCTGCGTTGAATAGCGATCGCAACATGTGAGGAGTTTATAGCCACCGGCGCCCCAGCAACGTGATCGCTGGGTTGCCGGTGGCTGCAAAGGCGATCGGAGGGCTAATGCTTACCTCCCGGTCCGCCAGCAACGGAATCCTCCTATGCCCCGTCGTCGGCGGGGCCCAGGAGGCTTCCGGTACCATCGGCAAGATGGCGCCGGCTCAGCTTCCGGCTCAGAAGCTGAGCCGGCGTCATCAGCAGTGGGTATCCGCTGTATGTTACAGCGGACACCCCGATCTATCGCCAGGAACCGGAGCTAGCTCCGATTCCTGGCATTAACCCCTTCGATGCAGCGATCCATTGTGATCGCTGCATCCTAGAGGTTTGTAGCAAATCGGCAGCCTTGCCACGCGATGACAAGGCTGGCGACTGCTACCATGGCAACAGGATGCCTAACAATGGACTCCTGTCTGCCATTACGTAAGCTGATTAGGCCCCGCCCAGAGGCGGAGCCTGATCGGCTTGCTGTCAGTGAACAACTGACAGTTCTAATACATTGCACTACATAGGTAGTGCAATGTATTAGAACATCAAACAAACAGTTGGACCTTCAAGTCCCCTAGTGGGACTAAAGAAAAGTGTCAAAAAAAGTGTCAAAAAAGTAAAAATAAAAGTTGTAAAAAATACAATAAAAGTTTCAAATAATAACACAAAACACAATTGCCCTTTTTCCCTTATCAAGTCATTTATTATTGAAAAAAATAATAAAGCCATACATATTTGGTATCGCTGCGACCGTAACGACCTGAACTTCCGCACAGTGAACGCCGTAAAAAAAATAACTAAAAAATACTGACATAATTGCTATTTTTTGGTCACTTTGTCTTCCGAAAATTGAAATAAAAAGTGATCAAAAAGTCGCATGTACCTAAAAATGGTACCTATAAAAACTATAACTCGTCTCGCTAAAAACAAGCCCTCATACAGCTCTGTCTACGAAAAATTTAAAACCGTTATGGCTCTCACAACTTGGCAACAGAAAAACTCCATTCTCTTTACAAAAGTTATTTTATTGTGCAAAAAGTTGTAAAACATAAAAAGTGCTATAAATTAGGTATCACCGGAATCGGACTGACCCGCAGAATAAAGGTAACATGTAATTTATAACACGTGGCAAACGCTGTATAAAAAGAACTAAAAAAATATGCCAGAATTGCTGTTTTTTGGTCACCTTGCCTCCCAAAAAAAAGGATAACAAGTGATCAAAAAGTCGCGCGTACCCCAAAATGGTACCAATAAAAACTACAGCTCGTCACACAAAAAAAACCAGCCCTCATACCACTACGTCAATGAAAAAATAAACTTAGTCAAGGCACCAATAAGCCAGGAAATAAAAATATGCAGTTGTGCCGGCCCGAGGGGAACATTTCTTCTGTTTCAAGTGGCGAATTATCAAGGCCCCTAAAATTAGGGATCCAGGAAGGGGAGGGCCCAAACATATCTGCTGGAAGCGACGGTGCCCGTATTATACCAGGACAACACTTTCCCAGCAAAATTCCCCAAACTTCAAAGGTGCGGAGTGCGGACCAAAAGGGGGATAAGTAAAGACCATTTATTAGTGCGACACCGGCTTGTGCAGAAAGGATTGTGTCACAGCATAACACACATCTATGGATTATTTTATTGTTTTTTTTACCCCACTATACCACCTGACTATGCCCCTTATATACTCCGCCCGCCTTACATGTGCCCCCACATTATAAACGGAAACACCAGTAAGACTCCAAACAAAACTACTACAAGCAAAATCCACGCTCCAAAAGCCAAATGGCTCTACCTCCCTTCTGAACCCTACAGTGTGCCCAAACAGCAGTTTACTTCCACATATATGGCATCGCCATACCCGGGAGAACCCTTTTAACAATTTTTGTGTCTCCAGTGGCACAAGCTGGGCGCCACATATTGGCATATCTATTGAAAAAACATTTTCACTCTGCAATATCACGTGCACACCAATTTCTGCCAATCACCTGTGGGGTTAATATGCTCACTACACCCCTAGGTGAATACCTTGAGGGGTGTAGTTTCCAAAATGGGGTCACTTCTGGGGGGGATCCAGTGTTTTGGTCCCACAGGGACTTTGCAAATGCGACATAGCGCCCAGAAACCAATCCAGCAAAATCTGTACTCCAAAATCCAAATGGCGCTCCTTCCCTTCTGTGCCCTACTCTGTGCCTAAACAGCAGTTTATGACCACATATGTGGTATTGTCATACACAGGAAAAGTTGCTTTACAAGTGCTGGGGTACTCTTTTACATTTATTTGTTGAGAATATGAAACATTTTCAGCTAAAACTACGTCTTATTGAAGAAAAAGGATTTTTTTTATTTTCACTGCCCAATTCGAATAAAATCTATGAAACACCTGCGGGGTCAAAATGCTCACTACACCCCTAGATGGATTCCTCAAGGGGTGTAGTTTCGTGAATCGAGTCACTTTTGGGGCGTACTGGTACCTTAGGAGCTTTGCAAAAGTGACATGGTGTCAAGAAACCAATCCAGCAAAATCTGTGCTCCAAAAGCCAAATGGCACTCCTTCTCTTCTGATCCTTGCCGTGTGCCCAAACAGCAGTTTATAACCACAAATGGGGTATTGCCGTACTCCAGAGAAGTTGCTTTACAAATGTTGGGGTTCTTTTATTCCTTGTTGAGAAAATGAAAAATGTTGAGCTAAAGCTACGTCTTATTGGAAAAAAAGGATTTTTTTTATCTTCACTGCCCAATTCTAATAAAATCTATGAAACCCCTGTGGGTTCAAAATGCTCACTACACCCCTAGATGGATTCTTCAAGGGGTGTAGTTTCCTAAATGGAGTCACTTTTTGGGTGTTTTCACTGTTTTGGTCTCTTAGGGGCTTTGCAAATGCGACGTGGTCTCCGCAAACCATTCCTGCTAAATTTGAGCTCCAAAAGCCAAATGGCGCTCTTTCCCTTCTAAGCTCCGCCGTGTGTCCAAAAAGCCGTTTATGACCACATGTGGGGTATTGTTTTACTCGGGAGAAATTGCTTTACAAAAGTAGTGGTGCATTTTCTCCTTTTAGTCCTTGTGGAAATTAGAAAAAATTAGCTAAACCTACATTTTCTTTGAAAGAATGTAGATTTTCATTTTCACGGCCTACTTCCAATAATTTCTGCAAAAAACCTGCGGGGTCAAAATGCTCACTATACCCCTAGATAATTTCCTCAAGGGGTATAGTTTCCAAAATGGTGTCACTTTTGGGGGATTTCCATTGTTTTGGTGCCGCAAGAGCCTTTCAGACCTGACATGGAGCCTAAAATATTTTCTAATAAAAAGGAGGCCCCAAAATCCTCTAGGTGCTCCTTTGCTTCTGAGGCCGGTGCTTCAGTCCATTACCGCACTAGGGCCACATGTGGGGTATTTCTAAAAACTGCAGAATCTGGGCAATAGATATTGAGTTGTGTTTCTCTGGTAAAACTTTCTGTGTTACAAAAAAAATAGATGAAAAATGAATTTCTGCAAAAAAAAAAAGAAATTTGAACATTTCACATCTACTTTGCCTTAATTCCTGTGAAACATCTAAAGGGTTAAGAAACTTTCTAAATGCTGTTTTGAATACTTTGAGGGGTGAAGTTTTTAAAATGGGGTGACTTAGAGGGTTTCTAATATATAAGGCCCTAAAATCCACTTCACATCTGAACTGGCCCCTGTAAAAATAGCCTTTTGAAATTTTCTTGAAAATGTGAGAAATTGCTGCTAAAGTTCTAAGCCTTGTGATGTCATAGAAAAATAAAAGGATGTTCAAAAAACGATGCCAATCTAAAGTAGACATATGGGGGATGTTAATTAGCAACAATTTTGTGTGGTATTACCATCTGTCTTACAAGCTGATGCATATAAATTTAGAAAAATGCAAATTTTTGCAATTTTTCGCTACATTTTGGTGTTTTTCACAATTAAATACTTAATGTATCGAGCAAATTTTGCCAGTAACATAAAGTCCAATGTGTCACGAGAAAAAAATCTCAGAATCGCTTGGATAGGTAAAAGCATTCCGGAGTTATTACCACATAAAGTGAAACATGTCAGATTTGAAAAAATTGGCTGTGTCCTGAAGGCCAAAACAGGCTGTGTCTTGAAGGGGTTAATTGTACCTAGGGGACTAAAACCCATATGTGTTGTGCTGCCAAGGACAATCAGGAAAGACAAAGTTTCCTCTTGTCCGGACGTGCTGTTTATCTCTTAAAGGGAATGTGTTGCTAGAAAATTATTATTTTTTTTTTAGTTAAACAGTTAGTGTATTGGTGATTAAACATTGTTCTAATTTTTTCACGAGTCAGGAAATATTATAAATTAGATTCTAATTTATAACATTTCCCAGTGCTGGTCACTAGATGTAGCAATTCCCAAAATTGCAGTATTGGCATGTGGTAAAGCAACCACATTGCTTTATGCTGCAAAATTTGAGAAAACTCACTCGCACTAGTGAGCTCTCAGAATCCCCCCTCCTTTATCCTGGCTAGTGCCGGGAGAAACGAAGGGATTGAACGGTCAAACCTCCTACACTGTGTGCCGCCATTTTTTGAGCTAACACACAGTGTAGTAGGTTTACATACAGTAGTAAACACACAGTAAAACACGTAAATACACAGACCTAACTTACCTGCTCCTGCCGCCGCCGCTCCCTCCGATCCGTCCGCTCAGTCTGAACCCTCCGCTCCAAGTGCACAAGTCCGGAAGCCGCGACCGGAAGTAGTAATCTTACTGTCCGGCCGTGGCTTCCGGTCCACAAGAAAATGGCGCCGGACGTCGCTTGGCCGAAGACCTTCAATTTGGACTGTGTGGGAGCGGCGCATGCGCCGTTCGCACACAGACGGCGTACAGCATAGTGGATGGAACGGGCCCCGTTCGCATTCACTATGGGACTGTATGTGCCGTATTCCATGTCTGTATGATACAGAGATGGGAAAAAAAAAATGGCAGCCCCCATGGACAAGATAAAGTGAAAAAATAAAAAAAAGTAAAAGACAAACACACAAATAAATATTTTTTTTTTTAATAAAACACTAAAAGCAAATGGATATAAAAAATAATTTTTTCGTGACACTGGTCCTTTAAGACTGCTGTGACTCCTGAGCCTGCCTCCTCCTCCTTCTCCAACCCGGACCGCTGGAGGAAGCTTCAGCTGTTGCTGTACACAGTGCAGAGAGGGGAGGAGATCGTTCAAGGACTATGGAGGATGCGCTGCATACAATCTAAGGAATGCTGCACATCCTCTATTTACTTGTATTTACCTGAAAGTCAGTGGCTTTCAGCGCCCTTCCAACTACACGCCTCTACTATATACAATGTCAGGACATAGTGTGCCAGGCGCCCCGGGCCCCTCTGACACTATGAGCCCCTAGCAGCTGCTACTGCGGTAGTTACGCCCGTCTGTATCTCTAATCAATAATGAAATTCTTTCCTTATATGATCAGAACGTGAAAACAGTGGGAGTAACAGAAAATCCAAAATATCTTGCCATTTCTAACCACACAACAATTTCGGTAGGTCCCATAACTACTGAACTTTTTTTGTTGTGGTCAGCAAATGCCCCGATAACGCTACTGGGTCGGGACTTGCTGTGTAAATTGGGATGTATAATTTACTGTACACCAGATGGCGTACATCTCCAGGTACCATTAGAAAACAAGGAGGATACGGTTAATCTGTTATATCTTACTCCACAGTGAGGGTATGTTCACACGCTTAAAGAGGCTCTGTCGCCACATTATAAGTGCCCTATCTTGTACATAATGTGATCGGCGCTGTAATGTAGATTACAGCAGTGTTTTTTATTTAGAAAAACGATAATTTTTGATGGAGTTATGACCTATATTAGCTTTATGCTAATGACTTTCTTAATGAACAACCGGGTGTATTTTACTTTTTGACCAAGTGGGCGTTGTTGAGAGAAGTGTATGACACTGATCAATCAGCTTCATACACTTCTCTCCATTCATTTACACAACACATAGTGATCTAGCTAGATCACTATGTGCAGCCACTTACTCACATATTAACGTTACTGAAGGGTCCTGACAGTGAATAGACATCACTACCTGCCAGGACGTGATGTCTATTCAGAATCCTGACACTTCGGTAACGTTTGTGTGAGATTTACAGCAAGGCAAGCATAATCTCGTTTTAAATGACAGTTTACAGCGTAATCTCGCGAGATTACACTTGCCTTGCTATAAATCTCACACAAACGTTACCGAAGTGTCAGGATTCTGAATAGACATCACGTCATGGTTGGTAGTGATGTCTATTCACTGTCAGGACACTTGAGTAACGTTACTGTGTGAGTAAATGGCTGCAAATAGTGATCTAGCTAGATCACTAAGTGCTGTGTAAATTAATGGAGAGAAGTATATGATGCTGATTGGTCAGCGTAATACACTTCTCTCCACAACGCCCAGTTGGTAAAAAGTAAAACACGACCAGTTGTCTATTAAGAAAGTCATTAAAATAAAGCTAAAATAGGTCATAACTCCGTCAAAATTTATTGTTTTTCTAAATAAACACTGCTGTAATCTACATTACAGCGCCAATCACATTATGTACAAGATTGGGCACTTATATAGTGGTGACAGAGCCTCTAACAAAAAACATCTGAAAATACGGAGCGGTTTTCATAGAAAACAGCCTCTGATTTTCAGACGTTTTTGAAGCTGAAAATGAAGCTTCTTTTCAGGCTTCTTTAAGGCATTTTTTTGAGGTGTTTTTCATAGTGTTCAATGGAAAATCAGCTCCAAAAAAACGCCTCAAGAAGTGACATGCACTTCTTTTTACAGAGCGTTTTTTTACGCTCCGTTTTTTAAAACAGCGGCGTAAAAAGACACCCCGTATGAACAAAATGGTGTTTGTAGGCTTTCAGCTTCCGTTTTTTCAGGCGAGTTTGAGAGGCGTAAACGCCTTGAAATACACCTGAAAACACTGCGTGTGAACATACCCTTACTCTCAATATAGATCCTGCAGTAGAGGCCAGGATACAAATTATACCGACCCATTTATGGAACTTTAATTCCACTGGTCCACTGGAGTAGGTACAATAAGTCAATATCAGCCAGTGCAAATTTCACTGAAACCGCAGTGTTCTGCCCAGAAAGCCCCAAAATCCTCTGAAAGAGGCAGAGATAAGAATTGTCCGTAGACTCATTGTTGAAGCAAGGCATCCTTAAGAAATCCAATAGTCCTTGTAATAGTCCTTACCCCATTAAGAAGCATGGCAAGAGTGAAGCATGGAGAATGGTTCAGGATCTGAGAACTATTAATGAAGTAGGGGTTCCTCTGCACCCAGTAGTCCCTAATCCAACAGCTATATTGATGCACAGTAATCATTTTTGCTCATTGATTTTTGTTCTGCATTTTTCTCCATCCCCATACACCCTGATTCACAATATCTGTTTGCATTTATGTACAGAGGACAGCAGTACACATGGACTCGTCTACCTCAGGGTTTTCTAAACTCTCCCATAATTTTCAGTCAAACTCTAAGCAATAACCTTGCTGATCTTCATCTGCTTGAAGGATCTATATTGCTTCAATATGTAGATGACCTTTTGCTCTGCTCACCTTCTAAAAAGATTGGTCTTCAGGACGCAAACTCTTTTACACTTTTTGGCAGAGAATGGACACACAGCAGCAAAGACCAAAATCCCGTTATGTCAGGCCAAGGTGCCGTACTTTGGGCATTGCCTAACATAGGGGTACATACAGTGGGGTAACTACCGCTGTAGCAGCCGTAGCAGCTGCTACGGGGCCCGCAGCATGAGGGGGCCCGTGTCGCCCACCGGCACGGGCCCCCACCATAGCCGGAGGCTCCGCTAGCTGCCGCTATGGCTGCTACAGCACAACGCCACTGAACACTACGGCAGAGCAGGGAGGTATCTCCCCGCTCTGCCATTAAAGGGGTTGTTCTTACAAAAGACATGTATCCCCTATCCACAGGAGAGAACGGGGGACCGAAAGTCCCCTGTTGTTCTCCATGAAAAACCTCGGACTTACGGGGTCTCTGTCGGCAGCTCCGTAGAAATAAATGGAGCGCTGGTCGCGCTTGTGCGCATGCATGACCAGCGCTCCTTTCCTTTTTATTGAGCTGTGCAGACTCCGGAAGTCAGAAGTTAGTCATGGAGAACTTCGGGGGACTTTCGGTCCCCCGGTCTGCCAGCGATCACACATGTATCCCCTATCCTGTGGATAGGGTATACATGTCTTTTGTAGAGCACACTATAGGTCGGATTTTTTTGGGGGGTTGGGGCTGCATGGCGTTACCTACATGGGAGGCTGTGTGGCGCTACCTACAGGGGGGGCTGTGTGGCGTTACCTACAGGAGGGGCTGTATGGCGTTACCTACAGGAGGGGCTGTATGGCGTTACCTACAGGGGGGGCTGTATGGCGTTACCTACAGGGGGGGCTGTATGGCGTTACCTACAGGGGGGGCTGTATGGCGTTACCTACAGGGGGGGCTGTATGGCGTTACCTACAGGGGGGGCTGTATGGCGTTACCTACAGGGGGGGCTGTATGGCGTTACCTACAGGGGGGGCTGTATGGCGTTACCTACAGGAGGGGCTGTATGGCGTTACCTACAGGGGGGGCTGTATGGCGTTAGCTACAGGGGGGGCTGTATAGCGTTAGCTACAGGGGGGGCTGTATAGCGTTAGCTACAGGGGGGGCTGTATAGCGTTAGCTACAGGGGGGGCTGTATAGCGTTAGCTACAGGGGGGGCTGTATAGCGTTAGCTACAGGGGGGGCTGTATAGCGTTAGCTACAGGGGGGGCTGTATAGCGTTAGCTACAGGGGGGGCTGTATAGCGTTAGCTACAGGGGGGGCTGTATAGCGTTAGCTACAGGGGGGGCTGTATAGCGTTAGCTACAGGGGGGGCTGTATAGCGTTAGCTACAGGGGGGGCTGTATAGCGTTAGCTACAGGGGGGCTGTATAGCGTTAGCTACAGGGGGGGCTGTATAGCGTTAGCTACAGGGGGGGCTGTATAGCGTTAGCTACAGGGGGGGCTGTATAGCGTTAGCTACAGGGGGGGCTGTATAGCGTTAGCTACAGGGGGGGCTGTATAGCGTTAGCTACAGGGGGGGCTGTATAGCGTTAGCTACAGGGGGGGCTGTATAGCGTTAGCTACAGGGGGGGCTGTATAGCGTTAGCTACAGGGGGGGCTGTATAGCGTTAGCTACAGGGGGGGCTGTATAGCGTTAGCTACAGGGGGGGCTGTATAGCGTTAGCTACAGGGGGGCTGTATAGCGTTAGCTACAGGGGGGGCTGTATAGCGTTAGCTACAGGGGGGGCTGTATAGCGTTAGCTACAGGGGGGGCTGTATAGCGTTAGCTACAGGGGGGGCTGTATAGCGTTAGCTACAGGGGGGGCTGTATAGCGTTAGCTACAGGGGGGGCTGTATAGCGTTAGCTACAGGGGGGGCTGTATAGCGTTAGCTACAGGGGGGGCTGTATAGCGTTAGCTACAGGGGGGGCTGTATAGCGTTAGCTACAGGGGGGGCTGTATAGCGTTAGCTACAGGGGGGGCTGTATAGCGTTAGCTACAGGGGGGGCTGTATAGCGTTAGCTACAGGGGGGGCTGTATAGCGTTAGCTACAGGGGGGGCTGTATAGCGTTAGCTACAGGGGGGGCTGTATAGCGTTAGCTACAGGGGGGGCTGTATAGCGTTAGCTACAGGGGGGGCTGTATAGCGTTAGCTACAGGGGGGGCTGTATAGCGTTAGCTACAGGGGGGGCTGTATAGCGTTAGCTACAGGGGGGGCTGTATAGCGTTAGCTACAGGGGGGGCTGTATAGCGTTAGCTACACGGGGGGCTGTATAGCGTTAGCTACAGGGGGGGCTGTATAGCGTTAGCTACAGGGGGGGCTGTATAGCGTTAGCTACAGGGGGGGCTGTATAGCGTTAGCTACAGGGGGGGCTGTATAGCGTTAGCTACAGGGGGGGCTGTATAGCGTTAGCTACAGGGGGGGCTGTATAGCGTTAGCTACAGGGGGGGCTGTATAGCGTTAGCTACAGGGGGGCTGTATAGCGTTAGCTACAGGGGGGGCTGTATAGCGTTAGCTACAGGGGGGGCTGTATAGCGTTAGCTACAGGGGGGGCTGTATAGCGTTAGCTACAGGGGGGGCTGTATAGCGTTAGCTACAGGGGGGGCTGTATAGCGTTAGCTACAGGGGGGGCTGTATAGCGTTAGCTACAGGGGGGGCTGTATAGCGTTAGCTACAGGGGGGGCTGTATAGCGTTAGCTACAGGGGGGGCTGTATAGCGTTAGCTACAGGGGGGGCTGTATAGCGTTAGCTACAGGGGGGGCTGTATAGCGTTAGCTACAGGGGGGGCTGTATAGCGTTAGCTACAGGGGGGGCTGTATAGCGTTAGCTACAGGGGGGGCTGTATAGCGTTAGCTACAGGGGGGGCTGTATAGCGTTAGCTACAGGGGGGGCTGTATAGCGTTAGCTACAGGGGGGGCTGTATAGCGTTACCTACAGGGGGGCTGTATAGCGTTACCTACAGGGGGGCTGTATAGCGTTACCTACAGGGGGGCTGTATAGCGTTACCTACAGGGGGGGGCTGTATAGCGTTACCTACAGGGGGGGGCTGTATAGCGTTACCTACAGGGGGGGCTGTATAGCGTTAACTACAGGGGGGGCTGTATAGTTACCTACAGGGGGGGCTGTATAGTTACCTACAGGGGGGGCTGTATAGTTACCTACAGGGGGGGCTGTATAGTTACCTACAGGGGGGGCTGTATAGTTACCTACAGGGGGGCTGTATAATTACTTACTGGGGGGCTGTATAGTTACCTACAGGGGGCTGTATAGTTACCTACAGGGGGGCTGTATAGTTACCTACAGGGGGGCTGTATAGTTACCTACAGGGGGGCTGTATAGTTACCTACAGGGGGGCTGTATAGTTACCTACAGGGGGGCTGTATAGTTACCTACAGGGGGGCTGTATCGTTACCTACAGGGGGGCTGTATCGTTACCTACAGGGGGGCTGTATCGTTACCTACAGGGGGGCTGTATCGTTACCTACAGGGGGGCTGTATCGTTACCTACAGGGGGGCTGTATCGTTACCTACAGGGGGGCTGTATCGTTACCTACAGGGGGGCTGTATCGTTACCTACAGGGGGGCTGTATCGTTACCTACAGGGGGGCTGTATAGCGTTACCTACCAGGGGGGCTGTATAGCGTTACCTACCAGGGGGGGCTATATGACGCTACCTACCAGGGGGGCTGTATAGCGTTACCTACCAGGGGGGCTGTATAGCGTTACCTACCAGGGGGGGCTATATGACGCTACCTAAAGGAGGGGGCTGTATGGCGCTACCTACAGGGGGGCTGTATGGCGCTACCCACAGGGGGGCTGTATGGCGTTACCCACAGGGGGGCTGTATGGCGTTACCCACAGGGGGCTGTATGGCGTTACCCACAGGGGGCTGTATGGCGTTACCCACAGGGGGCTGTATGGCGCTACCTACAGGGGGCTGTATGGCGTTACCTACAGGGGGCTGTATGGCGTTACCTACAGGGGGGTTGCCTGGCGTTACCTACAGGGGGGTTGCCTGGCGTTACCTACAGGGGGGGCTGCATGGCGTTACCTACAGGGGGGGCTGTATAGTTACCTACAGGGGGGGCTGTATAGTTACCTACAGGGGGGGCTGTATAGTTACCTACAGGGGGGGCTGTATAGTTACCTACAGGGGGGCTGTATAGTTACTTACAGGGGGGCTGTATAGTTACCTACAGGGGGGCTGTATAGTTACCTACAGGGGGGCTGTATAGTTACCTACAGGGGGGCTGTATAGTTACCTACAGGGGGGCTGTATAGTTACCTACAGGGGGACTGTATAGTTACCTACAGGGGGGCTGTATCGTTACCTACCAGGAGGGCTGTATAGCGTTACCTACCAGGGGGGCTGTATAGCGTTACCTACCAGGGGGGCTGTATAGCGTTACCTACCAGGGGGGCTGTATAGCGTTACCTACCAGGGGGGGGGCTATATGGCGCTACCTACAGGAGGGGGCTGTATGGCGCTACCTACAGGGGGGCTGTATGGCGCTACCCACAGGGGGGCTGTATGGCGTTACCTACAGGGGGCTGTATGGCGTTACCTACAGGGGGCTGTATGGCGTTACCTACAGGGGGCTGTATGGCGTTACCTACAGGGGGGTTGCCTGGCGTTACCTACAGGGGGGCTGCCTGGCGTTACCTACAGGGGGGCTGTATGGCGTTACCTACAGGGGGGCTGTATCGTTACCTACCAGGGGGGCTGTATAGCGTTACCTACCAGGGGGGCTGTATAGCGTTACCTACCAGAGGGGGGGCTATATGGCGCTACCTACAGGAGGGGGCTGTATGGCGCTACCTACAGGGGGGGCTGTATGGCGCTACCCACAGGGGGGCTGTATGGCGCTACCCACAGGGGGCTGTATGGCGTTACCTACAGGGGGCTGTATGGCGTTACCTACAGGGGGCTGTATGGCGTTACCTACAGGGGGGTTGCCTGGCGTTACCTACAGGGGGGCTGCATGGCGTTACCTACAGGGGGGCTGCATGGCGTTACCTACAGGGGGGCTGCATGGCGTTACCTACAGGGGGGCTGCATGGCGTTACCTACAGGGGGGCTGCATGGCGTTACCTACAGGGGGGCTGTATGGCGTTACCTACAGGGGGGCTGTATGGCGTTACCTACAGGGGGGCTGTATGGCGTTACCTACAGGGGGGCTGTATGGCGTTACCTACAGGGGGGCTGTATGGCGTTACCTACAGGGGGGCTGTATGGCGTTACCTACAAGGAGGCTGTATCGCGTTACCTACAGGGGGGCTGTATCGCGTTACCTACAGGGGGGCTGTATGGCGTTACCTACAGGGGGGCTGTATGGCGTTACCTACAGGGGGGCTGTATGGCGTTACCTACAGGGGGGCTGTATGGCGTTACCTACCAGGGAGGCTGTATGGCGTTACCTACCAGGGGGGCTGTATAGCGTTACCTACCAGGTGGGCTGTATAGCGTTACCTACCAGAGGGGGGGCTATATGGCGCTACCTACAGGAGGGGGCTGTATGGCGCTACCTACAGGGGGGGCTGTATGGCGCTACCCACAGGGGGGCTGTATGGCGTTACCTACAGGGGGCTGTATGGCGTTACCTACAGGGGGCTGTATGGCGTTACCTACAGGGGGCTGTATGGCGTTACCTACAGGGGGGTTGCCTGGCGTTACCTACAGGGGGGCTGTATGGCGTTACCTACAGGGGGGCTGTATGGCGTTACCTACAGGGGGGCTGTATAGCGTTACCTACAGGGGGGCTGTATAGCGTTACCTACAGGGGGGCTGTATAGATTTACCCACAGGGGGCTGTATAGTTACCTACAGGGGGGCTGTATAGAGTTACCTACAGGGGGGCTGTATAGCGTTACCTACCAGGGGGGGCTGTATGGCGCTACCTACAGGGGGGCAGTATGGCGCTACCTACAGGGGGGCTGTAGGGCGCTACCTACAGGGGGGCTGTATGGTGCTATCTACAGGGGGTCTGTATGGCGTTATCTACAGGGGGCTGTAAAAAAGGCACTATCTACAAGGGGAGGGTGTTGTGTGACACCCAGGGGAGGGGGGGGGCCCAATCAAAAGTTTGCTATGGGCCCAGTCTTTCCTAGTTATGCCCCTGGGTACATATATCTACTCCCGGAGCTAATGCAATAAAACAATTTAAAATCCCACAAAATAAAAAACAGATGAAAACATTTCTGGGAATGGTGGGATGCTCTAGACCAGGGGTCTCAAACTCGGCCGGGTAAGTGGGCCACATATAGAAAAAATGTGAAGTTGACGGGCCGCATTACTTTCAAATTTGATACATTACAAAATTATTGTTAATTAGTTATTTGAACTACTATAACTCTATGTTACTATAATACTACATTACTATAACAATACTACATTAATAGCGCTAGGTTTAAACTTACCGGAAAATTTGCGAGATTTCTCCACATGCTTATTTCAACAATCCACTTTTACAGTTTAAGTGTCGCTAAATGCAGTCCAGAAGCCAAGTTGGCAGCATTTGGCAGGCACACAAATGTCAAAATTAGGCAGACCCTCTGTAGATAATGCCACAGCGTCCTCTGCAGGTAATGCCACAGCGCCCTCTGCAGGTAATGCCACAGCGCCCTCTGCAGGTAATGCCACAGCGCCCTCTGCAGGTAATGCCACAGCGCCCTCTGCAGATAGTGCCACAGACACCCCTTGTAGATAGTGCCACAGACACCCCTTGTAGATAGTGCCACAGACACCCCTTGTAGATAGTGCCACAGACACCCCTTGTAGATAGTGCCACAGACACCCCTTGTAGATAGTGCCACAGACACCCCTTGTAGATAGTGCCACAGACACCCCTTGTAGATCGTGTCACAGACACCCCTTGTAGATAGCTCCATTGGGGCTCCCTCTAGGAGTGGAATCCCCAGCCAGAGTGTTGCCGACGCTTTGGCCAGGGATTGCTCTGCTGGAGGAGCCCCTGATGTCACTGTTCATACACAGTGACGTGAGGGGATCCTCCTGGACCAGAATATGATGTCAGGGGCAACCCCAGAGCCAGTGTCCCAGAGTGGAGCACTAATATAGGCTCTACTCTGGAACTCTGGGGAAGCAACTGACATCAGTGTCCATATATGGAGAGGGATGTCAGGGGCAACCCCAGAGCTGGAGTCTACTAGCGCTACTACTGGGACTCTAGCTGTTCTTCTAACATCGCTGTTTAGTTCTGGGGAATCCCTAGACATCGCTGTCCATATGTGGACAGCGATGTCAGGGGATTCTAGAGTCCCGGAGCAGAGCCTATGCTAGCATTCTGCCCGAGACTCCGCTCTGGGGAAGACCCTGACAAAGCGTTCCATATATGGACAGCGATGTCAGGGAATTCCACAGAGTCCTGGAGCAGAACCTATACTAGCGTTCTGCCCGGGACTCAGGCTCTGGGGAAGCCCCAGACATCGCGTGTCTATTCATGGACAGCGATGTCAGGGTATTCCACAGAGTCCCGGAGTAGAGCCTATGCTAGCATCTCTGCCCAGGACTCCGCTCTGTGGAAGACACTGACAAAAACCTGTCCATATATGGACAGCGATGTCAGGGAATTCCACAGAGTCCCGGAGCAGAGCCGATACTACCGCTCTACCCGGGACTCCGCTCTGGGGAAGACCCTGACAAAAACTGTCCATATATGGACAGCGATGTGGGGGATTTCCACAGAGTCCCGGAGCAGAGCCTATGCTAGCGCTCTGCCTGGGACTTCGCTCTGGGGAAGACCCTGACAAAACTGTCCATATGTGGACAGCGATGTGGGGGGATTTCCACAGAGTCCCGGAACAGAGCCTATGCTAGCGCTCTGCTTGGGACTCCGCTCTGCGGAAGACCCTGACATCGCGTGCCCATTCATGGACAGCGATGTCAGGGATTTCAGAGTACCAGAGCAGAGTCGATACTAGTGGCTCTGTGTCCCGCAGGCCGCAGATGACAGCCTCAGGCGCCGCATGCGGCCCGCGTGCTTGAGACCTCTGCTCTAGACACTGGATTCACAGTTTTTCTTTGTATGCAACTCCGTTGTAGGCTCTGACTAAAGACATAGTGTTTGAACCTTTAGAACACAGTGACGAGATGCACACAGCGTTTGATCAGCTGAAGCAAGCGCTTTTATCTGCCCCTGTGCTTGGACTACCAAATAATAACATACCCTTTGACCGTTTGTATCATAAGGTACAGGGCCATGCCCAGGCTGTAGTCACACAACGACATAATGACGCAAACAGTCCACTTGCCTACTACAGCTCTCAGCTGGACGCTGTTGCTAGGGAAATGCATGATTGTCTCAAAGCCGTGGCTGCTGCAGCCTATGCTGTGGAGAAATATGCAGAATTGGTTTTGATGCACGAGTTGGTTGTCGGGGTCCCACACTCAATATGAGCATTAGTCAATTATCACAGGTCAAAGTACATTACACAGCCACGACTGACAAGCTGGAAGTTAAAACTCTTAGGCTGGGTTCACACGACCTATTTTCAGGCGTAAACGAGGCGTATTATGCCTCGACTTACGCCTTAAAATACGGCTCCAATACGTCGGCAAACATCTGCCCATTCATTTGAATGGGTTTGCCGACGTACTGTGCCGACGACCTGTAATTTACACGTCGTCGTTTGACAGCTGTTAAAGACGACGCGTAAAATAACAGCCTCGTCAAAGAAGTGCAGGACACTTCATTGGACGTAATTTGAGCCGTTTTTCATTGATTCCAATGAAGAACAGCTCACAATTACGTCCGTCAAAGACGCCTTGCAAAATGCGAGTACGAGCAATTACGTCTGAAATGACGGAGCTGTTTTCTCCTGAAAACAGCTCCGTCATTTCAGATGTAAATGCAGTTAGCGTGTGCACATACACTAAGGCCCCATGCACACGAACGTAAAAACGCCCGTAATTACGGGCCCAGACTTCTATTGGCCACGGGTACCTTCCCGTTTGCTTACGGGAAGGTGCCCGGGCCGTTGAAAAATATAGGACATGTCCTATTTCAGGCCGTAATTACGGCATGGACAGGCCCATAGAAGTCTATGGGGCTCCCGTAATTACGGGTGGCTACGTGTGTGCACCAGTAATTACAGGAGCGTTGCTAGGCGACGTCAGGGTATAGTCACTGTCCAGGGTGCTGAAAGAGTTAAACGATCAGTGCGGGATAGAGAGAAGGGGTGTTACAATGATCGGCAGTAACTCTTTCAGCACCCAGGACAGTGACTACCGCTGGACAGTGAGTACCATGCGCGGCACTCACAATATAGATGTCTAATGTTAACTTCAAAAACCCGTAACAAAAAAAAAGTTAATACTTACCCAGAACTCCCTGCTTCTTCCTCCAGTCCGGCCTCCTGGGATAACTTTTCAGCCCATGTGACCACTGCAGCCAATCACAGGCTGCAGTGGTCACATGGACTGCGGCGTCATCCAGGGAGGTCGGACTGGATGTCAAAGGAGGGGCCCGTCACCAAGACAACGACCGGGTTACGTATGAACTTCTTTTGGTTTCAATTGCTGCCTTCCGCTGAGGAAACTGCCCGAAAGGGCTGCCCCATCTCTCTAGCACTGATAGAGAGAAGGGGCTGCCCATTAGTGCAATATAGCAGAGAAAACGAGTCCATAAATACAGGTAACAACGGACCCGTATTTACGGGCACGGGTCCGTAAATACTGGTGACAAAGGACCCGTATTTACACAAGTATTTACGGATGGGAAAGAATACGTTCGCGTGCATGGGGCCTTACAGCCCAGCCACATCATTCTCCGTCGGTGTTCATATTTGTACGCTGCTACTTTGCTTCCTTATGAGCATCCCAACTTTCAAGTATCGTAAAGAGGGATAACCGATACGGCGCGTGTAGCTGCAATTTTTTTCCCTTTTAAGCCACACCTCTAATCCTACCCAATTCCCTGCCCACACTCACCCTGTTCAGCCCACAAAGTATCATGCTCCCATAGAACCCAAACACAGAATAATGCCACTATAGGTGCCCCCCCCACATTAAGATACTAAATAGCTTCCCCACACACGGTATAATGCCAAATAGCTGCCCTGCAGAGTATAATGCCCCATAAAGTATAATTCCCCTCCAGTAGTGTCGCTAGCACCGGGTTTTTGGGGCTCTTTGGCCCGGTGCCCCAGACCCCCTGTGCGACTGCCGCATAATGGCCTAGCTATAGGGGTATCAGCGGTCGCAATTAGGATTGCACCACGTCTATAAACAGTTACTATAGAAACTGTTTATGGCCTATGTAATAAACTACACGGGCCCATGTTAATATAGTAACTGAAAGTATACTTACCCTCATTCCGGAGCGCAGCGGAGGTCCGGACGTCTTCTCGTGTCACGACTGTGCGCCGCAAACATCACGACGCTGTGTGCTGCGCACAACATCGCAATGCTGGATGAGGTAAGGATCTCTGCTGCATACCGAGCCGAAGAGGAGGGCAAGTATAGTGTTACTGTCTGCTGGGGCCCTGTATCTAAGCCTACCATGTGGTAGGCTTCGATACAGGGCCCGTCACACATGGGTGCTGTTTCTAAGCCTACCACATGTGTAACTAATGTTTTTTTTTTTACAGGTTCGGTTGTTGGACTACGTCGGATTCGAGAACTACTTCGATGACGCCTTTTTTCATTTTCAATAAAATGATTAATGAGGAATGTGTGGGGGTTTTTCATTTCAATAAAATAGTAACGGCTGCTGGCTAATTGACAGTGTCCATTACGAAGGCAGGGCTTAGTATTACCCTGGCCACCACCACCACCGCCCCTGATGGCCCCATAGATTCACCCATACAGTATAAAGTCAACACAGATGCCCCCATGCAGTATAATGCCAACAAAGATGCCCCATACATAATGCCCCATATCTGTCCCCAATCAACATAATGCCCCATAGCTGCCACACACAGCATAATGGCCCTATAGCTGCCTTCATACAGTATAATGCCCCCATACAGAATAATGCCCACACAAATGCCCCTGTAGATAGTGCCCACATAGATGGAGCCTGTGCCCACATATAAAAGTGTGAGTGCCCACATTGTGCCACAGTGCCCATATAAAGTGTCACACTGTGACCGGGGATTCCGCTCCAGGAGGAGCGCCTTACATCACTGTCCATAGATTGATAGTGACGCCAGGGGCTTCTCCAGGAGCGGAATCCCTGGCAACACTCTGGCCAGGGATTCCTCTCCAGGAGGAACCCCTACCATCACTGTCCATATACGACGGCGTTCTGGAGATAGATGTGGGACCCGCACCTATTTGACATTTATGACATCCTGTGGATATGGCATAAATGTCTCTCATGGGAAAACCCCTTTAACATGGTGTCAGTCATGGATATGCAGGATCTCACTCTGTCGGACACACACAGTCGGTCGCTCGCATTAACATAGGAGCTGATACTTTTTAATTCTAGGAAATTACCGAAGCCTGTTTTTTACAGCCATCAACGGTCCCTGCCGTGACCAGCTCCTGCGGTAGGCTATTCCACAGTTCTCTCAGTAAAGAAGGCTTGTCGTCTCTGCAGATTAAACCTTTTTTTTCTCCAGACGGAGGGAGTGCCACCTTGTTTGTTGTTTTTTTTTTGGGGGGGGGGGGGTTTACATGGAACAGGATTACCCTATTTTTTGTATGCGCTACTCATATAGGTTAATCAGGTCTCCCCTTAGTCGTCTCTTTTCAAGGCTAAATAGGTTTAATTCTTTTAATCTTTCCTCATATCTTAGATTCTCCATGCCCCTTATTAGTTTAGTTGCTCTTCTTTGTATTTTTTCCAACTCCAGGGCATCCTTTCTATGAACTGGAGCCCAGAACTGATCTGCATATTCTAGATGAGGCCTCACTAATGCTTTGTAAAGTGGTAATATTATATCCCTGTCCCGCGAGTCCATGCCTCTTTTAATACACAAAAATATCTTGCTGGAGTTTGAAGCAGCTGATTGACATTGCAGCTGATTGACAGTTGAAGTGGGGAATGGTCTGATATGCCCCTAGGGGAAGTAAGACGCATCACTAACCAATGGAAGACATTCTGTGCATCCAAAACATAGGTCTATACGGGTTAAGGTATGTGTAAGTGAATTACAGGAATCAGCTGTGTAATGCAGGTGCCTTAGGCCTCAAGCACACACCTGTTATTTGTACGGCCTGCAAAACACGGACCTTTTTCTGTGTCCGGTCTGCTGTTTTTAAAGGACCAAATAAATAGGCAGAGACTGATCCCTGAAAAACGGACAGGAGTAGGACCTGTTCTATTTTTCACGGAAAGGACGCGCGGAACCATTAAGATAAAGGAAGTGTACATGGCCCCATAGAAATGAATTGGTCAGTGTGCTATCCGTTAAAAAAAAAAAACAAAAAAAACACAGATAGCACGCTGAAGCATTTCACCGAAGTGTGCTTGAGGCCTTAATGAGGTGAAGTTGTTTCCGGAAGTCCCATAGAACGGAGTGGAAGTTACGGAAACAGCGTAGCTCGCATGCTACGCTGCTTCCGTAATTGCCATTCACTACTATGGGAGTTACGAAAAGAGAGCAGTTCAGCGATTTATGCCGTTTATGTAACTCACGACCATATAAAAACTTTTACGGTCAGAATTCACCTCATTCAGCCGCAACACAGAGTGGCTGAACAAGGTTTAAGGGGCCCAGTTCTGGAGATCGGACATTTATGGCATATCCTGTGGATATGGCATAAATGTCTCATGGGAAAACTCATTTAAGTCCTATTCAGAATAGTCTGTGAATGAGATACACAGGCCTAATCTGTGGGATATACCATTCTACTCTGACAGGAGCCTCATGCACTATAAGAAATGTATGGGAGCAGAATTTCTAATACATGTATAATACAAAACTGTATGATTTACTATTTTACAAATAAGTAAAAACTGGACAACCCTTTCAACCAAATTAATAAAAAAAATACAATTGCTACTTTTAGTATACAAAAAAGCAAAACTTCTATATACCAGTCAGCATATATTGGACCAAGGTAGCACAAATAATCATCTGCTGGCCTACTTTGCTAGAGAAGGCAGCACCTTACCCCCTATTGTACATATTTAAGATTCTAGGGGCTCCATGATGGACGATCCATACCTTTTAAAGTCTGTTTTTGAAGACTTATTATTCCTTATATAACTTAAAGAAACTCTGTCACCACATTATAAGTGCCCTATCTCCAACATAAGGAGATGGGCGCTATAATGTAGGTGACCGTAATGCTTTTCATTTAAAAAAACGATCTATTTTCACAACGTTAGGAGCGATTTTGGTTTATGCTAATGAGTTTCTTAATGCCCAAGTGGGCGTATTTTTACTTTCGACCAAGTGGGCGTTGTACAGGGGAGTGTATGACGCTGACCAATCGGCATCATGCACTCCTCTCCATTCATTTAGACAGCAGAATCGCGTTCTTACTAGAACATGATCTGCAGCCACATGCACAGCGATTCTGCTTGATTAACATTAATCCAGTGTCCTGATAATGAATACACATGACCATCCAGCCTGGACGTCATGTGTATTCAGAATCCTGACACTTCTGAATCTTTTCTGTGAGATTTACAGCAAGGGAAACGAAATCTCGTTTACCTCGTAATCTCGCGAGATTTCGTATCCGTTGCTGGAAGCTCACAGAAAAGATTCAGAAGTGTCAGGATTCTGAATACACATGACGTCCAGGCTGGATGGTCATGTGTATTCATGACTTGGGAAATTACTTTATTAAGCCTATTCGCTAGGATTTTGGTGAGTATCTTGTAGTCGCTATTTAATAGCGAAATCGGGTGGTAGGAGCCACATTCCATAGGGTCTTTATCCGGCTTTAACAGAACAATGATAGTGGCGTCATACATGCTATCAGGTAGCTGCCCCTTATCAAGTGCATAAGAAAACATAGCGCGTAGTGAGGGGATGAGATAGTCTGAGTATTTGTGATATACCTCTATAGGGACCCTATCTGGACCCGATGCCTTCCCTTTTGACATGTCCTCCAAGGCTTCCCATATCTCCTCCTCCGTCACATCCGCCTCTAGAGCTGTTCTACCTTCTATACTCAATGTTGGGAACGTTATACCATCCATATAGACCATAAATTCTGACAAATCGTACCTGGATTGAGAGGTATATAGCTCCTTGTAAAACTGTACAAACGTCTCAGCAATTCCCTGGGAATCGGTCAAGCTTTCCCCAGATCTACCATGAATTTTGAGAATAGCTAGGCTTTTAGAGTTTTGGTGGATTAAGTGTGCCAAGAGCTTACTAGATTGGTTACCCATTTCAAAATATGATTGTTTCGCAAAAAATATCTTTCTATTTGCCTTTTCTTGAAGCAACAACAGGTACTTCCGTCCTGTTTGCAGCCAAAGATCTTTATTTGTGTCAGTGGGATCAGCGATGAATTTACCCTCTAAGGTTTTGCATTGCTTCTCTAGCTCTGACTCAATCCTGGAAGAGTCTTTTTTTATATAGGAAAACATGGATCTAAGACATCCTCTGAGGTAAGCTTTCAAGGTGTCCCATGCAATACTGGAATTCTCAAATATGCTATGTTCCATATTAAATACCTGCAGTTGATCTGGGATCCTATCCTGAGGGCCTATCAGGGTCAGCCAAAAGGGGTGTATTTTCCAACTCCTAGGTATGGAAGGACCGGGAAGATTAATAGGAGAGTGATCAGACACCGCTCTGGACTTATAAGAGACAGACTCAACCAAGGGCACAATGAAAGAATTTCCCACCATATAATCTATGCGGGATAGGGAGTGGCAGGAATACACTTTAGTTGTCGGGTGTTTATCTCGGTAGAGGTCCGTCCATCCTATCTCGTCAAACAATAAGCCCAATACAGATATGGCGGGCGGTACCTGATCCCTCCCAGAGGAAGCACTAAATCTATCAAGGCTGCAGTTTACAAGCATATTGAAATCTCCCATTCCCAACACTTTAGCGGCCGGATATGTTGCAGCAAAAGGTGGCCGCCAGATGTAAAATTTGCATAGATGCATGTGGAGGAATTTACATGCCCAGTAAAACATAGGTAACATTTTCTATGAGAGCATACACAAATACATATCTGCCCTCACTATCAGCTTTGGTATGAATGGCCTCCCATATCACAGATTTGTGTACCAGAATGGAGACACCTCTCGAGTACGAAGTACGATAAAGAGTGGCCAGACCACTGAACCCATGGCCGGATCACTGTTCTCATTTTAGCTGGTGTTAAGCGAGTCTCCTGAAGGCACAATATGTGAGGATTAACTTTGCAAATGTGACTGTACAATATAACACGCTTCTGCAAGCTGCCCATACCCCTCACATTCCAGTTAAAGAAGACATTCATACAATGCGACATCCATATGCAGGAGAAATCCACAATACCTGATATACAGTGACATTCCCGCCTCTCCCAGAGGCGGATGGAAATCAATGCATCTCTTATGCGGTTGCATTTGTACATTAGTAGTATTATATCTACCCGCATCCACGGCACTTTCCAACTTATAACCAAGAAAAACCAATTGTAAACAGTATAACAATACCGACAATGCATGAAGATGCACGTTACATTGCCGGCGCATGCCCAGAAACATGGCATTTAATTATACGGGGGTAAACCCCGCGCCAAACCACAACTGTTCAAGCTTCCATCTTTAAGGATACGTGCGGAAGCCTCATTAGGTGTGTCAGCCCGCATATTAGCCGGCGTAAAAAGGCACATTGGCCAGGCAGGGGGGCCAACCGATCTCTGTCCGACCTAAGCCGAATCACCGTCAGGATGGAGTGGTCCTGAAATCCTACGAGCTGTTTTGCAAGTCCAGTGATTCAGAATAGTTCAACATCATCAGTCCGCCTTGCATAAGTCGCCATCTGTGTTATTCAATAGGATTAGTGTCGTAGCGCTGGGCGTTTACTTCTCACCCAGTCATCAGCCTCTTGCGGGGAATTGAAAAATATGGATCTCTCTCCATCCACAATCCGTAGCCGAGCTGGATATGACATGGAGTATGGAATGCCCAGATCTCTCAGGCGCCTCTTTACGGCCAGAAACGCTGCACGCCGCTTTTGCAGGTCAGCAGAGAAGTCAGGGAATATGGAGACTTTTGCCCCATTGTAAGTGATCTCCGGCAGTCGACGTGTCAGGCGCAAAATCGTGTCCCGGTCGTTGCAGTTTAGCAGGCGTGCGAGCTGCGGTCTAGGGGGTGCCCCGGGGGGTGGTGGTCTCCCCGGTACTCTGTGGGCTCTTTCAACCGCCAAAGCTTGTGAAAATGGCGCGTCGGGAAGTAGGTCTTTTTTTTTGAAAAACATTTTTATTGGTTTTCATACAATCATAATACACTTCCAACACAACATTTTATTTACATTCAGACAGATGTCTTCTTTAACTCACGCAGGAGCGTACACAGTGCAATATTTGAGGTCTTGTCGTTCCTTGGGTTAACATCATTTTATTATATTCTGTCTCCCTTTCTTGAGCACATCAAAGACCTTGTCCCTTAGTAAGCTTATCCTTTATTATATCCCTGTCTCTTTGAACTCAACGCCCTACTGTCTTGGCCCTCACTTAAGCCCCTTCCTTGTCCACTATCTTCCCCCGGTCTTTCATCCTCTCCTTTCCTCTATTCATTCCCTTCCATCAATGCACTTTCAAGCTTCCCAGAGTACCTTTAATATCTTCTGTAAGATACCAAGAAGTATATCTGAAGTTCTCCATCAGTTCCCCTATCTCTCTTGCAGGCAACTGTTCTATAAATGGCCTCCATCGTTTGAAAAAACCTGAGGTTCTTTGTTTCTTATGTTTTGTCGTTTCTACTTTATCTGAATACATACAGACTCTCATTTGCTGAGTTACATGGTGTATTGAGGGGATATTGCTTTCAATCCATCCTTTTAGCAGGCATCTTTTGGCTACAAGAAATATTATATGCATCAGTGGGGGAATATGCATCTGAATCTCTGTTACTTCTGCACTAGCTACAGCCTTATAGTGAAAGAGCAACAACATAGGGTCTGTTGGTATCTCTCTGTTCCATAGTAGCTGAACATAATCTAAAACTTTCCTCCAAAATTTTTGTATCTCTGGGCATGACCATATGCCATGGTATAAATCAGTATTCAATTGACTACATTTTGGACAAGCATGTATTCTGCTGGTATTAGCTATCGTTGCTGGAATATTGAAAGCATAAATTGCTGCATGCATTAATTTAAAGTGTGATTCTCTCCACACCTCATTCACCACACATTTCCTCACTACCTTCCAGCCCTCCAAAAGAGGACTTTTAACGTCTTGCATGTTCAAGGTGCGTCTCCAGTATGCAAACTGGTCTCTCGGAGCTACTCGGATGTACAATTCTCTTATGGTTTTGTAAAGCATCGACAGTGACGTCCTATGTGTCTCATCTCCAATCACCTCATCAAATGCATTATTTGTAATTTCTGATTCCAAATTCCTTACCAGTTTTGTGCAGAACGATTTAACTTGTAAATACTGAAGGAAATGGCTCGGGGAAATTCCAAATTTCTCTACTAATTCCGGTAATGTATATAATCTGGCCTCCGTAGCATGAAGTACATTGCCTACTGTCTCAATTCCCCTTTGTTTCCATGCTGTGAATAGAGAACTCGATTGCCCCGCTGGAAATTCTATGTGTGACCATAGTGGTAGATATTTGGATAACTGATATGACAGCCCCATCTTTTTCCTCACCTCCTTCCAGCACATTATAGTATCTCTCAGTAGCACTGATCCCTTTACATGTCTAGGAAGCGATGTTAGTCTAGTATGTAGTAAAGAGACGAGATCATGAGGTCCCGCCAGTGCCTTATCCAACTCGTAATTTGAATAGTGACTAGAATGCTGCAGCCAGTCCGCCACATGTCTAAATAAGCTGGCTATATTGTATCCCCTTAAGTGTGGTATATTTATCCCGCCTTGCCAGTGATAGCCTTGTAATTTAGCCATTGCGATTCTGGGTCTTTTATTTGCCCAAATAAACTTCGATATTTTAGTATTAAAGTCCTTCACATCCTTATGTTTCAATAAAATGGGCAATGTCTGGAGTGGATACAGCATTCTTGCAAAAGATATCATCTTAACCAGATGACATCTACCAAATAGCGAAAGGGGCAAATTTGCCCATCTAATAAGTTCATTAGTTATTTTCTGGAAAAGCGGTTTGTAATTAAGTTTATACAGAGTTTCTGCCGTTTGCCCTATCTTAATCCCTAGGTATGTTATGTGTGATGTCGCTACCTTGATACCTGTTTTTTGAATTTCTATGTTTTCCCTATGATTATGTTGTGATAATCTCAGCAACTCGCACTTTGCCGGATTAATCCTAAGCCCCGCAAAAGAACCATAATGCCTAATCAGGTCAAAGACCTTCTGTAAGTGTAGATTGGGTTTTGACATAAACAGAAGAATATCATCTGCAAATACTGCTGACTTCACTTCCTTATCTCCTATGTGTATCCCCGAATATAACTCATCACCTTCTAAGATCTTGATAAGGGGTTCCAGCGCCAGATCAAACAGCAACGGCGATAAGGGGCATCCCTGTCGCGTTCCCTTCTGTAATGCGAATGTCGATGACCTGAATCCCGGCGTGCAGACTGCTGCAGTAGGTTCCGTATACAATGCTCTCAGATACTGTCTGAAGTTCCCTTTTACATTAAACTTGTCCAGGACCATGTTTAGCCATCGCCATTCAACATTGTCAAAGGCTTTTTCTGCATCTATGACCACCAGAGCTGATTGGTCACATGACAATGGCCTAGTTTTAATCTCATCCATCACTCCCAGGACCTTTCTGATGTTAGTGACTGCAGCTCTACCCTTGATAAAGCCCACTTGTGATGTTCCCACCAACTGAGGCATCAAGACCGCCAATCTATTTGCCATTATCTTTGATATTAATTTAAGGTCCTGGTTTATTAGTGATATGGGTCTGTACGAACCCGGTTGCGAAAGATCTTTTCCTGTTTTGGGTAATACCTTTATGTACGCCATATTTGCCGCTGCTGGTATGTGGGTTCCCTGCATCAACGAGTTAAAATAGGATAATAATGTTGGTGTTATTTGTTCTATCATTATTTTGTAGAACTCTGCCGGGTATCCATCTGGTCCCGGAGCTTTACCTCTTGGTAATCCCTTAATTGCCATTTGTAGCTCTTCCATAGTAATTGGCGTATTAAGATTGTCTAATTGATCTGTGCTCAAAGTTGGCATATCTAACCTATCAAGCAACTGGTCTCCTTGTGTAGTGTTTGTCGTCTGTCCTTCTTTATATAATGTCTGATAATAGGATTTCAAAATGTCGTTTATTTTCCTAGGATCCGTGTGCATCTGCTCAGTATGATCTTTTAACTTTGTGATATGTGAGCGCGGCCGAAAACCCCTTGATAATCCTGCTAGCAGCCTCCCTGCCTTATTTCCAAACCTAAAAAGCTCCGCCTCGTAAATTGATCTGCCATATTTCTCCTTTTTGTCTAGCCACTCCTCGAACAATCTCTTGGCTTCTACCCACTGTCTCTGTTTGTCTGGCTTCGGGTCTGTCTGAAAGCTGGAATATGCCCCCCTTAGACCATCACTGTATTCCTTGTATTTCTGAAACGTTTGCTTCTTTTTGAATGCAGCATAAGCCATGATCCTCCCTCTCAGTACCGCCTTCGCTGTTTCCCAGTATAATGCATATTCTGTTCTGTGTGTCGCGTTGTCCCCGTCATATTCTAACCACCAACCTCTCAATAGCTCTTGGAATCCTTCCTCATTTGCTAGCACTGTCGGAAATCTCCAAATGAAATCCCCCCCTTTAGGGTATGTGTCAGTCAGCATTATGCTCATTGGAGCATGATCTGAGATGACCATATTTTTTATGTCCACCTGCTCCAATCTCTGTATCAAGTGTGAGCTCAAAAAAATATAGTCCAATCTGGACCATGATTTATGTTGTGACGAAAAGTAAGTGTACTCTCTACCATCTGGATTCATATGCCTCCAGCTATCCCCCAGCATTGTGGCCTGTGTAAAGTTCGGCAGGATGTCGTCTGTTGCAAGAGATTGTGCGAGGGGATTTCGTTGCCTGTCTTCAGCCGGATCCATTACCGAGTTAAAATCCCCCCCCACTATTTTCAGTACATTTGTGTCCGCCAGAATCTTATCCTGCAGTTCTTGGAAGAACGCACGGTTGCTTGTATTGGGGGCGTATATGTCATATATACTTATTTCCCCCGCCGGTGTGTCCAGTAAGAGCTGTACTATGCGTCCCTCCTTGTCTGCATACTGTGAGCGTGTTGTGGATGTTAAATTTTTATGTATTAGGATCATCACTCCATTTTTTTTTTTAACTGCAGCTGACCCATAGACTTCTCCTACCCACCACTTTCTCATACGGAAAAAATCCTTATCTTCCAGATGCGTTTCTTGAAGCAGAGCTATATCAACTTTTAGTGAATGCAAATGTCTCAATACCATGGCTCTCTTATGGGGGGACAGCAATCCTTTAACGTTCCATGTTATTATTCTCATAAAACAACTAACAACATTGAGCTATGTTGACCATGCATATCTCTTAATCCCACTCCTATAATCAACCAAAACCTGCAAATTGTGTTGATAATTTTACTACTAATTAGCTCCCTTGTGGCTGCTTTGTATATTATTAATCTTCTGTCCTTTGATGTAAAACCAAAACTTTTAACAATCCCATAACTTTCCCTTCTATCCCCAAGGGTCCCTTGCCTTCCCGCACCCATTATTTTCAAAACTTCACTTTTTTCTAACATAGTGCTTTCTCCCGCTTTCCTAACCAAATAGATTCTATCCTCCGACCAAATAACAACATTACATATCACATCCCCCAGGAGTCAATCCCACCCCCGACGTCCTTCATATTTGTGAATATTCAGATGAGCCATCTGTCATGCTCACCCATCTTCTACCCGTTTCACTTAAACAGGCCAGTCTCCAAAGTCTCATCAAATTATAGTCCTGGTGTTTTATTTCACTACTCGTGGAGTCTGCGTCATTCTTTTTTCCCTTGGTGGTTGACTTTTCATTGACGGGGTTTGGACTTGTGCTGGCATCTCCTTCTCTGACGTTGACCTTGTCCCCTTCAGCGATAGATCCTCCTGCAACAAGTCCTTGAAAACTTCTTCAGCTTCTCGATGATCGGTGTAGATCTGCAAGGTTCCGCTTGGCGTTGTAACTTTCAATATCGCCGGATATTGGAGTTGGAATTTCAATCCCTTGTTATAAAAAGCGGTACATATCTTGCTGAATTGTTTGCGCTTTTTGGACACCTCAGCTGAATAATCCCCAAATATCATGATTGGTACTCCATTTAGCTTCGCCGGTCCCTGCCGCATTTTATAGGCTCTTAGTAGGGCTTCTTTGTCAGAATAGTCCAGATATCTTACTATGACTTGTCTGGCTCTCTTTCCAGCTCCTGCCTGTGACTGCTGCTGTTGTCGTTCTGGCCCCACTCGATGTGCTCTTTCAACCTTGCACGGCCCGTTCATGTTCAGCATTTTTGGCAAGTCATACTCGCATATTCGTTTCAGCTGTGCAACCGGTATGTTTTCTGGAAGACCTACTATGCGTAAATTGTTTCTCCGTGACCTGTTCTCCAAGTCGTCTATTTTGAGGGCCATCCTCTGCTTCTCTTCCATCAGCTCCTGAAGTGTCCCGTGCGTGTCTGCGGCTTCGTCTTCAAGCATTGAGATACGTTGTTCCACTTCATCCAACCGTGCCCCATGCTGAGTGAGCTCGCTTTGAAATTGTTGCAATGAGGCCGCTATCGTATTTGCTAGCGTGTCCTGTATATCCGGCGTTATACGCTTAGCCACTTCCCTGGCCAATTTTTTGTAATCGATCACTGGTGTCATTGCCGCGCCAGAAGCTGTTCCCATCCCATCATCATCCGATAATTGATCCTCGTGTTCTGAGGATGAATGTCCTGTGGGCTGTTTATCTTTGCGGGTTACTGGCGGCATCTCGTTCCCCGAGGTACTTGCACGCACTCTATCTCTTGACCTGGTCACAATAACCAAAAGAGGCTTCTTGGGAGGCGGGATTGTATCCTAAAATGGCTTCTGTCTCCCCACAGTCAATCTCTATGCACCTTTCAGCAGCGCTTATGTGTAACTGTCTATACACAGTATGATTATTTTCTTTTGCTGGTCACTGCTTTCCCTTCTTTTAGCTCCTGTTATAATCTGCTTTTCACTTGCCTCTGTCTGACCGTGTTGAGAGTGTTTTCACTGGGGCTATCACCGGTATTCCTTCTGACTCCCCCGACACTGATCGATTATTCAGCCGTCTGCCTTATTCTCTAATACCGCTGCGTCATGCCCCCGGCCATGCTGCAAAATGGCGCCCGACTTTTTCCAGTGGGTGCCTCGTCTCCTCCTCTTTCCTCAGAGCCGTTATGGACTGGCTTGCGTGGCGTGAATTTTCCCCTGTGTTCGCTCCCTGATGCTGTACCTCTACATATGGCGAGGAAGATGCCTCCGACTGTCTTGTTCCGTCTGGCGATGTCGGGAGTGATCACGCGGGAGCGCCGGGCTGATGCTGCGCTTCCGTCTGTTTCCTCCGAACACCGGATTTATTTATCACCTGGCTGCTCCGCTCTTCCCCTCAGACTGATGCCGGAGCTGAGGTAAGATTTAATACCGGATTTCGGTCGTGGATGCTGTGTTAGTCGATTTATTTAGGTCAGTCTAGCACGGAGCGTTCTCTGCACCCTCCTCACATGTCAGCGCCGGAACCGGAAGTCTCTGGGAAGTAGGTCTTTGAGCCATTGCAGGACAAAATCACCAGGGTACTGACCTTCTACTCGCTCTGGCATGCCAATTATCCTGATGTTGTTGCGCCTAAGCCTGTTTTCCATATAGTCAGTCTTTTGTTTCCACAATTCTGCCGCCGATTCCAGATCAGCGATTGCACCCGGCAAGGATGCTGTCCTGTCCTCCACCCCAGATACTCTGTCTTCCACATGGGTTACTCGCTCCCTCATGGCCTGCATGTCCTGCCTGATAAGCCCAATGTTTATCTTCACTTCCTCCAGCTTCCCGGTAAGGGTATGTGCACACACACTAATTACGTCCGTAATTGACGGACGTATTTCGGCCGCAAGTACCGGACCGAACTCAGTGCAGGGAGCCGGGCTCCTAGCATCATAGTTATGTACGATGCTAGGAGTCCCTGCCTCGCTGCAGGACAACTGTCCCGTACTGAAAACATGATTACAGTACGGGACAGTTGTCCTGCAGAGAGGCAGGGACTCCTAGCATCGTACATAACTATGATGCTAGGAGCCCGGCTCCCTGCACTGAGTTCGGTCCGGGACTTCCGGCCGAAATACGTCCGTCAATTACGGACGTAATTAGTGTGTGTGCACATACCCTAAGTGAGGTTTTACAGGCTGCATTAGCGGATAGCAGCTGGGTTGTCATTTCTGACAGTGTGGGCTCCGGGGCTTCCGCTGTGGCTGTGCCCTGGCTGCCTGAAGCTTCCCCCCCTCCTTTAGAGCGCTGAGGCTGAGGAGTGTGTCCGCCATCTTGCCCCTCACCTCTTGAAAAGCCTTGCAGCTTCTCCGCGGCCGACTGACCTCTGGTGGGGCTCATTCTTGCTCCGGTAGTCGCCTTCAACCGCCTTGATCTTCTGGAAGGTATGTTTATAGTGTTTAGAAGCTGTAGGATAGCTTGCAGGATAACGTTGGCGCGGGTTCACGGCGGAGCTCTCAGATTATGCGACCGCTCCTGTTGCGCGCTTAGCCACGCCCCCATCAGGTATACTATTTGATTAGCAGAATTTGTTTAAAGTGCTAGTGTCCATTTAAGGGCGTAATTTGATGGTTTGACCGTCCCTCTCTATTGGTCCCTTCTAGAAGGTCTAGCTCAAACTTCTGGCCTGGTTAAACCACTCAACGGACACGCAATTATGCCCCTCGAAGAGAAAAGGCCTACAGAAACGTAAATCGGACATGGAGTGATGTATTGGACATGGCCACAGAGGACTATGGTGGCCTACTTGATAGCCCTGGTCCTCCTCCTTATCATGCTTGTTAATACAGGTTAAATGCCTTCTCAACTAATGGGCAGATCAACCTCGGCAAAGTGCCCGAGATGTTTGCTAGGATAGTCATGCTACAGTCTCAGGGATGAGCGACCCTTAAAATCGAATATCTTTTTTGTCACAATGTTCATACTACCAAAGTATGCTATTTATGTCTTCCTAATCCTTTGTTAAAGATAATCTGTCACCACGTTTTTGCTGCCCTGAGGGAAGTATAAAGTAGTGCCAGAGATCCTGATTCTAACGCTGAATTACTCACTTTTTAGCGTTTTGTCGTTTTTGTAAAAATCTTTTTCTTCAGCAGCTCGCCTTTGTGAGCTGCAGCTCGCCTTGCCCACCCACCACTGATTGAGGAGAAAGAAGCCAATCAGTGGCGAATAGGCGGGGCTCAACAGCTCATATGAGCAGAGAACTCTTGAGAGCGAGCCCATCATTTTAGAGGACTCGGCGCGGCTCACACTGCAGGAGATCAACAGGGATTTCTTAATAAAATAAATATAGTGATTACTAAGTTATCTATACGTGGCTGGATTCAGGGTCTCCGGCATAAACCTGCTGACTGATTCTCTTTTAATCGTGCTATATACATTTTCCCTACTTTTTGTACCCGGTTGATCCCACGTTGGCAAGCAATTTCCTTTTAAACAAAAAGAGGAAAGCTACACTATTATTATACTGTCTAATTTGATAGAATACGTTATTGTGCTTGTAAATATCACAGGCCAACTGCTTTACATTTTGTACATTTACTTTATTGTACTGCAATCCTTAGTTTGACATTCAATATACAAATTTGTAGTTTGCAGACTATTCCTTAAAGAAAAAAATTAAAATCTGCAATTTTTGAAAGTTTATATCCTGGAAGTTGCGAGGTGGGGGCCTCCCTTGATTGGACATGTTTTTCCAGCACAAATGCATGATCAAATTAAGATCTGGGGAATTTGGAGGTAAAATCAACACTATTTTTGCAACGTGGCAGGGATGCATTATTCTGCTGAAAGAAGTAATTACCATTAAAGATTTTCATTGCCATGAGGAGTATACTTGGCCTGTTACAATGTTTAGGTAGCTGGTACATGTCAAAGTAACATCCAAACGAACACAAAAACACAAGGCTTCCCAGAGCATTACACTGCCTCAGACAGCTTGCCCTCTGCCCATATCCACATAATGTAAAAGAAAATGTGATTCCTTATAGCCAGCATTATCTTTTTCAGAAATTTGTATTACAGTAGCTCTTCGTTGGTATCGGACCAGACAGGCACCTATGACCCAGTCGTCCATTTACCGGTTGTCCTTCCTAGGACTACTTTTGGTATGTACTAGCTACTGCATACTGAAAACACCCCACAAATCCTGTTATTTTGGAGATGCTCTGGTCCAATTGTCCAGAAATCACAGTTCGACCCTTGACAAAGCTGCTCAGAAGCTTACGCTTGCCCATTTTTTCTGCTTCCATCATATAAAAACTTCAAGAATGTGAAATTGTCATTACAAAAAAAACTGGTAAAATCAAGTCATTCATTTAGTTCCTCAGGTGCCTTTCTTTTTCCTTTTTAAATTGAAAAGATCCATCAACTCTTTATGAAGTACAACTCTATATTGCACCCCCCCCCCCCCCTAAGCATTTTTAAGTGCTGTGAATTTCAAACAATTGTGGTCCCCGCCATAGCCCAGTAACTGGTTTATTTGTAATGTCCCTAATATGTTCAAGTATTCCAATTGTTTTGCCCACATAATCACAAGGGCAACTACAGGTTGCCTTAGCGGATACATTTTGAGCTACAATTAATAAAGTCTAGTATTTTAATTTGAATCTGATCATTTGGACATATTTACACGCTTTGCAGTGGCCACAACTGAAGCATCCTACTGTCTGACCATATAACCAACACCCTTCAGGGGCCTACTCCTCCACTTTCTATATGTGGATGCTCTGATATATCTTAAGTGACTAATCTGATACATGCCACCCGACAATAAGGAAACAGAGGGGGAAAAAATAAGGGAGGACCTTAGGGAATCCCTAAGCTATTAGAGAAACGTCCGTCAGAGGGGAGTCCCTATTTACAATAATAGTGATAAGAAGTTGGGCTAGGGGAAGGGACATCAGGCACCAATTTAAAAAAATCACGAGCTTGAATATAGCGCTTCCCGTCACTGCACTGCAAGCTCTGACGGTAGGAGAAAGTTAATGTGAATAGGCTCCTAACACACTCGTAACTACAAGCGTTAAGCTGGGCTTCTTTACCTTCAATGAGGTGCAGTGAAATAGATGTGAAACAAAAAAATTAACTTCAGCAGATCAGAGTGTTTGTATTTTTTATTTTTTTTCTTACTCAAATCCATGATCTCCCCTGAGAAATTCTGCTATACTGCAGAAGGAAATGGAGAGGCTATATGCTCGTTCATCTGCAGATTACTGCCCGGTTTACACAGGGAAATTATCGGCAATGAGCGTTTTATGAAAGAGAATTTGCCCGATAATTGGCCCATGTAAAAATGCCTTAAGGATCCTGTGTAAGGCTTGGCCCCTTCAGAGCATACAAGAGACTAATAAGGAATGAGAGAGGAAAGGATAGTACAAGGTGGCAATCTCCTAGCTTTGGCTTTAATACGGGACTGCAAAAAAAGTTAATCTAGATCTGTGAATCTGTATTTTAACATTTTTAAAAAACAAAAACCCACAGAATACATTGGGCGTTTATAAATATGAAAACAGTGTTCAAAACATCAAGAATTTAAAGAAAAATTGTATATAGTTGTAATATCAGCACTGTTAACATAGTGTTCACATAAGTTAGCCTATAGGTAAAAAGTTTGTCAATGCTCAGTGATGATAAACCAATTTCATATGAAGCTTGCCTCCAATAAATCACTCATCCCTGTCACAGTAAGGGAATGGTCACACGCAGTGTTTAAGCGTTTTTTCTGGGCGTAAACGTCTCGAAAAACGCCTGAAAAAACTGAAGTCTAATGCCTCCAAACAGCTGCCTATTGATTTCAATGGGAAAAGCGGCATTTCGTTCAGACGGGGCGGTTTCTTTGGAGCAGTTTTTCATTGTGTAAATAGAAAAATTGCTAGAAAAAAAACGTTTGATCCTTTAGTAATGGCTGAAAACCATGGGCTGCTTCCGTTTTTACTTTAGCGTGTGAACATAGCCTAAAAACGAAGTATAATAAAAAGAGAGTTTTTTCGGTTGTAACCAAGGATGTTTATTCCACAATATAAACTGCAAAATTTAATACAAGCTACAAGAAAAGCCAAAAACAAACAAACAAGAAATAATAATTAATAGGGATTTTAGGGAAGCTGACGTACAGCTCAGTTTGCTATGTCTAACACTCTGGCTGCCCTAAGCACCTACTCACCCAACATTTCTGTACAATACCCTCATTTGGAAAGGGCTTTTATTTTCGAGCATAAGGTTCAGCATCTGATTTCAGTTTTTTGGAATTTAAGAAAAGAAACAAAACCAAAGTTATTGCTCAGGAAAACTTTCCTACACAAAAAGAAAAAAAACACAGAAACTGTATGCTCTTAAATGGAACTGAAACTTCAAATCTTGGAACCTCACCCCAAGTGAACGAATTAATCCAGACTCCCTTGTATACTTCACTGACCAGGAATCCCTAACTATGAGGTACGAAAGGGACAAAAGCTTCTCTTCAAATACCAAACAAACAATCTATAACAAATTAATTGTGCTGGAGAACCAGCTGATCTGTAACTTTTAACAGCTACAAGAGTTGAGGAAATCATACAAAACCATTCATCTTTCAGTGAAGTCGGAGTTCTCGGGAAGGAGCAATAGATTTATAGGGTCTGAGAAGCACCATAGGGAGCCGGATTTTGAAAGGAAACCAGGCATGTGTCTAAAGGAAAGTTAAAGAATCCTAAAGCTCCTGTGAGTATTGTTCTCATGAATCCCACACAGAACTTGGGTAGGGGAGTACAGTCTTGATTCACTGAGGCAGGGCGGGAGGGGGGGGGGGGATCCGCATTAATTCAGTGAAGCCACAATGGTTTCATTGCAGTGAGTGCACACATAATCCTCTTTCTCAGCTGTTTCTGCAGAAACACCAACGCAGACCTGGTGAAACCAACGATTACAACTTCCATCACATTGTACCCAGTCCACCTACAACAGAAGAGAGAATACAACTCCATAAGTGAAGAAAGCTCATTATTGAATTAGGTTACTCAATATAGGACAAGTCACTTTCTTGACATCTCAAAATTGTGGTAATCGTGTACAGCACACCATTTTAACAGAAACTACTAGATTTTTCCATCATAATGCAGTATTGCATGATGTTAAAAGAGGTGTTCTAGGTGTTAGGGCCTGTTCACATCACCGTTGCCCTTCCGTTGAAGGTTTCCGTCTGGTTAACCCCTCAACGGAAACCTAAGCTTCTGTTTCCCTCACCATTGATCTCAACGGTGACGGAAACCTAGCGAATGGTTTCAGTCTGTCACTGTTGTGACAGTGTTTCGTTGCTCTTGACGGAACCAATAGCAGTCGACTGCGCTATTGATTCCGTCAAAATGACGGAACACTGTCACAACAGTGACAGACTGAAACCATTCGCTAGGTTTCCGTCCCCATTGATATCAATGGTGAGGGAAACGGAAGCTGAGGATTCTGTTTGCCTTTCCGTTGAGGGGTTAACCAGACGGAAACCTCCTAAGGAACCCCTCAGCGGAACACAGAGGGCGATGTGAACAGAACCTTAATAGTTATAAAAATGATACATCAGTGGAGGTCCAACTGCTGGAACAGTGGTTGGGAGCAGTGGTTGCGCAATCACGCTGCTGCTCTATACACCTCTATGGTATGTAGTTATAGTCAAGCGAGCTGTAGGGCACGCACACTGCTATATTATGGCTCCGTTTTGTACAGAACCATACTGGGGCCCTCATAAAGGTGTATGGGGCTTCTACTCTGTATGCTACTTGTTTTATTCCGTTTTTTTTCCTGTTGGATTCCGTACAAAATCAGGCAGAAGATATTATTGTTTTATGTTCCATCGTATGCTTTATATGCAGCGGTACATTGCTTCTAGGGGAGAATATCTCCGTACAAATGGCTACTGAAGGAGACTGTACAGTTTCATGCAAAGAAGCAATATAGCCTCCGTGCATTGCACTCTTGGTTTAGTTAGGTTTTTTACCTAGTTTTGTGTCATCAGCAAATACTAAGACTTCTCTTTTATTGACCTTGTGGATGGAATAGAAAGTTAAAGGTTCACACTTCTGATATACAGAAATAAAACAGGATTTATACAGAACAAAAAACCAAAACAAGTTTCTGCAAAGCTGACACCTGCCACGTAGTGAAATTGCCACTTAAAAGGACTAGAGCACTAAATTTCTAAGTGTTTCAGAGCTCTCTCTTCCAATGAACGGTGCACCACCACGTGAGCAGGCTGGACTTTCAGCCTCAAGAAGTTTCTATTTACTGGTAAACAAGCGGAGATTAAAGAAAGAAAAAAAAAAGAAAAGAAAACAGTCACAATTGAGAGAAAACAAAATGCTCCATCCCTTACCTCATCCCCTTCAGGCTCCATGCACTGGTCTGCTGGACAAACTGCATTGTCGTCATCTTCGGATTCAGAAGTAAAAGAACATAGGGAGTCACTATCCCGGATTTCTAGACGTTGCTCTCTGCTGCACAGGTCTTTGGAGTGCAAACATTTCACTCTCTTTTTACGTGGAGCAGATGCTTTCTTCATTCTACCATCTGTACCGTCGTGACGTCTTTTTAACTTTTTGTCTGTGCATTCAGTCCTTTCCTTCTTAATTAAGCAGGATACAGCCTGGAAACAAGGAAAGAAAGAAGAATGCTACCACAGTACTATTGAGGACATTAGTATTTAGGTAGACACTATTAGAGGTAGGTGCTTTGCACTTCTATAAAAATATATATAATATATATATATATATATATATATATATAAATAAAAATAAATTAATCCTGCAGCTAACCACAATCTCCCACTCAAGTCATACTAACAGGGGTTAAGGTTCTCAAGACATTAGGCACTCTTCAGCTGTGTACTTAGTTATGAGACGATTTAGCAAACAATTTATATTGATGGAGAAGTAGATTGTGGACTTGTAGTCAAGTTTGTATTTTAAAATCCTTTTACCTCAGAACGTGTTATGCTCCATTCTGCCCCCTGCTGCTTACAGGGGGCCTTCTCTCTCCCAGTGCCAGCCGGGGTTATGCTTTGCTCAGCATCCAATGTGTTTGGCTGGCTCAGAAGAGCCTGATAAAGTTCATATACTTCAGGAAGTGAGACTTGCAGAAGCTGAGCTTCCATAAGTAACTCGTCCAATTCAGCACTTAAACCTGAATCAAAAACAAAGAAAAAAGGGGGGAAAAAAATAAAATTAAAAAAAAGTTACTAGTAGACAGCAGAATAAACTTGAGATAGAATATACCATCTTTCTATGTTGACTCTAGATAATAAAAATCGCTCACCTTGAAATCAACAGAATCCATATGAGGGAGTTGCATATAGTAAATTAACATAGTTCCCACTTCAGCCCCATAAATCCTCAATGGCATTTATTGCTTTTCAAGTTAATCCTTTAAAGCAGAATGGTCAGATTTTTATGAAGCCAGAAGCACAATCTCTTCATTAAGGTTAATGGGGGAGATGAATATGGGAAAGAAAAAAAAAAAAGGGACTGGAAGAGTACCACCTTGTCCTGGTGAAGGATCAAAAATGGAGAGGAACAAGAAAACGGTACAAACTCTGCAACCTGCCTGATGGAAGTCACCACAAACAGAAGGACAACTACCAAGACAGAATATTTAGTCAGATGTCCCTAAAGGCGCGAAATGGGAATACTGATTGATATACAATGCCAAGTTTAGGTCCCAAAAGGACGTTGGGGACCTGTATGCGTGACCCCTTAAATACAGGTCTTGACCTGGGACTTAAAGTAAATTAAGAGCCAGCCCCACATCCAGGCCATAGTGTAGCTAAATGTACGACAAACTTCTGACATGTCATAGTGACATGTCAGAAGTTTGTATTGGTGGGGGTCCGAGCACAGAGACCCCTACCAATCGCTAGAACGAAGCAGCAAAAGCACTCGAGTGAGCGATCAGCTGCTTCATGTCTGTTCGGCTTTTTCCGGAAAAGAAAGGAATCGGTGTACGGACTCAATAGAAAAAGTCTATGAGCCCATACTCTGATACATTGGCTAAGACGAACACTTCAGCTGCTTCGTTCTAGCGATTGTTGGCGGTCTCCGTGCTTGGATCTCCACCAATACAAACTTCTGACATGTCACTATGACATGTCAGAAGTTTGTCGAACATTTAGCTACACTTTAAGGAAAAAACGATAGGTACGGCCTGAGAAGCAGGTCATCTGGGAATCTTGTGTTATCTTCACACAACCGAAAAGAGGCTAAGTACAGTAGTAAATGTGGGACGAAGCCGGCTTCCGAGCCCTGATCATAGTTTGGATGACCTGATCTGAAAACCCTCTGGTTTTTAAGACAGCGGCTTCAGCCGCCATGCCATTAAACTCAGCGACTATAAATTTAGGTGCCTGAGGAGACCCTGGAAGATGCCAGGGAAAGTTTGAGACGTCTGCATACCAGACGCCTGGGACAATCTGGATGAGGATGACCGAAACTCCTTCCTCCTTCTTGAGTATTCGAGGCAGAAGAAAGCAAAGAGATGAATAGGAGAATAAAGGTAGTCCACGGGAACACCAGAGCGCCCATTGCGACTGCAAGATGTTCCTGGGTACTGGAAACAATCAAGGGAACCTTGTGATGGCAGGATGCCATGAGATCGACATCTGGTATGCCTCAATGAAAAATCTGAGAGAACTCATTGGGGTGGAGAGATCTCTCTCCTGAGTGGACCGGTTACAGACAGAGAAAGTCTGCAATCTAATTGTCCTCTCCGGGCACCGGCGATGACTGGCATATGGCGCTCCACCCATGAGAGAATCAGGACCACTTCCTGCATGGCAGAACTGTTGTGGCTGCCGCCCTGGTGCTTTAGGAGTGCTGAGTTTTAGATGGTTCATAAACAGATGGGTCCCCACTGTGTGCAGCAGCACTTTATGGTGGAGAAATAGCCCTCCTCATCCCATCTGTCATCATAATGAATCAGTGAACTGGAAGAAAAAAAATTAACCCAGGAAAATCAGGGCAGAATGAAACCACCACAGCAGTCTGATGAACCCGAGTGGAGAGAAGAATGAGACTATGCAGAAAAAGTGTGGTAGGCGATTTGTCGCATCTGGCAAGGATTCCTATCTGGAGAGGTCTGGAGTGAAACCGAGCAAATGCTACTGCTTCCATGGCAGCTACAATTTTTCTCCAGGACACTTATGCAAAAATCAAGAGGAAGGGTGGTCAGAAATCTAAGCAAACTTAGTCAGGACTGCCATCCTCTTATCCACCGGGATAACTACACGTGCGACCACGTGTCAAATACCATCTTCAAAAAGAAGATTAATGCCGGTCAATGATCCAGCCGAAACAGACGAGATTCTCTAAAGTAATCCTGAGCTACTCAAGGTCTGGAACAAGCCTTGATGGGGACATCCACAACTTCCCTGGATGGAAGAAGTGCCATGACCTTGGTGAAGACCCGAGGAGCCGTGGCCAAACCAAAGGGGAGAGCAACAGCTGGAAATAAGTAGTTTGGAGCACAAAGTGTAAGAAACGTTGGTGACAGGGGTGGGGGAGGGGGAGAATAGTAATGTGCAGGTGTGCCTCCCAAATGTCAGACTTTTTTTTATTTTTATAGAGAATATGACCGAGTGATACGTTGTGCTTGTTGTGTTTCAAGTCCAGGATCATTGGGGACAACGAAAAGGTTTGAAAAGAATCCTGTGAATCTCTTAGTGAGAAACCGGAACAATGACGCCTAGATCCAACAGTCCGCAAAGAGCTTTCACGAAACCTTCGGCGAGAAAGGGTGAGCACAGGACAAACTATGGTCAGGTGAAAATAAGAAAAACTATCTTGCAGCCGGTGGCAACCACTTCTGACCCACGTGTCCTCCACGCCGAAATGGGGCGGTCTACTATATCCTTGGTCTTAGCTAGACGGTCTGAATCGGGCTTTGAGTCAGTCTGTGAGGTGAGGTGTTGCCGCATTTGAAACCTTGTTCCTGGGGAAAACTCACTGGTCACCACACTGCAACGTGCCTCGCTCGGGGGGTGGGGGCGGTAAGCAGCTATAAGCACTGACCTAGGTGGTGCTTTAGTGGGCAACAGTGTTTGTATCTGATGAAGAGCCTGGTTCGGGCTTGAAACGCGTAATCTTGTGCAGTGCAATTACTTTTTATGCAATAAAGCTTATACATTAAGACAAAAGAGCCTTTGCATTTTCCCTGAGGAACAGCGCCACAGAGGGTCTCAGAGTAACTACTCATTTTTAAACCTTTTTATTCCTCAGTGGGCAACAGGGTAGCCAGCACTGGCCTGTTCCCAATAACATTCCGGGTTGACGGCAAGCGAGGGGAGACAGTGTGACTTCCTAAGCACTGTTCCCTTGTCTCAGAGATTCTACTGACACTAATCTAAGACTAAATAGCTCAGTTCCTGTAGGCTGGGTATAGCCTGCATAAGAGAAGCTAACTTTTGTCTTTAGTGTCAGCAGCCTAAACCCACAGCTCCTGTGTCATACAATGTAATGAACGAGAAGTATCAAGTTGTGTGTTTACAGCTCCTTTGCAGACCTAATTATAAAAAATATATACACCCCCATACCTATACCAAATAGCTGAAAGTAAGGCTATGTTCACATCTGCGTCAGGGCTACGTTTCCACGGGGCTTTCTGTCGGAACGGAGACCTGACACGAACCATAGGTTTCCGTTTCCATCACCATTGATTTCAATGGTGACGGATCCGGTGCCAATGGTTTCAGTTTGTGTCCGTTGTGCAAGTGTTCCATCGTTTTGACAGGATGAACGTAAGTTTGCGTCAGTCGACTGCACTATTCATTCCGTCATTAAAACGGAAATCTGCCGGAATGACGACGAACGGAAACCATTAGCAATGTTTCCGTCACCATTCATACCAATGGTGACGGAAACGGAAGCTATGGTTTCAGTTTGACTTTCCGTTGCGGGGTTCACCCGACGGAAACCCGGAACGGAAAGCCAACGCTGATGTGAACAGGCCCTAAGCTCTGTAAATCGCCACAGGGGAGGAAAATATTTTCTCAGAGGGATTTGGGGAAGCTGGGGTGCGTCAGCAGGGAAATGGTAAATTAAGTTTAATGTAAATAAATTTAAGGTTATGCACCTGGGCCGAAGAAATAAATTCTACAATTATGTATTGAAGGACCGGTTACAAAACATCAATGCCAAAATAATTAGATTTCTGATATGAAACGTGGCAATTTGAAATGCAAGTTAAAGCGTATGTTCACAAATGCCAAAAGTTTAGCAAGTAAAATGGTGAAGCTAGAGGCCTTGGTACTGGAGGAACATATATAGTTGGTGTTGCTGAAACATGGCTAGACTCTTCACATGACTGGGCTGTAAATCTACAGGGTTTTACACTGTTTCGGAAAGACAGGGCAAATAGGGAAAGGTGGTGGTGTATGTCTGTATGTGAGAAGGGATACGAAGGGGAGTGTGAAAGAGACAATAGAGAGTGAAGAGTGTGAGGAGGTTGAAACCTTGTGGGTGGAATTACAAACGGGGGTAGGAGGAGATGGAAGGTCAGCTATATAAACAGATGGAGCGGACAGCACAGGCTGGTACTGTAGTGATAATGGGAGATTTTAATTACCGGGATATTAATTGGCGTCATGGTTCGGCTTCAACTGCGAAGGGGAGAAATTTTCTCAACTTGTTGCAGGAAAATTTTATGGGCCAGTTTGTACAAGACCCGATTAGAGGTGACGCTCTGTTGGATCTGGTCATTTCTAATAATGCAGAGCTTGTTGGGAACGTCAATGTTCGTGAAAACCTCAACAGTGATCACAATAGAGTTATATTTTACCTATACTGTAAAAAACAAACACAGGCTGGGAGGGCAAAAACACTTCATTTTAACCCCTTCAGGACCAAGCTCATTTTGGCCTTCAGGACCAGACCCATTTTTTCAAATCTGACATATTTCACTTTATGTGGTAATAACTCCGGAACGCTTTTACCTATCAAAGCGATTCTGAGATTGTTTTCTCGTGACACATTGGACTTTATGATAGTGGAAAAATGTGGTCGATAAATTCAATATTTACCAGTGAAAAACACCAAAATTTGGTGAAAAATGGCAAAAATGAGCATTTTTCTAAATGTAAATGTATCTGCTTGTAAGACAGGCAGTTATACCACACAAAATTGTTGCTAATTAACATCCCCCATATGTCTATTTTAGATTGGCATCATTTTTTGAACGTCCTTTTATTTTTCTATGACGTCACAAGGCTTAGAACTTTAGCAGCAATTTCTCACATTTTCAAGAAAATTTCAAAAGGCTATTTTTACAGGGGCCAGTTCAGTTGTGAAGCGGCTTTTAGGGCCTTATATATTAGAAACCACCAAAAAGTCACCCCATTTTAAAATCTTCACCCCTCAAAGTATTCAAAACAGCATTTAGAAAGTTTCTTAACCCTTTAAACGTTTCACAGGAATTAAAGCAACGTAGAGGTGAAATGTTCAAATTTCATTTTTTTTTGCAGAAATTCATTTTTATTCTATTTTTTTTGTAACACAGAAGTTTTTACCAGAGAAACGCAACTCAATATTTATTGCCCAGATTCTGCCGTTTTTAGAAATATCCCACATGTGGCCCTAGTGTGGTAATGGACTGAACCACCGGCCTCCGAATCAAAGGCGCACCTAGTGGATTTTGGGCCTCCTTTTTATTAGAAAATATTTTAGGCACCATGTCAGGTTTCAAGGGCTCTTTCGGTGCCAAAACAGTGGAAATCCACCAAAAGTGACCCCATTTTGGAAACTACACTTCTTGAGGAAATTATCTAGGGGTATAGTGAGCATTTTGACCCCGCAGGTTTTTTGCAGAAATTATTGGAAGTAGGCCGTGAAAATAAAAATCGTCATTCTTTCAAAGATTATGTAGGTTTAGCTAATTTTTTCTAATTTCCACGAGGACTAAAGGAGAAAAAGCACCACCACATTTGTAAAGCAATTTCTCCCAAGTAAAACAATACCCCACATGAGGTTATAAACGGATGTTTGGACACACGGCGGAGCTTAGAAGGGAAAGAGCGCCATTTGGCTTTTGGAGCTCAAATTTAGCAGGAATGGTTTGCGCAGGCCATGTCGCATTTGCAAAGCCCCTGAGGTACCAAAACAGTGAAAACGCCCAAAAAGTGACTCCATTGAGAAAACTACACCCCTTGAGTAATCCATCTAGGGGTGTAGTGAGCATTTTGCCCCCACAGGTGTTTCATAGATTTTATTAGAATTGGGCAGTGAAAATAAAAAAAATCCTTTTTCTTCAATAAGACGTAGCTTTAGCTCCAAATTTTTAATTTTCTCAACAAATAAAGGAAAAAAACAACCCCAACGCTTGTAAAGCAACTTCTCTGGAGTACGGCAATACCCCACACGTGGTCGTAAAATGCTGTTTGGGCACACGGCAGGGCTCAGAAGGGAAGGAGCGCCATTTGCTTTTGGTGTACAGATTTTGCTGCATTTGGTTTCTGGTCGCTATGTTGCATTTGCAAAGTCCCTGTGGGACCAAAACAGTGGATCCCCCCCAGAAGTGACCCCATTTTGGAAACAACACCCTCAAGGTATTCACCTAGGGGTGTAGTGAGCATGTTAACCCCACAGGTGATTTGCAGAAATTTGTGTGCACACGATGTGGGAGAATGAAAATGGGAATTTTTCCTAAGATACGCCAATATGTGGTGCCCGGCTTGTGCCACCATAACAAGACAGCTCTCAATTATTATGCGGTGTTTCCCTGTTTTAGAATCACCCTACATGTGGCCCTAATCTTTTGCCTGGACATTCGACAGGGCTCAGGAGTGAAAGAGTACCATGTAAAATTGAGGCCTAATTTGGCGACTTATAAAGTATTGGTTCACAATTGCAGAGGCTTTGATGTGAAATAATAAAAGAAACCCCTGAGAAGTGACCCCATTTTGGAAACTGCACCCATCAAGGCATTTATTAAGAGGTGTAGTGAGCATTTTCACCCCACGTGTCTTTTCCATAAATGATTGCGCTGCGGAAGGTACAAATTAAAATGTTTCCCTAGATATGCCAATTCAGTGTCAAATATGTCGTGACCAGCTTGTGCCACTTTTTTTTTTATATACACCGTTCACCGTACGTTATAAACTACATGTTACCTTTATTCTGCGGATCAGTACGATTCCGGCGATACCAAATTTATAGAACTTTTTGCACAATAAAATTACTTTTGGAAAGAGAATGTATTTTTTCTGTCGCCAAGTTGTGAGAGCCATAACTTTTACATTTTTTCATCGATGGAGCTGTGTGAGGGCTTGTTTTTTGCGAGACGAGGTATAGATTTTATCGGTACCATTTTTGGATACATGCGACTTTTTGATCACTTTTTATTTCAATTTTTGGAAGACAGTAACCAAAAAAACAGTAATTATGGCAGTGTTTTTGAGTTTTTTTTTTTACGGCGTTCACTGCGCTGGATAAATAACATAATATTTTTATAGTTCAGGTCGTTACGGTCGCTGCGATACCAAATATGTATGGCTTTATTATTTTTTTCAATAATAAATGACTTGATAAGGGAAAAAGGGCGATTGTGTTTTGTGTTATTATTTGAAACTTTTATTGTATGTTTTCCAACTTTTATTTTTACACTTTTCTTTAGTCCCACTTGAATGTCCAACTGTTTGTTTGATGTTCTAATACATTGCACTACCTATGTAGTGCAATGTATTGGAACTGTCAGTTGTTCACTGACAGCAAGCCGATCAGGCTCCGCCTCTGGGCGGGGCCTAATCAGCTTACGTAATGGCAGACAGGAGTCCATTGTTAGGGCTCCTGTTGCCATGGTAGCAGTCGCCAGCCTTGCCATCGCATGGCAAGGCTGCCGATTTTCCACAAACCTCTAGGATGCAGCGATCACAATGGATCGCTGCATCGAAGGGGTTAATGCCAGGAATCGGAGCTAGCTCCGGTTCCTGGCGATAGATCGGGGTGTCCGCTGTAACATACAGCGGACACCCACTGCTGATGACGCCGGCTCAGCTTCTGAGCCGGAAGCTGAGCCGGCGCCATCTTGCCGATAGTACCGGAAGCCTCCTGGGCCCCGCCGACGACGGGGCATAGGAGGATTCCGTTACAGGCTGATCGGGAGGTAAGCATTAGCCCTCCGATCGCCTTTGCAGCCACCGGCAACCCAGCGATCACGTTGCTGGGGTGCCGGTGGCTATAAACTCCTCACATGCTGCGATCTCTATTGAACGCAGCATGTGAGGGGTTAATCGGTCGGATCGGAGGCTAGCTGTAACATACAGCTGTCACCCGGTGGTGATGTCGCTGGCTCAGCTCCTGAGCCAGCTTCATCTCCATGACGTACAGTAACGTCAAAATGCGGTAAGACACCGATTTTAATGACGTTTATATACGTGATCCGGCGGGAAGGGGTTAAGAAGGCCAATTTCCCCAGGATGAGGGCTGCAATTCAGGACATAGACTGAAAACTAATGTCAAATAATGGTACAAATGATAAAATGGGAAATTACTTAGTATAATTATAGTGCAAAATTTATTCCTATAGGTAACAAGTATACACGACTAAAATTAAACCCCACATGGCAGATCTTCAAAGCTGAAAAGAGAGAGCGTGCACTTTCTCTGCTCGCTCTTGCTGTGGCAATGTCCATATCTGATTGGACAGTGTCACAGCCATAGTAACACACCCCCTTGCCAGTACACGCCCTGTTGACTGTTCAGGGGGTTATTTAAATATCGGGCGCCAAATATAACGGCACCGATATCTAAATAACAGAGGGAGGTAAAAAATGTTTTAAAGTGCCCCAGGGTTTGTGAAGCCCTTCCCATTACATGCTGCACACGTATGGGGAGGTGAAAGGTTCTCTTTAATACAATCTGCAAAAAAAGTAATAAAATCAGCAAAAATACAAAATGAAAAGCAGGTGGCCAAGGATAGTAAAACAAATCCCCAAAAAATTCAAGTATATAAATGCAAAAAAGCCAAGGTCTGAACATGTAGGACCCCTAAATAGTGGTAATGGGGAGTTGGTCACAGGGGATCAAGAGAAGGCAGAGTTACTAAATGGGTTCTTTAGCGCTGTATATACAACAGAAGAAAGAGCAGCTGATGTAGCCAGACCTTTTAATATATCAGTTAATATACAGAATTGGCTAAATGAAGATATGGTCCAAGCTAAACAAAATGTGCACAAGGCCCAGGGACCAGATGGGTTACACCCTAGAGATCTTAAAGAGCTTAGTTCAGTTATTTCTGTCCCCCTCTTGAGAATACTTAGAGATTCCCCAGTGACTGTATGGTGCCAAGGGACTGACGCAAATGTGGTGCTTATTTTCAAGAAGAGCTCTAGGTCTTCCACGGGTAATTATAGACCAGTTAGCTGAAGATTGTGGGAAAATGCTTGAGTGGCTATTGAGGGACTATATACAGGATTATGTGACAAAAAATAGCATAAGTGACAGCCAGCACGGTTTTACTAAGGACAGAAGCTGTCAAACTAACCTGATCTGTTTTTATGAAGAGGTGAGCAGAAGCCTAGACAGAGGGGCTGCTGTGGATATAGTGGTTTTGGACTTTGCAAAGGCATTTGACACTGTCCCCCATAGACGCCTAATGGGTAAATGGGTAAATTAAGGACTATAGGTTTAGAAAGTATAGTTTGTAATTGGATTGAGAATTGGCTCAAGGACCGTATCCAGAGAGTTGTGGTCAATGATTCCTACTCTGAGTGGTCCCCGGTTATAAGTGGTGTACCCCAGGGTTCAGTGCTGGGACCACTATTATTCAACTTCTTTATTAATGACATAGAAGATGGGATTAATAGCACGGTTTCTATTTTTGCAGATAACACCAAGCTATGTAGTATTGTTCAGTCTATAGAAGATATTCATAAAATACAAGCTGATTTGGACACACAAGTGTTTGGGCGTCCACTTGGCAAATGAGGTTTAACGTAGATAAATGTAAAGTTATGCATCTGGGTACCAACAACCTGCATGCATCATATGTCCTAGGGGGGAGCTACACTGGGGGAGTCACTAGTTGAGGAGGAGTTGGGTGTACTTGTAAATCATAAACTAAATAACAGCATGCAAAGTCAATCAGCTGCTTCAAAGGCCAGTAAGATAATGTCGTGTATTAAAAAAAGAGGCATGGACTCGCGGGACAGGGATGTAATATTACCACTTTACAAAGCATTAGTGAGGTCTCATCTAGAAAATGCAGTTCAGTTCTGGGCTCCAGTTCATAGAAAGGATGCCCTGGAGTTGGAAAAAATACAAAGAAGAGCAACGACGCTAATAATGGGCATGCAGAATCTAAGTTATGAGGAAAGATTAAAAGAATTAAACCTATTTAGCCTTGAATAGAGACGACTAACGGGAGACATGATTAACTTATGTTTATATATGAATGGCACGTAGAAAAAATATGGTGAAATCCTGTTCCACGTAAAACCCCTAAAAAAACAAAAGGGGAACTCCCTCTGTCTGGAGAAAACAAGGTTCAACCTGCAGAGGCGACAAGCCTTCTTTACTGTGAGAACTGTGAATCTATGGAATAGTCTACTGCAGGAGCTGGTCACAGCAGGGACAGTAGATGGCTTTAAAAAAGGCTTAGATCATTTCCTAGAACGAAAAAATATCAGCTCCTAAGTCAATGTGTAGAAATTTTGTTTTAATCCTTCCCTTTTCCCTTCCCTTGGTTGAACTTGATGGACATGTGTCTTTTTTCAACCGTACTAACTATGTAACTATATATGTAACTCTGCAGACACGTCTGCTTTAGCAAATAATTCTATTCCCTATGAAACAACAATTCTGGAACATATTTTCTTTGAACTCTACATTTTGTTATTCGTCCTACAAATCTATGAATTGACATGGGGATGGTAAAGCCCAGTTATAAATTTATTTATATATTTCTAGGAGGAATAACAGCAGAATGGCACAATTCAGGGTTCTAGGAAAAGATGCCCCAGAATTTCTAGATCAAGGGGAGAGTAGAGGTGACAGATCCTCTAAATAGTAATACACTCAGTAAAACTGCCACTGAAAGAGACTTGGGGAAATTGGTGGACTGTAAACCAATTATGACAATGGCACATCCTCTACTTTATTTAGTTACATGGTTGATGGTGAAACCTCTTCTCTAGAAGTAGACACCTGGCGCGCAGTGAAAACACCACCCAGCACTGTATACTTCTGGGTGTCTTCAAGAAATTTTGCATCAAAGCGAACGGTTTCATAAAAAAAATACCTACAAATTAATGTTTGTGGCTAAAAATCTGATCCACGCAGAGCCTTATATGCACATTACCACCAAAACATAAAAGTTCAAGATGTGCAGAGTTCATATAGGTCATACATACAGCCATGGTATACAGATAAAGTTAAACTTCCATAATACATTAAGCATCTTTATTAAGGACATGAGACTTACTGTTCAGTGGGATGCAGTTGCGTCCAGGAGAAAATGGAGACTGGACGTAGGTGGTCCTATTATCCCATTCATGGGACAGAGAGAAGGATGTGGCCCCAACACTTTGCGATACCTGCAGAACAATGCATTCTAGATTAAAAGGTCTGTGTTATCTGCATAACAACTCAAATTCACAAAGTCAGTCAAGATACGGTGAAAATTCAATAGGTGTAAACTATGTCCTTGAAAACTAACTTACATTGCAAGTATCTGTCAGTTGCCCAGTTGTTGCTTGCCATCTGTTGTATAGTTGACTTGAACTGACTCGCTCCTGTGCAAGCTTCAGATCTCCAGAAGACAACATATGCTGTGCCCGATGCTGCCAACTGACTGTCCTCTCTATAAGATAGCGTAATGCATCACCCTCTGGCAGTCGAACACGCAAGCGTTGTAGAGATGCCAAAAGAGGAAGGATTTTTTCCAGAGGTGGTTTTTTTGAGCGATGGCACTGTGGGCACAGCCAAACAAGGGATCCCTGCTTTGGAGCGTTAATACAGCCAGCGTGGAAGCAAGCACGGCATAGCTCACACTGAATCATGGGAGCCATGGGTGCACCCTGACAAACACAAACTTTCCAGTCACTCTGCTCTTCTCTCAACAAAATTCTGTTTTCATTAGAGACCCGCATACTGTGTAAAGACTCCATCTCACGCAGTCTGGCCTCACCAAGAGTTGCCATCTGTAAGGGCACAAAAAAAAAAAGTTACTTCAAATTTGCTAAAATATCTGAGAAACAAAACAATAAAATGATACTTACAGCAGTAGCTGTGTCTTTACTCTCAGTAAGAGCTTTCTCTAAATCTAGTAGTCCATCTGGCTTGGAATATTTCTTCTTTCCTCCTAAAGCTGGTAGCTCTTTTATCTTTCTCATCTTCCTTTTTAAGCTAGAAGAGCCTACATCACATCGAGGGCAGAGAACCTGTGAGATATACAAAAGGGATTACAATAAATAGATCTTTATGTCCTGGTAGTTTTAGTCCTTAAAGGCGTTGTCCACTACCGGACAACTGATGACCTATCTACCGGATAGATCATCAGTATATCATCGGTGCGGTTCCGACACCCGTACCCCGCACTGATCAGCTGCTCCGGCTGTCTGCAGGCACCGGATGTCATTGTACAGTATGCAATGTACGGAGCCGGAAGCAGTTGGCTCCGTACATTGCATAGCTGAGTTCTGCAGCTATTCCGTGACCAGTGACCAGAGCCATCTGCTTCCGGCATGGATGTCCGGTGCGGGGTCCAGGTGTCGGACTCCCACAATCTCATACTGATGACCTATCCGCTGGATAGGTCATCAGTTGTCCGGTAGTGGACAACCCCTTTAATTGCAAGCTCCAGTTTAGCGATTCTTGGTATATGCTGCCTAAAGAGCTCTTACTCAGGATATCTAGATATTTTATGGTTGTGATCATGATAAAAGAAACACATGGCAGTTCTGTATTGTGAGAAAAGAAAGAAAAATGCGCAGAAGACCACCTACAAGCAGAAGTACTTAAGGACAACTGAGAACCTCATTTGCACTGTAAATTATAACAGGGGGGAGATTTCATTTTAACTAGTGTCTGCAATTACCTCTAGCAAAGTATATGGAGAGTTAGGGGTTAAAAAAGTGCTTGTGGCGCATTCAGCCCAGGCATGGACCTCACCAACAAGTGCTTCAAGTCTTGGCAGTGGACCAAGGTGAACTGGAATTGCTCGCCCGTGACTCACAAGCTCCACCAGTGTGTCAAGTACAGGAACTCTGGGACCAGTCTGAAAGTAATCACAATAGATTATTACTAGTATTGCCCTTAACATTATCACCTCTATATTTGAGATCAATAACAAGCCTAACCTGCAAAGTCTCAACCTTCTGTAACCATTCCTGTGCTCTCTGCACTGCATCCTTCAGAGACTCTACACTTGGAAGGTATGCTGGGACGTTCTCCACTTCCCGCAGTGCTGCTGTCAAAGTGTCAAGATCATGTCGAGGTCTATGAAAACAAAAAGGACAATCAAGAGAAGAATTAGCACTACTTCTTTCTTAAAGTTTATCTCCACCTTTAAACACCACTTTACAGTTTACAAATGTTATATTGAGTTCATCTTCACAAAGCTGAGTAACTTTGTAAATACATTGGATTACTACTCTTGCATTGGTCCAAAGTTATATCCTATGTATTCCATCCTATTAACATTTCTTTCTGGCTCAATGTCTGATCAGAGAGGCCATTTACATTCTGGGAAGCGTTATGTATACACCAAACGCACAAAATGCAGCAAAATACTGCGGGCGCTAATATTAATACAAACATTGAAAATCTGAACTATTTTAAAGCGCAATACATCTATTTTTACACCCACCATGACAAGGTGACCTCATTAAGATGAGTCACTACACTAAGATACCTGTACAAAAGGAGACTCCCCTCTCTAAGAGACTAAAAAAATAAATTGCTCAATATAGGTAGGAACCTGGTTCCTTCTGCATCAACTAAAAACAGCCTGTGGAAGAGATCAGCAGTGCACAACTAAGATGGAAGCAGTCACCACACTCAAATGTACAATGCTAAAAAAATAAAAATAATCAGCACCTCTTAACAGGCATAATGTCAAATGATTGAATGTAAGCTGTAAATCAGGATTTGTACAAACTCTTACATAAAAATACACACAAGCACACACACTTTGGTGCAATGTACATAAGGAGGTTGGTACTGGACCTTGCTTTAAGAAGATCTTTGCATTTGTCATCCCAATGTTCACACATGGTCAGCAATTCCTGAAGTTTCGCCATTGCTTTCTCCACAGTTGTATGAGGCGTCAGTCCTACACCCAAGTCTATAAGTCGTCTCATGACATCTAGTGTGAGTGTCCCTGGATCCTGGCATGCTAGCTGCTGTTCTTCTAACCAACGCGCCTGTTCGAGACGCTCTCGAAGACTTCCTAAGGGTAATTCCAAATCAAATTGAAAACTGGAATCAAGAAGTTGCTGCAGTTCATTAGCTTGTGGCATCTCTGCTGCTAAGAGCTTCTGGCTCCGTGCCTGAAATTCTTCCACACGACTCAACAAGTCCTTGAAATCAAAAGATAAAATGTAAAATTAATGGTAAAGAAAATCGTAAAACAAAACAAAAAATGTAATGAGGCTACAACAGAGGAAATCTTCTGGATTGGTTTACCTTGAGTTGAGGAGTCTGGCTGATGCTACATGGCAATAAATGAAGTTGTTTCACAAATGACCTAAGTTCTACAACAGTAAGCTGATTCTGAGACTTTCCACCACCTGACCGAAATCTACAATTTGCATAAAATGGAAACCAATCTCATTAATAAAGTACAAGAGGTAAATAGTCATTTACAGTTAATCTGTTACAGAACAGCGGCTTGTGAATTCTCATTGTAAACACCAATGCAACAGTGCCACAGTCTGGAAAATCTAATTTAGGCACACTACTGAGATTTGTAATAGCATATTCTTCACATATTGTAAGACACTCAATTGACTGGCCCTAAAGGAAAACTACATTTTGATTACCTGGTATGACGTTTTCCGTTCAGCAGTTGCTGTGCCAGTGCACCACACTTTTCTGCATCTTGTACTACAGTTCGTAGGTGTCGCAGGAGGTCATTATCTGGAAATTTCTTTGACTCGGATTCCTCTACAAGCTGTAGAAGGCATGAGAGCCCTACATAGTGACAAGAGAAGGCGAAGCAAGGTAAGTACACAAGAGTACATTGTAAAATCACAAGCCCTGTTATATGTATAAGGCCCCATTCAGACGGCTGTTCGCTTGAATTGCGGGAAGCCGGGTCTTGGAATTGACTTTATAGCACTGTGCTTTCCTGAGCAACACGACTTAACAGAGAAATGAATAAAGACATCAATACAAAAAAGTACAGGTGTCATAATTTACCTCCAGGTTTCTTACAAAAGCTATGAAAGGTCCCACGACTAACACATCAGTACCTTAAAATAAGGGCACATTCATGAAAGTGCTAAGGATTCTTCATAGAAAAACAGGTATTGACATTTTTCTAGCCATGATTCATTCTACCACTCAAACTGGTTGATTAACCCCTTCCCGTAGTATGACCTATATGTGCGTTCTCTCCTCCTCCACACGGTGCAAAGCTCGCTGAAGTAGCAGAATCCCGCTGAAGTAGCAGAATCCCGCTGAAGTAGCAGAATCCCCCTGAAGTACCAGAATCCCCCTGAAGTAGCAGAATCCCCCTGAAGTACCAGAATCCCCCTGAAGTACCAGAATCCCCCTGAAGTACCAGAATCCCCCTGAAGTAGCAGAATCCCCCTGAAGTACCAGAATCCCCCTGAAGTACCAGAATCCCCCTGAAGTACCAGAATCCCCCTGAAGTACCAGAATCCCCCTGAAGTACCAGAATCCCCCTGAAGTACCAGAATCCCCCTGTTGCTGGGAATTTCGTTCCTGGATTGTGCGCTTGATGTCCCTGTCCATATATGGACAGCGACATCAGGGGAAACTGCTAAAGTGCAATCCCCGTCTACAGCATTGCCGGCGCGGAGGCCAGTGATTCGGCTCCAGGAGACACCCCTAATGTCACTATCCATAAATGGAAAGCCGTCAGGGACTTCTCCTGGAGTGGAGTCGCCGGCAACGCTGTGGACGGGGATTCTATTTCAGGAGTTGCCCCTGATGTTACTGGCCATACATGGACAGAGACATCAAGCACTTCATCCAGGAGCGGAATCCCCAGCCACAGGAAGATGTCACTACCTACAGGAAGGGGGCTGAGTGGCGCTACCTACAAGGGGGCATCTGAGTGTTGGGCTGATGGTCATTTTACTGTGAGTGCGGGGCTGATAGATGAAAACCACTTGCAGACCATGACCTCCAATTGAAATTAATAGGAGGCAGAAAAAAATCTGCGGCGCTCGTTTGGAGTGCTTTTTAAGCATGCAAAAAAAAAAAAAAAAAAAACCCGCAACAAAAAACGGCAAATAACATTGTCAATTCAAAATCTGCCTCAAAATTCCTGAAGGAACTTTGAGGCACATTTTTTCTGCCTTACAAAAAAAACACTGTGTGAACGTACCCTATGAGTGTAGTGCTTGTTTTTTTGGGTAGGTGTGCCCGGAGGAAATTTTTTTTTTCCAGGGGTGCCTCAAATTCAAAAATGTTAGGAAACTCTGACCTACACCATAGCCGGGCAGGGAAAGTATGGAGCGGGCTCAAGCGCTGAACCCGCTCAATACATTGTGGGTGTCGGCTGTAGGTTACAGCCGACACTTCCTGCTTGTGATACAATGATCACGCTAAAGCGCAATCTCGCTAGTTTAACCCGTTAAATGCCGCGGCCGCAACATTTGACTCTTAGAAAAAGGGGGGGGGGGGGTCGACCCCCTCTAACAGCTCATCGCGCCCCCCCTACCGACAATGTGATCGCAGGGTGCCGATGGTTGCTATGGCAGCCTGTGGCCCTAATGAAGGCCCCCACGTTTGCCATCTTTAAGCCCCTATTAAGGGCTTAATAAAAGCCTGTCAGAATAACGATACAATGCAATACATTAGTATTGCAGTATATAGTGCAAGCAATCCAACTATCGCTGGTTCAAGTCCCCTAGGGAGACTAATAAAAAAAAAAAAAGTAAAAATCAGTTAAATAAAAGTTGTTTTATGTAAAAAAAAAGTAAAAATATTACATTTAAAAAAAGACACAAAAAAAAACAAACACCTTTTCCCATTTTCCCCTAAAAAACATTGTAAAGAAACCCCAAACTAATTGGTATCACCACGTCCGTAAAAGTCTGAACTACTACAATATATAAATTTTACCCCGCACGGTGTATGCCATAAAAATTAAACCGCCAGAATCCATTTTTTAAATTACCTCTACTCCCACAAAAAAATTGAATAAAATGGCACCGTTAAAAACGACAGCTCATCCCACAAAAAATACGCCCTGATGCCGCTTAAATCAATGGAAAAAAAAAAAAAAAGTTATGGCTTTTGGAAAGTGGTGAATAGAAAAATGAAATTGAAAAATCAGAAAAATGGCTGCGGCAGGAAGGTATTAAAGGGATATTCACAATTTAAACATTAATGCCATAACCACAGAATATGCCATAAATGTATGTTAGATGCAGATACCAGCCCTATAATCCACCCCCAGGGCTGGCTCCAGGTTCATGTGGGCCCTTGGGCGACACAGACTTAGTAGGGCCCTTTGCGGGGAACTCACGGCGGCAGTAAATGTCACTTTTTGCCCCCATATAAATGTTAGGCCCTGTTTATGCCCCATAAGGAAGGTCCCCAGTTTCTACCCCCATAAATTTAGTGCCCTCTGTAGATAGCGCCACACTGCCCCCTCCTCCCGCTAGCGCTCTGCCTGGGACGACTCCTCTCCACCTGACTTCTGTCCATATATGGACAGTGATGACGGCAGCGACAGCACCCGGCGGCCGAGTGATCCCCCAAGGGTAGTGGGCCCCACCACTTGCCCGGGTGCGGATGCTGGCCCTGCCCACACCTATAACTGTAACGACGGTCACCAGATTCCTGTTTCACCTTCTGTGACGGCCACAAGCTGCAGATTCCAGAAGAGGACTAGTGGGGAAGGGAAAGTGCGTGTGAACGGCTCTGTATTCTGTTGTATAGGAGTTACAGAATAAGCTGAGGAGCACTTGCTCAGTTGTTTCCTTGACTCAAATTGAACAGAATTGAGAGAGCCGCACGCGTGGCCCCCCTCTCCACTAGTGTCCGAGTTGGGAAAACCCCTTTGAAGAGGGGTTGTCCGGGCATGTGGCGGTTTTTCATACGGGGGGGTGGGGTACAGATCAGCTGTATCAGCTGCCTCTGGAAGCAGTGCAGTGGTCAGAGCAGGAAGCAGATGGCACCCGTACACTGTATAGCGGCCGAACTGCAGCTCTGCTCCTATTCAAGTGACTAGGAGCAGAACTGCAGTAACCCAACATTACTGCTATACAGTGTACGGAGCACCAACCACTGCATAACTTCCGGTGGCAGGAGGCAGCTGGAAAAACTGATGGAGCAGGGTCCGGGCATCAGACCCCCTCCAATAATCTACTGATGACCTATCCTCACTAACGGCTGGAATCGGAGAGAATTCTGATCCCAGCTGTTTAACTACTTAGATGCCGCGATGAATAGCGACCGCAGCATCTAATCTGTTGGAAAGAGAGGGTGGCCGCCCTCAGATAGACCATTGGCGGTCCGCGACGAGATCGCTTGGTGCCGATGGTGGTCATGGCAGCCTGGGGCCTAATGAAGGTCCCATAGTCTGCCATTTTTGTGCTCCTATTAAGCAATATTAAAAGGCTATGTACACCTATAATCATTTAAAAAAAAAAAGAAAAAAAACACAAATTTTCCATTCATTGTGTTTTGTATTTAATCTTTTTTTTTTTCTTTTAATGCCTTACTAAAAAATGTTTTATGATACAGAAGCTGTATCGTTCTCCCTTAGCCCAGAAAGTACACACAGAATACAGCTAAAATTGTATGAGTGCTGCTTCCCCTTCTAAACAGCAGATTGGCTGGGGTCCCGGGAGTGGGACTCCGACCCATCAGCTATTGATGGCCTATCGTGAAGACAGGACATACTTTTTTTAGGGACTGGATAACCCCTTTAAAGGGTAACTAAACTTTCACAAAACTTCTGACACGTCATTGTGACAGGTCAGAAGTTTTGATCGGTGGGCGGTCTGGACACTGAGAACCCCACCGATCGCTAAAACTAAGCAGCAGATGCGCTCGAGTGAGCGGCTTGGTTTCTGATCGGCTTTCCGAGAAAATTTGAACAGAAACGAAGCAGTGAGCGCTTCCTTCGCTTTGTTTTAGCGATTGGACAGTGCTCGGACCCCCAGCAATCTAAACTTCTGACATGTCATTATGAAAATTTAGTTACACTTTAAATGTGATCGATATTAGGTGAATCCTGTGTGTCAGAAAAGCAGGACTCCCACTCAGCCAAGCCGCAAGTTCATCTGAACTGACGGAATTGGCTGAGAGAGAACGATACAGCTTCTATGTATACACACGTTGATTAAAAACAAAAAAAACAAAAATTCCATTGAAAAAGGTGTACGTATATTATGCAAGCAATACAACGACCGCTTGTTCAAGTCCTCTAGTGGGCACTAATAAAAAAACAAAACTTAAGGTATCTTAAAAAGGACAAAAATATTAACCCCTTCCCGCATACGAGCGTAACTGTACGCCAATTTTAACCATGCCTTAACGAAAATGACCGTATAGTTATGCACTGCAGATGATGCAGGCACACGAGCTGTGCCCGTGCCATCTGCAGCGGGTGCCAGCTGTAATATACAGCCAACCTCCCGCTGCAACGGCGGAGATCACAGTTATTTCCGATCACTGCCGTTTAATCCCTTAAATGGTGCAGTGAATAGCGACCGCGGCATTTAAGTGGTTGACAGAGGGAGGGGGCTAATAGAATTTAATAGACGGTCGGTTAAAGAAAAAAAAGAGACAGTTACAACACACTGAACCAAATTAGTAGTGCAGTGTATTGTACAGGGGATGAGTAGATCAAGCCTTCCAGTTCCCTAGTGAGTGCAAGTAAAAAATAAAAAAAGGTGAAAAAAAGTTTTAGTAAAAATGCAGACCGCATAGATGCAGGGAAGACTATGACATTAGGGTCTTGTGCTGCATATGGGGCTAGTTAAGAAGTCAAAGATTAAGCAATACCGGAGTGCAGCTAATTTGTACAACACCACGGGCACCCTTTAGAAGTGCGACACCTGCCCCCAAAAAAACTCGCCTGTGCATAAAGGTTTGGCTCAAAGCGTACGTCAATATCCATGGATAATTCGATTATGTATTTACCCCATTATTATACCTGGATGTACTCCACTAAACTTACATACGCCCCCACGTTATAAACTGAAATACCAGTAAAGCCCTAAACAAAACTACTACAAAGCAAAATCTGAGCTCCAAAAGCCAAATTGCGGTCCTTTAGAGCCTGGCAGTGTGCCCAAACAGCAGTTCATGACCACATATGGGGTATTACTGTACTCCGGAGGACCCGTTAAACAATTTATTGGGTGTGTCTCCCCAGTGGTACCAGCTGGGCACAACATATTGAGCACTAAAATAGCATATCTGTAGAAAAATGGTAATTTTCAATCTGCAATATCCACTGTGTACCAATTTCTGTTGAAATGCTCACTACACCTCAAGATAAATTCCTAAAAGGAGGTTAGTTTCCCAAATGAGGCCAGTTCTTGGGAGTTTTCAATGTATTGGTACCTCAGCGCAATGCAACATGGCGTCAAAAAACTATTTTGTAAAATCTTCAGTTCCCAAACAGCAGTTTACAACCATATATAAGGAATCTCCTTACTAAAATGTGTAACAAATGTGGGTGCATTTTCTCCTGTATTCCTTGTGAAAATTATGAACTAAAAACTACATATTTTATGAATTGGAAAAATTATTTTTTTCATTTTCACAACCCAATTATAATAAAATCTATAAAACCACCTGAGGGGACAAAATGCTCACTACACCCCTAATTTGATTCTCTGAGGGGTAGTCTCCAAAATGAGAGAACACCTGGGAATTTCTACTGTACTGGTACTTCAGTGGCTTTGCAAATGTGACATGGTCCCAGGAAACCAATTCAGCAAAATCTGCGCTGCAAAAGCCAAATGGCACTCCTTCCCTTCTGAGCCCAGCCGTGTGCCCAAACACGAGTTTATGACCACATATGGGTAAATTGCTGTACTCAGGAGAAAATGCTCTACAAACAATGGGGTACTTTTTCTCCTATAGTCCTTGCGAAAACTAACCATTTGAGCTAGAATATATTATAGGCAAAAATTATAGCCATTTTTACAGTCCAATCCTAATATTCACTCACTGAAACACCTGTGGGGTCAAAATGTAATTGGAAAAAAAATACGTTTTTACATTTTTGTGGCCAAATTATAATAAATTAGATGAAAAACTTGTGGGGTCAAAATGCTCACTACACCCCTAGATACATTCCTTGAGGGGCGTACTTTCCTAAATTTGGTATTTTTTGGGGTGTATCTAATGTTTCGGCATCTCAAGGCCTTTTCAAACATGAAATGATGCCTGTAAAACATCCTAATTAAAAAAAAAAATGAAGGGGACCCAAAATCCACTAGGTGCCATTTAATTTCAGAGAATTGTGTTTGAGTCCAGTAGCACATTAGAGCCACATGTGGGAAATTTGTAAAAAATGCTAAATCTGTGTAATAAGCATGGAGTTGTGTTTTTCTGTTAACACCTGCTATGTTACTGAAATAAATTAAATTGAAAATCTGTCCAAAAAAAAAATATTTATTTGTACATTTTAGCTCCACTTTGCATCAATTCCTGTAAAACACCTAAAGGGTTAACACAAACTTCCTAAATGCTGTTTTGAATACATTGAGGGGAGCAGTATTTAAAATGGGGTGACTTATGAGGGTTTTTTTAATATATAGACCCCTCAAATCCACTTCAAAACTGTGGTGCCTAAAAAAATATAGGTTTTGAAAATTTTGTTGAATATTTGAAAAACTGCTAGCAAACTTATAAGGCTGAGGGCTAGTTCACACAACAAGTTTTGCGTGGCGGGTCCCGTCACAAAATCCGCCACGGAACTACTCCTGCCGATAGCAGGAAGATTCCTCCCCCCCATCGACATCAATGGGGAATCATGTACCTCATAATGGCACCAATTAAAACTACAGCTTGCCTTGCAAAAAAGCCCTCAACCAAGTTTGGTTTTGTAAAATCATTTAAAAAAAATATATAAAATTTGGTATCGCTGTAATCCTGTCCACCCAAAATAAAAGTTAACATGTAGTTTTTCCTTCCCAGTGCCATTTAAAAAAAACAAAACCCATTCCCATTCCATCCCACAGATCATTTTTTTCCAGTTACCCAGTACATTAATGGTGCAGTTAAAAACAATAACTCGCCCTGCAAAAAAACAACATGTAGCTATGTCGAAGAACAAAAAAAAAAAAAAACACGGCTTTTAGATGAGCAGTTTAAATCCTTTGGGACATGTCACCTAACTATACGTGACAGACGCCAAGGGAAAGTATGGCGTGGACTACCTGGCTGTACTGTAATCGTATCGACCCGTAGCGAACATGTCGTTTTTACCACACTATATACATCAAAAATACGAAACAAAAAAGGTGGAATTGCTGTTTATTCCCATTCCACAAATATTTTTTTCAGTTTCACAGTACATTATATGGCACATTAAAGAGGCTCTGTCACCACATCATAAATGCCCCATCTCCTACAAAATCTGATCGGCGCTGTAATGTAGATAACTACAGTGGTTTTAATTTTGAGCAAGTTATGAGCAATTTTAGATTTATGCTAATTACTTTCTTAATGCCCAACTGGGCGTTTTTTTTAACTTTTGACCAAGTGGGCGTTGTAAAGAGAAGTGTATGATGCTGACCAATCAGCGTCATACACTTCTCTCCATTCATATCCATTTGTGCTCAGCACAGTGTGATCTTGCAAGATCACGCTGTGCTGTCACATACACCCACATTAACTTTACTGAAGTGTCTCGAGAGTGACTAGACATTGCCTCCAGCCAGGACGTGATGTCAATTCACACTCCCGACTCTTCGGTAAAGTTTTGTGTGGGACTTAATCACAACACAGCGTGATCTCGCGAGATCAGGCTGTGATTTGTAAGTCCCACAAAAACTTGTGTCGGGAGTGTGAATAGACATTGCGTCCTGGCTGGAGGCAATGTCTATTCACTCTCGAGACACTTCAGTAAAGTTAATGTGGGTGTATGTGACAGCACTTCTCTTTACAACACCAACTTGGTCAAAAGTTAAAAAATGCCCAGTTGGGCATTAAGAAACGAATTAGAATAAATCTAAAATTGCTCATAACTTGCTCAAAAATTATAGTTTGTCTACATTACAGCGCCGATCAGATTATGTAGGAGATAGGGCACTTATAATGTGGTGACAGAGCCTCTTTAAATTAAGCTGTGAAAAACTACAACTTGTCCCACAAAAAACAAGCCCTCATGCCGCTAGTTCAAGAAAAAAAAACAAAAAAAAAACATGGCTTTTGGAAGGTGGGGAGGAAAAGACGAAAATTAAAATCTGAAAAATGGCTGCGTCTACAAGGGGTTAATTATGCAGGATGTCAAAAGTCTAAGCTGCGCTGTCTAAACAGTCAGGCATATTGCTCCACATTTATTGATGTGAACTGGTTACCATGTATGCGTTAAACAATTAAAAAAGCAACAATCCTTCCTTCGGACAGTTTCAGAAACTCTTGGAAGTACATGCAAAACGGATATAAAGGGGTGAACAAATAAAAACACAATAAATTTAGTATACGCTATTGGTGCAAATTTTTGCCACTCTTTGAATGTTTTTACTTTACTTTAGTAAAAATCCCCCATTGTATCGGTCTTTTATCTAGAGTAGAAATTCATGACAGAAATTAAAGTAATGCCTTGAAGGTAGCGGATGGGATGAGAAGACAGAAGTAAATCTAAAAAATGTAAATATGCTTATGGAGGCTAGGCCAACCATACCACATGTACAGACAAGCTGCAAAAAATTGTGAAATGTGCATTTGGCTTGTAGAGCCCTACTAAGGCGAAAAAACAAACAAAACACAAGATGGTAATTAATACACACACCTTTTTTATTGCCTGACGTTTTCAGAGCATCAATAACCTCAGAAGCCCAGTTATCATAGGATTCTGCACGCAATTTCACAGCATTCATCATGGGATACAAATCATCCAGGGTGTAACGAAACCTGTTACAGAAGCAAGAATCAGACTGTAAAAACATGACCTTACAAAATGTTTTTTTGTTCTGAAAAAAAAAATATATATATTTTTTTAAATAAAATCTTATAATAGAATTTCAACGAACAAAATCAGCATAACTAGATCAATAAATTTTAGGCCTCATGCACACGACCGTAGTTTTCATCCGTAATTCTGGATGAAAATGCAGACCCATTCATTTATATTGGGCACGGACACCATTCCGTTTTTTCTACATATGCGTGTCCGGGCAGTAGAAATGATTTGCAAAATATTTAACATGTCCTAGTCTTGTCCGCAATTGCGGCACGGATTTGCCCCTTGAAGTCTATGGGCACTTCCACAATTGCACGCTGCTACGGATGTGTATTTGCGGACAGTAAAAACCCTTACGGTCATCTGAATGAGGCCTTACACAACACACAGCTGTGCAAAATAAGAAAAAGGCTACTGGCATATAATGGCTGACTAAACAATTTTGGCAAAAGTGTACAGTAAAGAGGTCCTGTCTTACCCTAGCTTATAGTTGTACATAGGACATGAGCACAAAGCATCAACATGGTGCAGACATACAAGAATTCCAGGACTACAGGGACAATATACTGCAGATGTAAAGCAGGTGGTTTTACACTTCACACATTGCCGTTCATCATCGGCTAGTATTTCAAGGTCAATCTTTTCAGACTCCATAACCCCCTAGAGAAAATAAAGAATGTTCATTACATTTTGGTAACATAGTAATAAAATGTGCCTCTATTTACAACCATCAGTAACATATAGTAGCTAATGCGATGCCCAGTGACTTTTTTGTGACGTATACAGAACAGTCAAAGAACTGCCAGCTAAATTGACAGAAAAGGTTTTTTTTCGAGCTTATAAAAAAACACAAGGAAAGCTACCTACTAGGCCTAGTTCACAGAGTTTTTTTGCAGGCAGAAAACTCTGCCTGGAAAAATCAGATCGATCTTTTGCACCACACAAGTTTTTTGCCGTGCTTTTTTTTTTTACCTCTCTCTTCAACAGGCAAAGGAGAAAACCACAAGCGCCCCCCCCAAAAATAAAAAGTCAAAAAAGCTTTTTTTTTTCCGTCTCCTTTTAATTTCAATGGAGTTTTTGAGGCGGAAAACGCCTCAATAAGTCATGTCGCTTTGTCCCCCATTGAAATCAATAGAAAGCGTTTTCGGCCGTTTTTTGGCACGATTTCCGCATCAAAAAAACGTGCCAAAAAAAACTATGTGAACAGGGCCTTAGGCTACATTCACACGACAGTGAAAAAAATGGTCATTAACAACTGATCAACGGTCAGTTTTTCATGGTAATTTTGTATCAGCGTGTCTACATGTTTCATCCATTTCCAGTCCATCTGTCCGTATTTCATGGCCGTTAAAAAAAGGATGGATTTCATTTGTCAGGGTTTTTTTTTGTCCCAACCTCCTGAAAAAAAAACACAGTGCCCATGTAGATAGTGCCGCAATGTCCTTCTAGATCTTGACACAGTGCACACTGTAGATCATGCCCACATAGGGCCAGTGCCCACATATAAAGTGTCACAGTGCCCAGAGTACCAAAGTGCCCACATATAAAGTGACAGTGTCCATTGTAGATCGTGCCACAGTGCCAACATATAAAGTAACAGTGCCCACATACAAAGTGCCAGAGCCCCCAGTGCCACACCCCTATATAGTGCCACAGTGCCCATATAGATAGCGCTACGCAACTGTGGATAGCACCCCCACTGTAGATCGCACCACAAACCTCCTCCCCTGTAGATTGCGCTACTTTAGCTCAGTGTAGGAGCGGAATCCCTCTGCCTGAGCCCCTGACGTCTCTGTCCATACATGGAAAGTGACATCAGGGGCTTCCTCTAAGAGCGGAATCCCCTGGCAGAGCATCGGTAGTGCTCTGGCCGGGTATTCCGCTTCAGGAGTAACCCCTTGACTTCACTGTCCATATATGGGTGCTTCTACATATATGGACAGTGACATCAAGGGCTTTCCCAAGGCAGGAGTCCTCAGCCAGGATGAGGTTTTTACCGGCCATTACATTGAGTTCTATGGGAGCCGTCTGGCCGTGAAAATGGCCAAAAATAGGACGCCCTATTTTTTGACGGCCAGTTTTCACGGGCAGTTAAAAGAACGGCCGTATGAATACACCCATAGAAGTTCATTGTTCTGCACATAGCCGTTTTTCACGGTCATGTGAATGTAGCTTAAGCATCTAAATGGTAAGCAGATGATGCAACCATAGATTAGAAGCAGTTATTTTTATTTTTCATTAGGTTGCCCAGCTCTGTGCTGCAGGAGTTTTTATGAGGGGAAACCTTGTGAAGGACTACAATTCCCATGATTCATCTCTCCTCTGATTTATTTTCAGATAAAGTTCTCTCTTTATTCAATGATCCATAAGAATGGTAAAAGAAGCAAATTTGCCATCTGAGGCAGTTCAACAAGAACAAATATTACCGCAAAATAAAAATATGTATGGATTATAAACTGTATGCTTAAATCTTAAAAAGAAAATGCTTGTGATAAATTACGAATCTCGCCAAAGTACATACCATCTTTCGGACAGCTTCTCGAAGAGTTTTCTCCTCATCAATCATAAAAGCTAGATCTTTCTGTACAGAGGAAGCCAGAACAACATCCAATTCTTCTGCTTTACAGGCCATCTTGCAGATCATCTCATCATGAGAGAATACACAGTATCTGTTTAAGGCTCGATAATGTTCTACACACTGGCGCCCAAGAGGTAGCTGAGAGGAAATGACAAGCGTTTAGCGTGTATGTGGACCAAAGTTTGTGGTTTAAAAAGGAACCATTTAGAATTTGGTTTAACCCCTTAGTGACCACTAATACGCCTTTTTACGTGATTCACTAATGGGCTTTAGGCTAGGCTGACGCCTTTTCACATCAGCCTAGACTAAGTCCTGCATGGGTCTCCCGTGCAGGCAGGAGCCGGGGCTCTGCTGTCTGATGACAGCTGAGCTCCTGCTCCAACGCCCGCGATCGAAGTTTACTTCGATCGCGGCCGTTTAACCCGTTAAATGCCGCCAATAGCGACCGCGGCATTTAACTTTGTTTACAGAGGGAGTGCGCTCCCTCTGTCACCCATCGGCGGCCCGCGAATGCAATCGCGGGTCTCCGATGGGGTGTCATGGCAGCCGGGGGACTGATAAAAGCCCCCAGGTCTGCCCTGGACATATGCCTGTTAGGACGCGCCGGAGGCACGTCCTAACAGATTGCCTGTCAGATTTACACTGACAGGCAATAATGCTCTGGTATACGAAGTATACCAGAGCATTATAGCAGCGATCGGAACATCGCACAGTACATCGCACAGTAAAGTCCCCTAGTGGGACTAATAAAATAAGTCATCAAAGTGAAATAAAGATTATTAATAAAGTACAGTAAAAAAAATAAAACCATTTTTTTCCATAAAAAGTGGTTTTATTTAGTAAAAGTGTTAAAAAAAAAAAAAAAGTACACATATGTGGTATCGCCGCGACCGTAATGACTCCATTAATAAAGTTAATATGTAATTTAAACCACAAAGTGAACACCATAAAAGAAAAAAACTATGGCGAAATTGCAATTTTTTTCCATTGCCCCCCAAAAAAGTCATAATAAAAATGAATCAATAAGTCCCATGTACCCCAAAACAGTACCAAAACAGTACCCCAAAACTACGTCTTGTCCCGCAGAAAACAAGCCCAAAAAATCACTACATTGATGGAAAAATAAAAAAATTACGGCTCTTGGAAAGCGACGATGCAAAAACAAATAATTTTAGTTCAAAAGTGTTTTTATTGTGCAAAAGTCGTAAAACATAAAAAAAACCTCCACATATGTGGTATCGCCGTAATCGTACCGACCCATAGAATAAAGGTAACATGTTATTTACGTCGCATAGTGAACGGCGTCAATTTAAAAACGCATAGAACAATGGCGGAATTTCATTTTTTTTTTATAATCCCCCACAAAAAGGTTAATAAAAGTTAATATAAAAATTATATGTACCCAAAAATGGTGCTATTAAAAAGCACAACTAATCCCGCAAAAAACAAGTCCTCATACAGCTATGTAGATGAAAAAATAAAACCGTTATAGCTCTTTGAATGCGACTATAGAAAGACGAATAAACTAGCTTGGTCATTAAGGCCTAAAATGGTCTGGTCACTAAGGGGTTAAAATAGTTTGTATTTTGTAAAAAAATAAATAAATAAAAATACTACACATTTTGTGGCAGATGCTAGATTAACATTTAGTAGAAAATGTCCTTCATAGCAGATTTAGGCACTAGTCATAGCAAACAGTTGTTATGTAAAGACCAAGTAGGCAAGGATTTTCAAATCTGCAGGATTTCAATTGTGATGTCAATTCGGATATAAAAATCCAGAAGTAACCCATGCAGATTTTGCCTCAGGTTTGCGGCGAAATCCACTGCTAGTCCGACTGGCTGCTTTCAGGAACAGCCAGAAAGAATGTCAACAGACACACTCGTAACAGCTTAAGCAATCTTATATAATCCTAGGTGAGACCACTGTACAGAATGCAAACCCCCCCGAAGCAAGCTCTATGTGGACACCGAGCCTTAGAATACGTTGAGATTTCAGCTCTGAAGACTGTCAAATTGTAAATGTATCTCAGGACTGTGATACATGCTATAATGTAGGATTAGGTCAAGATAAAAGTTATGCAATGTATTTGCGCGCAGTCAACATTATGTAAGTTAATTCTATAAGACTAACTAAGATTGTATGCAATGGTGAACATATGCTTCAATAGACATTTTACATATTATTTACATACTAGCTCATACCCAGTCCACTGTGCAAAAATTGACAGCCTCTGCAAAGTTGAAGCCTTGATTAAATCCACTATGATATGCCCGTGGAAAAGTGATGACAAATTCTCCAGCACACTGATTGGTCCGATAGATCTGTAAACAATTAAACAAGCAATTTCAAGAATTTGAAGCAAAAGATACAACGTTATCTAACACCCAAAAAGCAAGACAGAAACATATTAAAATGGAAAAATCAAGCCAGAACAAACACGTTAGAAGATCACATTGGCGAGTCTGAAACCAGACTGCTGCCCTGTGTAATCTGAAAGGACAACAGCACTCTGGAGTGCCAAATCCACATTTTAGGAAAAGCATCCTGGAAAGCAATAGTGTTTTTGCTGTCTGTTACCATTTCCTGTGCTAAAAATCTAGGAGTAGAATCAAAAGGCACGTAGAGTGCCACTGCCCGTAGCAGAGGTCAGTGCACTCAAACCCTCAGTAACGTGATCTTCTGACATGTCATGTTAGAACAATTCTTCTGGGTCTTCCTTTAATTTAAATGGTTTCACCAGGCATGGATCTACCATTAGGAAACATACCGGCACACCATGAGTCATCAGAGTGTTTGGATTCATGATGGTAACCAACTGATGGAGGAGATCAGGTTGAGCAATAAATAGCTCCGGAGCCAATTTCTTCATCACCTCCTCCAGTTGTTCGGCAGCATATCCAGGAGCACCATACCAAGTCTTGGGTTCACCCCTGACAAAATAGCAAAGTAAAACTAAGCCCATAGCAGTTAATTGGTATATTACTCAGGAGTTCACAGATAAAGTCTTACCAGTGTAAGTAATTAATAGAATAACTCCAATGATCCTCAATATGCCAACAAAAAGAGGAGAAACACATGCCCACATAAAGCCAGGGCAACTTCATCCCACAGATATCAGCAGTTATATGGGCCAATACGGACGCCTCCATTACGGGCATGTTATTTAAATTCCAGCCACAGTCCAGATATTGCTAAGAATAACAATATAAATAAAAATAAGTATTAGCGAATCAATAACTTTACATTCTACAGTTATTTCCAAACTAAGGTATTTACCTCATCTTCTTGTTTTACACGGATCCTCCCATCGCGCACAGGAAATCCACTTCCAAATTCTTTTGAAGCAATATCCGCTCCATACTCAACAGTTACATCTTCCTCTATAGTGCTGACTAGACGCCAAAACTCTTTTTCTACCAGCTCTGTAGGCACCATCTGATGAATTAAAGGGAAGAACTACACTCTGCTCTTCAAAAGAATAGGATGCTAGAACACATCATATATACTTACATGCACAGGCATATTAAAATAGTCAGACTTGAAATTATCAGCCATTTCTCCAAACATACGTAGGGTATAGTCTCTAGCTGCTTGCTCGAAACCAAATGCTTCTTGTGGCTTACTGCATTCCTGAATAAAAAATTTAAAAAAATTAGAAAGAAATAAATCTAAAAACAAAACCAAAAAGATAAACCGTTTTAAAATTGAATTTAAAGTTAATTTCTTTGGATGATATGCAGTTGCAAAAACAAAAAAAAGGCACTAAAACATTGCTGGGTAAAAATGTAGCACTACAATGCAACCTTAAGAGTGAATTCACATGTGGCAGATTTCTTGCAGAAAATTTTGCAACTGAAAAATCCCATTCCATACATCAGAATTTGGTGGTTTCTGCAGCATGTGCATGGATTGCTGCATGCCCCCTTCAGATTAATTGGACAGTCGCCGAAATTTCTGCAACAAACCTTCTGCGTGTGAATTTACCCAAATATATTCACACCTGGCAGATTTGTTGCAAATTTCTGCGGCTCAAAACTAGTTCCATACATGTGAATGAGGTGGCGATCCATGTTAAATATACAACGAAATCTGCGACATGACTCCGCCAGAGCAGATGCTTTTATTTTTTATATAGATTTTTATTCAGCTAGCAAATTTATAAAAAATAAAAATAAAAAAATTTATAAAAAATACCCAATCACTTTGCTTGCGGATAGCAAGATTGGAGATTTATTTGGACTGGCATTTCAAACAAACAGTCTTATACAATGAATATGTATACGTACAATGAATACGTATGAATTTTATTAAGAGGCGCATGGCTCCTAAAATCCAGCGCATTTTGGTTGGTCTTAGTTAGAAAAGCAGTCGTAGATTTGCGCTACAATTTGCACCATTTTTTGGCGTAAGAATAAATCTGACTGATGGGGGTCCTGCTAAAATTTTGAGAAGTGACGATAGACTAGAAAAATCAAGTTTTAGTGCGATTACGGGATGCAAAAAGATGTAATACTTTTCTACAACAGAAAAATAGCGTACTCAAAAATAGAGTGCTCAAATCAACAGAATATTTTATAATAGGCTGCATGTTGGTACTATGGTTTCTGAAGCAGCACAAGACCAGGACATCAATATTAAGAACGTTCAGAGGTGGGTAACCAAAGCAATAAATGCAATGGGTGGTCTGCCATATGATATAGGTTATCAAATTATGGCTTCATTTGGAAATAATACGGTTTAGACTTGAGGGAGAACTATTAAATGTGTATAAATATAGCAAATGTCTGTACAGGTAACTAATCTATTTATACCTAGGCACGCACATATAACAAGGGGGCATACAACATATCTAGAAGAAAGAAGGTCCCACCTTCAGCATAGAGGTCTATGGAACGCTGTGCCAGAGGAAGTGGTTACAGTTCATTTGTTAAAAGTTCCAAAGGGGTCTATTACTACAAATATATACTAGATTGTTGGAGAAGGGGAATTCATTTTGGGGATTATTCCAATAAGGAGTTAAAGAAATATGGTTAACGACGCAGCTATTTTGGGTATTCCTATCTTAGACATTTGTGGTATGTTCATAGGATATGCAAAAACATCTTATATAGATACAAGTCCCACATCTATATTCTGGACCGGGGTCCGCCAACACTGTCCTGCCTGGTGAGGTGGCCACCACATCTAGGCGGAGAATTAGTGCAGAGGTGCTCGGGAATTCTAGGAACAACTGAGCTTGCCGTCCTTGGTTGTTTTAGTAACTCCAGTTACAGCCTAGTATATATTTATAGTAACCAGACCCTTTTTAAAAATTAACCGGAACGACAGTCCCTGGCAAAGAGTTTCATAGACGTCTATGCTGGAAGCTTCTTTACTCTAGACATATTGTATGCCCCCTTGTTATACTTGCATGCCTAGGTAAAAAAAAAAAAAAGATCATGAGTTACATCTGATGTGGGTGAAACTTCTGGCAAATGTCCATACAGACCGTTATGGCATATTCTGTGGAAAAGCAATAAATGTCTTTGATGGGAATACCCCTTTATCGGCTACTTTTTTTGTATCGTTCTTCACTGAGTTACGAGAGCCATAACTTTACATTTTTCCATTGACTTAGCTGTATGAGGGTTTGGTTTTTGGGGGAGAACTAGAATTTTTAAAATGGCACCACTTTGGAGTACATATAATGTATTACTGAATAAATTGGATTCCTGTATTAACCATAAAATATTTTTCTAGTATTTACTGGAGGACATAGCACTATAGGTATAGGCCCTTGCCACTAAACGGTTGTCACTAGGTAGGAAGAAGTGTTGGCTCCACCCAGGCAAGCCATACCCCTCCCACAGACCTTGGCCCCGGAAGTTCATACAGAAAGTAGTAAGAAAAGACAAACCACTTGAGGGGGGGGGACCAGAAAAAAAAAAAACCTGGAACAAACCAGACCTGGAACAAACCAATAGAGGGTAGAATCTGTGTCCACGAATGAATACAACGGGAGAAAGATTTTACGCTTAGTAAAAAAAAACAAAAAAAGAAAAACGTTTTCTGATTTAGATTATTGAGGGACACCGCACCATGGAACGTCCTAAAGCAGTACATAAAAGGTTGGGAATAATGCGCAGCTGCCTATAGCAGCTTGCAACCTCGACTAGCATCAGAGGAGGCCATAGAACGGATCTGGTAGAACTTGGTGAAGGTGTGCACCAAAGCCTTGCATACCTGAGCAACTGAAGCTGGACGCCTGACCAGAAGGCACCAACAGTCATTGTAGAATTGCTAGTAACTTAAAGAATAGGAACGATGGGCTTCTGAGATCACAGACCGTATCCAACACGCAATAGTGGCCTTGGTGATGATCCAGCCGATGGCATCAACATGATCAGACATGGGAAGCTTGTCTTATCTGGAGGGGCCATCACCAAGATATCGTTCAGGCGAGGGATGACAGCGAATACCCTATTGTGGATATGTGCCATGAAAGTTGCCAAGACCTTGCAGAAGACTCATGGAGCACCCAAAGGAAAGGGCAACTATTTGGAAATTATGAGAATCTATTGCAAAACAAAGGAAGCACTGAAGAGAGCCTAATATGGAGCTATAAATCGCGAATGTCATTGGACAAGAGGAACTCTCCCTGTTCCAACCATCCTACCACCGACTACAGGGTTTCCATGCCAAACCTCTAAATGCAAACAAACACAGTTCAGTCTCTGCAAATACAGCATTGGACGGAGTGAACCGTCTTTCTTGGGAAGATAGCAGAGATAGGAGTAGAATCCCTGAAACGGTTCTGCCTGTTCAACTGGGCCGACTATCTTCTTCCAGAGAAAGGAGTGAACAGTCTGGGAAAAAAAGCAGAGGCGCGATCTGGTGCGTGGTGAAGCACCTGCGGAAAGGGCAGAGCACTATTTTGTAACCTGTCTAAACCACTTCTTGAACACAGGCGTTGTTTCCTTAAAAGGAAAGCAGCTGGCCCCCCAAATCAAACATCCAATGCGAGTGGGAAAACACCTTCATTGCGAAGATGTCTTGGCAGAGGAGGACTTCTGGGGCCTAGGGCCAGGCTGACACTCTGGTGTGAGCTTGAAGGAAGGGCATCTTGGCTCGGTGGGGCGAGCAGTCCTCCTGTCTGGCCTCTGGGGAAAATAACGACCTCTGGAACGAGGAGTTTGGAAAGGACCAAAACCTCCACGATCAGAAAAAAGGCTGCAGACAGTACTGGGGCAAAAAATAAACTTAAAAAAAAGGTGCATTACCGGTCAGCCGCAGAAGATTTTAGCTACATTGAACGCTGCATGGGAAAAAGCTTAGCCAATGCATGGGCAATGAAGTGAGCTGACTCCAGTGAAGCTTCAAAAATAATTTTAGAAGTTTGAATGACCTAAAATGCTGCGGCGCACACTCCAGGATACAGATGCAGCGGTTTACTCCAAATAGAGCAAGCCTTACTCACCAGGCGGATGCAGAGACTGGGCGCAGAGCAGAACCTGCAGCTATGTAGGAGGAATTGGTCTGGGATTCCAGTTTTCTTGTCAAGAGGGTAACTGAGCGATGCCGCATCTGACAGCAGGATGGTGGATCCAGAGGGGGAGAATTCTTCCGGAAAAGGAAACCGTATTACATCGCTTGGAAACAAGCAAACAACTGTCAGGATACCTTCAGTCCTTACGCAAAATCACCACAAACTAGCTATAGTTTCGAAAAACACAGTCTTTAGCGCTGTGGGTGCTGTAAGGGTTAGTCATCTTGTGAAGAGGTGATTGGGTCATACTTTACATAAAGGGCGTATCCGACAGAGTGTATCAGCGACTGCCAATTAAGAGTCCTGCTTCGGTTCCGAATCGAAGGATACATGGGAGGAGGGCGACAGTCGTCAATGGCGAAACTGCATCCAACAAGTATAACAGGGGACTCTGGGAGGGAACTTGAAGAGGAGCAGGACCTGTCCCTGCCAGTTCTGCTGCCTGGCGAAATCCTCCCAAGACGAGGACATGTCACAATAGAGGAGAACAGCAGAAAATGAAAATTAACAGACAATTAACCATGTCTCAGGGAAGGGAACACCCCTGGGGAGCTGTGACAGAGATAAAACGTACAAGGCAGCCCAGGGCTGGCCTACCGGACCCCTTGTGTGGTGTATCGCCTGGCTAAAGGTTTAGGAGAGTGAAGACTGTTTAGTCGAAAACGGCCCCCTGTGAACGATGTGCAGCAGCAGCAGCAGAAGATGGTCCTGAAATAGCGCTTACCCCTGCAACCTGTGAGGAACAGACGCCGCAGGAAGAATAAAACACCCCCCCCTGTGGAAAAGCCTGCGTTCCAAATAGACGGCCCTCCTGCTGAACGACACCCCCGGTCCTGGCAGCCTATTTGACAATTGATCCGCTTGATAGGTTGGAGAAGTCACATAACCAGCCGGGGCCCGCAGGAAATCTGGGAGAATTTTTTTTTATTTTTTTTAGTGAGGGCGGCGAACTGACGAAAGAAATAGAAGAGGTAAAAGTGCCCCAAATAAAATTAAAAAAAAACACAGGGAAGGGTAGTACAGCAATCCCAAGTTAGGAGGCCCCCGTCCTCCTAAAAATGCTAAGATAGGAAAAAGCATGGTACCTTAAAAAGGTAATCAAGCTGGAATATGGGAAAAAAAATTAGGATTCTCGTAGGTAATTATACTATAATTTGGTAGTAAGCTCCTTACATAATCACCCACTGGGGTCTTCAGGTATTCGCAGGGTCACCTCTTGAGTAACCTCACACTTATAACTGCGTTACTGGCATTCCCCCTTGCGGATGAAGAAAATTAGGTTAGGTCACCAGCACTGAGGGAAGTTAGAAAGCTGCCTGGTTTCCCCGGCACCCACAGGGGGGTTAACTAGGCTGTGAACAGGCTGACAACTCCCTGCAGCTAAAGGAAAGAATATAAAAACTGCAGCCGTAAAAACAGGTCATGTCTGTCTGCCTCTTATAGACACTATGTAAAGACAGATTTAGCATGGCCTGCCTGGGTGGGTGGAGACACTACCTAGTGGCAAGGGCCAACACCCAAAGTGCTGTGTCCCCAAATGATAAACGTAAAAAAATTTTGAGGGGGAAATAAAAAAGAAGGCAATTCCACTAAGGATTTAGATTTTTGTTTTAGAAATGACAGGTTCGCTTTATTCTTTGTGCCGTTACGATTACGGCAGCACCAATTTTTTTATGCATTACTACTTTTGCACAATAAACACCACTTCTGAAAGCTTTATGAAAGATTATTTGCATTTAGAGTCTTAGTTTTCATTGAAGGTATTTTGAAGTACATTGAACTTATTAACAAAACCTTGCAATTCTGCTATTATTTTTTTTCTCCATTCACCGTGCGGGATACATAAAACATTAATATTATAGTACTGGTCATTGTGGTTGCAGCAATCCCTATTATGTTTACTCCCCCCCCATAATAAAGCATTTGTAAAGGGGGGGGGGGGAGAGATTTTTTTTTTGTCTTATTAGTGGAATTGGACATGTACAATGCTTTGTGCCAAGGGTTTAAATAGAAAGTCCACCTTTGAAGGAAATTAAATTTTTAAGTTTAAGATTTTGTGCCAACCAATTTCATAATATAGCTTAGTCCAAGTACCAAAATGTAAAAACAAAAAGATGAGAAAAATTGGCTTCTACTTCATAGGGGTTATCAACACTGCAGGATAGTAAGTCTAGTTAGATGGACGTGTCTTTTTTTCAACCTTACTGCTAACTAGTGCAACTAAAAAAATTAAATATAAATGACCTGTGTGCCAGCTTTGAAAACAGATGAGTATTACCAAGATATAAACATTTTTATAAAGATAGTGAGAACAAAAATATTTGTCACATAGATTGCTAAATGAAAATTATAAAAAAAAAAAAAGTTAAACCTTTATACTAGAGAATAATCTATATTAAATAGTCTATAATTAGTAAATGGATCGTGGCTTCACACGTTAAATCAAGTAGAGATAGGGACATTAGTAGTACGCTTAGATCGTATCAATTATAAGGTTGTCCCATCAGAATAACCCATTTGCTAAATACAGAGCTACTGCCAATCAACTGGCTTGCCAAGGGCTGGCAGCTCAAACCCTGAGCAACCCACGGTTGTCGACAAGGAAAGCGGATGGTGGCAACACAAATGTAGTAGTACATGGTGCCCCTTTAAATGGTCATGTCGAGCCCCGGAGACTAGGAGCTTCACTTTGCAGCTTTTCTCCCCTCTCGCTAATAAAGTAACCTGAGTAGGGGACGACCCCTCTAAAAATCATGTATGTCCAATAGGACATACAAAAAGGGGTTGTTCAGATTGCACGGTCACTTTATTTGATGAGCTATATGCCTTAAAATTTGAAGTGTAACTAAAAACTTTTATTAAAACTTTTGACATGTCATAGTTACATGTCAGAAGTTTTGAACGGTGGAGGTTCCGGAGCAGAGACGCCCTCCAATCGCTAAAACGATTTCTGATCGGCTCTCCTTTGAAAGCCAAGCTAGAAGTGTACAACAGACTGTTTACGGAGACCATACACCACTCATTTGGCTTTCAGAAACAAAGTGTGTACAGTGTGCAGTGCTTCTGACACTTTGTTTTAGCGATTGGAGGGGGGTCCCAGCAACCAGGCCCCCACCGATCAAAACTTCTGACATGTCAAAAGTTTTATGAAAGTTTAGCTATACTTTAAGCAGGCGTTGGCTTGTTTCTGCCAAAAACAATCTTTCTTAATATATCCTAACGTATAACAAGCTAAACAAAGCGTGTCCTAAAATTAAATCACAGAAAAGTGATTTTCTTTTCAGCATTTTAAGAAGGCTGAGGTGATACCTGTGCCAGACATTTTGGGCATCTCCAATCTCCTTTGGGCACATCATGCAGTGGCGGAATGAGACAGAAGGTATGGTAACTGTCATCACAACCATCACATAATAGGAGACGGTCTTCATCACTTCCACTCCCACAGAGAAGGCAAACATATAAATCCACCTTTAAAAAAGTAAAGAGTTTGAGATTTTGTTTCCCCCCATTTTATCCAGTGAAGGGTTTAGCCATTTGACATGAAACCGGCATTATGTAGAACAACAAAATCAAGAAAATGTAGGGCATTTGGACCATCTTTAAAAACTGACGAGTTATTATACATAGAGATTATATATATATATATATATATATATATATATATATATATACACACACACACACACATAGAGATAGAGAGATAGAAAGATAGAGATATAAATATCCCAATCAGCCATAACATTAAAACAATTCTGCCTAACATTAAATACTAGGACCCAAGGTTACCCAGAACACTGCCTCCCTCCCATATGGCACCAAGATGCACTTTCATCCTCGGGAAAGCAAAGCAAAAGCGTCCACTTGATATGAAAAAAAAACATGATTCATCAGCCCAGGCCACCTTCTTTCACCACTCTACGGTCCAGTTCTGATGCTTACGTGCCCTGACTAAACGTGGCAAGCTGCGATGCACTGGGTGTTCTGACACCTTTCTATTAGAGCCAGCATTAATTTTTTCAGCAAGTTGTGCTACAGTAGCTCTTCTGCGGTTTTGGACCAGATAGACTAGCCATTGTTCCCTATGCATGTCAATGAGCCAAAGATGCTAAAGATCCTGTTGTCCGTTCACTGGTTGTCCTTCCTTGGACCACTTTTGGTAGGTGCTAACCACTGAATACCATGAACACCCCACAAGACTTGTCCTTTTGTAGATACTCTGACCATAGCCATTACAATTTAGCCAATGTCAAAGTCACCCAGATCCTTTTGCTTGCCCATTTTTCCTACCTCCAACACATCAACTACAAGAACAGACTGTTCACTTGCTGCCTAATACATTTCACCCCTTGACAGGTGCCATAGTAGAGAGAAAATCAATGTTATTCGTATCTAGTGAAGTTTAGGTCCCCCTGATTGAACAAGTGAAGATTAGGTCCCCCTGCTTCCTCAGGGACATTGGTGGAGATTTATCAAGCGGTCTTATAGTAAGAATGTCCTTTGTTGCCCACAGCTTTCATATATTAATGAGCTCAGGTAAAATGATAGCCGAGCTCTGATTGGTTGCTATCGGCAACAAAAGGACATTATTACTATGCGACAGCTAGATAAATCTCCCCCATTAATTGCAGTTTTTTGTTGCCCTCAAATTAAAGTGGATCAACATTTCTTTGAGAAGACACTCTAGCCTATTACACCTGGTACGAATAACACCGATCTCATTGAATTCATGAAACTGCACTATTTACTTGCGAACAATCTGGACTGCGAAAACGGCCATCAACCTCTGTATTGGATCGCTCATCCCCAATGTTCTGATGGATATTCTTGGTAATGTATTTACAAGAACGGTGCGTCATCGTGGGTATCCATCAGAAAGGGCTCTTTCTTTGAAATGTCGCACATCTCTCGGACAAAGTGGCTACACATTACTTATGTCTGGTGTTTGGAAACCTCTGAAAAACAAGCTGCACAACTGACTGGAATATCCGAACACAGGGGGGATATAATCTTCATCCATCTATCCATCTCATTTGTGTCAGGGGAAGTTTATGTCCTAGGGGGACATAATCTTCACTTGATCCGGTTATTCACTTAACCACCTCTTAGTGGTTTTAATGTTTTGGCTGATCGGTTTGTATCAAAGGATATTAAAATGTGACTTTTTAAATTTTGTGAGCACACAAATAATATTTCTGTAATCAATTTAGGGAGACTCAATGACAAGGAAGAAAACTTTTATAATGTAATGAAACTACGCATAACAAAATGCAGTTTGATAGGAAAAAGAGCAGCAGGTAAAACAGCTTTACATTTACATCATACTCTCAAAAAGAAAACAAAAGAAATGATATGAATGATTTCTAGCTTACTGGACTTCGGCTTTTCTTTAATTTGGATTTTGGCTTCTCTATAACTGGTTCTACTGGCTCTCGTTTGATAGTTATTGGACTTTCATCTGCAAAAAAAATAAAAAACATATCGGGATTCATTTCAGTAAGCCATGACACATGGTACAGCAAAACTAACCTATTGAGGGAGAGCTACAGAAATAGCTGAGCAAGACGCCCATAGATGCGGAGCAAGATCCCGCATGAATACAGCTGCCTTAGTTTACAAAACATCCATTCTCCAGATATCTGGGAAAAGCCTGTAAAAGGCTTCCACAAGGTTACCTACCATTTTCACATACAGAGGGTGTAGATCCCATCCTTCTGCGTAAAGTCCGAGGTCTTAATTCTGATGCTTCTCCTGGTTCAATTTTAACCTTAACAGCCTACATGGGGAGCAAACACGTTCTTAGTATTCATGAAGTCATTATTTTATCTTTTACAGTCAAGTGGAGGAAGAAAGGCTACCTACTTCGGCTTGCATACGTTTAGCTCTTCGGGCACAGTTTTCTGAAGGTTGGACAGACTGCCTCTGTGGGATATCATGAGGTTTGTACTCCTTGTCTTTAACATCAGGAACAAACGTTGGTTTCTAGAAATCAGAATAAATACATATGCTTAAAAAAAGTATACAAGTTTAATAACTGGACCTATATGACAAACTAACATCACTTTTCTTTCGGATGCATAAAACGGGATTGCCAGTTAAGCCACAATTCATTTACTTGTTCGACAATCCAGAGCCTGTCCTATTAATTTTGGGGTACCATATCTAGAAATCAGCATGGAAGCAGCCCATCAGCCTTTAGCCCCTGCTGCTAGAACACTAAACATACAACTCCTCTTTAAAGAAGCAGTCACACAAGTTTTTTTTATTCTCTGGCCCGTTGGAAGACACATTGTGAATTGTGGTGAAGGTAATTTTCTTACCGGTGGCTGTATTTGTGAGTTATCAATTCCCTTCTGGTCCTCAGCTGTGTCATGTGACCAGCAATGCTCTCCAACTGACCCAGCGTCTCATGTGTGGACAGAAAGTCAGTTTCTCCATTCAATCCTAGAAGACCCACATCGAGGCTGTGACAGTAATGAATAGAGAAACGGACTTCCTGTCCACACATGACACCGTGTCCGTTGTAGAGTTCTATTGCTGGTCACATGACATAGCTGAGGACCAGAAGGGAGTGGCTAACTCACAAATACAGCCACCGGTAAGATTACCGTCACCATAATTTACATATTGTGCCTCTCTTAATGGGCCACAGAAAAAAGAAAATTTGGGGCAGTGCTCCTTCAAGGTCAGACTGTACCGCAGAACACACTGCCATTACAGAGATTGGGCTCAGTGATTATTTTTGTTCTCATGAAACAAAGGCTATGTTCACACAGTGGAATTTGCTTGGCGGATCCCACTGCAAAATTATTCCAGCCATCAGTAGAAAGATCGGGCAGGACGCTTCTTTTGTCCGCTAGCTGAAAACATTTTCCGTCGCAAAAATTCCACCACGTGAACAGGGCCAAAGAGCCCAGTTTTCATTTTTGCAACTCAAGTTAGGAAGTGAGAGTTCTTACTGGTTGCTATGAAGACCAGTGTCCAAAAACTGAGCCACTGCACCTGAGAATTAGGTGTTTTCAGAGACACAGGCACAAAAATCTCTTCAGCTACCAATACATATCTTATTGCTGCATCAAATTGATATTTTCTCACATTATTAACATGCACTAAAGAGATGAAATTAAATATATATGCAGATAGTTTAAATAGATTTTTCAAGGTAACATTCAGATAAAACCAACACAAGAAACAAATTCACACATTCCATACCTTTTCGTAGTTGATAAGATCATTGAAACCAAGCAGTTTAGCGCATGACTCTGGAGCCTGATGTGCAAAGAACAGAAAATGATGTCACCAAATGATACCAGAAGATAGTTGGCTGAGCAAACAAGTAACAAAAAAATATAAAATATTAACCCATCAGAACACTTAGATTTTCCACTATTTATGGATTTATATTTTTTTAGCGAGTGCATTGTGAAAAAAGGGGAAAAACAATCTTCCATTCATTTCGGCCATCTCCATTCCTGGGCAGCTTCCCTTATATTTAAAAGGTGCTTGCCCTGGGGATTAGGAAGTTTCCTCCAGTGAAATGATATTCTATCTAGGTTTGTTTTTTTTTAAAAACACAACACAAAACCGGTACCAGCAGAATAAGGGCCGGTTCACATCAGCGTTCGCTTTCTGTTCAGGGGTTCCGCCAGAGGTTTCCGTCGGGTGAACCCTTCAACAGAAAGTCAAACGGAAACCTTAGCTTCCGTTTGCATCACCATTGATATCAATGGTGACGGAAACATTGCTAATGGTTTCCGTTTGTCACCGTTCCGGCAGGTTTCCGATTTTTCGGCGGAATCGACCTCCAACGAAACCCCTGAACGGAAAGCAAACATTGATGTGAACCAGCCCTAACACATTCAGTGTGTCTAACCCAGTTGTGAAAGATAAACTAAAATAATAAAAATCAGAAAATCTGCAGAAGCACGGAAGTCTGCCTCCTATGGACACTAAGCTTAAACGGATTAGCTCAGTGTCTGCAGAAGCATAGCCTGTGTAGGGGGAGCTAAAACTTTTGTACTCATGCACACATCCTTTGCAAAAAAAAGGATCCGTAAAACAGATTCGAATGGGATGGCTTCTGCGTGCGGTCCCGAGTTTTGCTAGTCATGAACAAGAATCCGGGGGATGCTTTCATGGCCCCATAGAAATAAAAAAACCAAAACAGCACACTGCAGAAATTAACAGATTTGTGCATGACACCTCCTATTAGCAGCAGCCTGTACCCAGGGTTTTGTGTCCACAATGACAGGACTGAGAAAAATCAATACAGACCTGAATCCTGTGACCGACACGGTTTTTTAACACATTTAAGCTAAACAAAAGACTAAATAGGAAATTAAGAAGAATTTTTGACCCACTGTTGAAAAGATATATCGAAAACATGCTTTTTGGTGTGCGCTACAATGCAAGACGAAATACTAATAAAACGTGATGCTCACCAGTAAACTAGCTCCAGACTGGAACAAGTTGTAGGGGTAGAGTACACGTTCATAATGGCCTCGGATATGAGACCCAATAGCTTTTCCTGTTGAAAAGCCCATTTTCATAGCGATCTTAGTCCATTTTCTCTCTCTGCAGACCAAGTCAAAACCACCTTCTTCAGCCACCAACTGCAGTAAAAAAAATATATATATAAAAGCCCTTGAAGAGCTTGGTGCACCTCAAGTGTAAAAAAAAAAAAAATATTGCTCTATTAGCCACCTAAGTTTTCAGCCATTGATGTTCCCACCTTATTTAACTGAAATAAATCCAGTATTTTTCGTTCAACATGAGGTATTTTAAGAGTACATCCCTGCAGTTCCCAGAACTTTGCAATTTGATCCAAGAAATTCAACTTCACCCTGGTCTGAGCCTGAGGATGACAACAAATGAATAAATAGAAAACACGTCAGCAGCACAGGACAACAATTGAGCTTATATCTAGGTGCACGCCTGTATAGGACCTGGTCCAGCTGTGGTGTCACCAGAAGGAAAACGAAGAGCAAGACCGCTCTGTGAGAGCGCAAACATTGTTTGGGGAGAATAAAGAATTGTATAGAAAGTGCTGCCTTGCTCTTCATTTTTCAACTAATTAACAAAATCCCTTTGGCCTCTCACTTTAAGATCAAAACTTTGAAAATGCTAGGATTTAAAAAAAATTAAAATAAAAACATTTCCCTAGTAATCATCATCATCACTACAGCACAGTCAAGCGAGAGTTAAAGCTCTACTGACATGTCTGTTTAAGAAAATACTTATATTCCACATAAAATCCCAATTCTGGAGCATCTTTTTGTGAAAACTCTGCATTGTCCCGTAACTCTTATTCCTAGTTTAAATTTCTTAATAAATTGACAACTAGAGGTTACCATTCACATTGTCAAAGGGGCGTGTACCTACTTAGTCTAAAGGCCTTTTACACTGGCAAATTATCAGGCAAACGAGCCTTCGCGGAACACTCGTTCCTCATAATTGTCCTGTGTAAACAGGGAAACGATCGGCAGATAAACGAGCAAACAGGGAGACGTGCAGCCGAGATGATACAAATGTTTGGGGACGAGGGATTAGGAGTAACGAGCGCTCGCCCCCCATACTAGCTCCTTTTGATAGGAGCAAACAAGCTGTCTCGTTGATCGGCACCGTGAGCACTGAATGGACAGTGAAAGACTGTAGGGATACACCCCTAACAGGTAACACTCAGCTGTCAATTTATTCATGAATTTCTAGGAGGAATAACAGAGAAACTGTAGAAAGCAGATACTTCAGAAACATTACATTATGGGGAATAAAAGTATTTACTAAAACAGATATGTCAGGAAACATGACAGGTTCATGCGAATGCAAATAACACATGCAGATCTCCACAACAGCTTGAAGATCTGGGTCACCCGTACGTCGCGGCCTGAACGGTCATGCAATGGCCTAAGCATATAGAATAGGGCCAAATATTTATTATGGAGTCTGAAAGTCTCCATAAGGCTATGTTCACAGAGTATTTTGACGAGTTTTATGACGCGGAAACCGCGTCACAAAACGGCCCGAAAATGCCTCCCATTGATTTCAATGGGAGGCGTCGGCGTCTTTTTCCCGCGAGCAGTAAAACTGCCTCTTGGGAAAAAGAAGCGACATGCCCTATCTTCGGGCGCTTCCGCCTCTGACCTCCCATTGACTTCAATGGGAGGCAGAGGAAGCGTATTTCGCAGTGTTTTATGCCCGCGGCGCTCAATGGCCGCGGGCGAAAAACTCCGGGAAAATCGCCGTGCAGGGAGAGGAAAATCTGCCTCAAACTTCCAAACGGAATTTTGAGGCAGATATTCCTCCTGCAAAATACTCCGTGTGAACATAATGACAGTCAAACGCCAATTTTTGCTGAAGATTCACTAAGGCTATGTTCACAGTATTTTGGGGGAGGAATATCTGCCTCAAAATTCCGTTTGGAACTTTGAGGCAGATATTCCTCTCCCTGCACGCCGATTTTCGCGGCGATTATCGCGCCGTTTTTCGCCCGCGGCCATTGAGCGCCGCGGGCATAAAACAGCGAGAAATACGCTTTCTCCTGCCTCCCATTGAAGTCAATGGGAGGTCAGAGGCGGAAGCGCCCGAAGATAGGGCATGTCGCTTCTTTTTCCCACGAGGCAGTTTTACTGCTCGCGGGAAAAAGACGCCGACGCCTCCCATTGAAATCAATGGGAGGCGTTCTCGGGCCGTTTTTGCCGAGTTTTGCGACGCGGTTTCCGCGTCAAAAAACTCGCCAAAATACCCCGTGTGAACATAGCCTTAGGCTGTGTTCACACTGAGTTTTTTGCAGGAGGAAAATGCCTCCTGCAAAAACTGCTCCAGACGTTTTTTGGAAAGTGGTTTGACAAAAACCCGTCAAAACACTCGTCGAGGCGTTTTTTTCCTCTTTCTGACTGATTAAAATGGGGTTTTGGAGGCGGTAACCGCCTCAAGATGGGTCACGCTTCTTTTTACCGCGACGCGTTTTTTTACTCTCGGTAAAAAAAACTCGTCCAACTTCCATTGAAATCAATGGGAGGCATTTTTGGGCGGTTTTTGACGAGTTTTGCGGCGCGGTTTCCTTGTGAACAGGGCCTTAAGGGGGTTTTTCAGCTTCTGACAAATGATGACCCATCCACCGGATAGGTCATCAGTACATGATCTGTGGGGGTCCGAAACCTGAACACCACACAGATCAGCTGGTCCGGTACCTCCGTGCACCAGACGTACATACCGGAAACACAGCGGTAATGCAGCTCTGCTCCTACTGAAGTGAATAGGAGCAGACCTGCAGTTCTGCAGCATAGCCGCTATGCTATGTACGGAGCCAACTGCTTCCGGGCTCCGTACATAGCATTATAACATCCGATGCCCGCAGGCCACCGGAGCGGCTTATCGGTGCAGGGTCCGGGTGTTGGACCCACACCGATGATATACTGATGACCTGTCCGGTGGATAGGTCATCAATTGTCAGAAGGTGGACAACCCCTTTTAAAGCCAATGAAGGAATTCATTAAGACTGCTGTTTCATACACCAGTCTTAATATCTAGAGCGCTGGAGTAAAATGCGCCAAGTTTATTAAGAGGCGCACCCGCATATAGATCCAACGGAAAGGTGTATCTTCCACCCTGAATATAACATCTAGCCAGGGTTTCATGCCATTACGTTGCCTGTAATGTATTGCTCTGCAATTTTTTGTGAACACTGGAGGTGAATGACGTTTTTTTGGATGGGAGCAGCGCTGCGCAAAACAAACATTGAAGAGGCCCCTTCATCTTCATGATCATGAGGAACCTACTAATAAGTAACTGATGATATGTCCTAGCGATATCACTTGTGACTGGTGGAATACTCACATAAACAGGAAAGATAATAATGGACTGATTATGCCAGTGAGAATATAGTAGTGAAGACAACTGGTAAACAAAACAACTACATTACCTCAAGTTCATTAAGTCTTTGGATACGTGGCGTGAAGTGAAGTTTATCAACATCACAAGCAAATGGAGGTTGCCAGTCCTACAGAAAACAATTAAAAGGATACATTAAATCAAGTTTACTTTTTCAGCTTTATTCAGACAAGAAATACATTTCCTGCATCAGTACGTACACCAAATCCCCCTGCATTCTCAAACACAATCCACGGTTTTACAGGGAACATTGAAAATGCAGTCCAATCTGCTTCTAGCATTCTATAAAGAAACGGACCAGATTTATATTTACTTTTGTATCAAACAATTCAGTATAACCTGTAATTTATGCATTAAACCTCTGCTTATTCTGGGCTTAGGAGTCAACTGGGCGGTCCTAATTAGTGAAGGACAGCTATCTCAGTGATTGACAGCCTTCCCTCTATGAGTGTACATACAGGGAAAAGGCCGTCAAATCACTGCCTATGTCCCCCCACTGGATTACTATGACCAAAATAAGAAGAGGTTTAATTGAATATATAAAAGTTACACTGAATCTTTTGCTACAAAAATATCAATCTGCTAAGCGCCCCCTGTTCTATAACGTGCTGCCCACAGATTGGACTCCATTTTCAATGTGACAGGTTCCCTTATAAGGACATGGTTGTTTTGGCCTTATTGACTAGGCCAATTTCTCCAAATCGGACGTGTCACTTTATGTGGTAATAACTTTGGTATGCTTTTATTTTTTCAAGCGATTCGGAGATTGTTTTCTTGTGACACATGTGACTTTATGTTAGAGGTAAAATTTGGTCATAAACAGAAGTTTGGAAACACGGCAGAGCTCACAAGGGAAAGAGGGACATTTGGCTTTTGGTGTTCAAGTTTTGTTGGATTGGTTTTTGGGACCATGTCGCATTTGCAAAGCCCCTGAGGGACCAAAATACTGGAAATCCCCCAAAAGTAACCCCATTTGGGAAACTACACCCATCAAGGAATTTATCTAGGGCTATAGTGAGCGTTTTGACCCCATCGTTTTTTTTGCTGAATTTATTGGAATTAGGCTGTGAAAATGAAAATCTAAATTTTTTCCACTAAGATGCTGAATTTTTACATATTCACAAGGGATAAAAGGAGAAAAAACACCCCTATACTTGTAAAGCAATTTCTCCAGAGTACAGCAGTACCCCATATGTGGTCATAGACTGCTGTTTGGAGAGACTGTAGGGCTCAGGATGGCAGTATCAAGATTTGACATGCAGACTTTGCTTGATTGTTTTTTGGGTGCCACATCACATTGGCAGAGCGCCTGAGGTACCAGTAAAGTGGAAACCCCTTAAAAGTTACATAATTTTGGAAACCTCTCAGGGCATTCATCTAGGGGAGTAGTGATCCCACAGGTGTTTCATAGATTTTATTAGAATTAGGCAGTGAAAATGAAAAATTATTTTGTTTTCAAAAATATGTCGTTTTAGCTCCCAATTTTTTATTTACACAACGGGAAATAGGAGAAAAACAACACACAATTTGTTACTCAATTTCTCCCAAGTTTAGCCCTGCACTGCTGTTTGGACAAACGACAGGGCTCAAATTGGAAGCAGCACCATTTGGCTTTCAGAGCGCATATTTTGCTGGATTGGTGTTCATGCACCATGTTGCATTTGCAGAGCTCCTTTAGGTACCTGAGTAAAGTGGAAAACGCGAGAAGTGACCCCATTATGGAAACTACACCCTTCAAGGAATTTATCATTTGCCTGGACATGTGGCAGGGCTTAGGAGTGAAAGAGCACAACGCGCATTTGAGGCCTATTTTGGTGATTTTCGCAGAATTGGCCCTCACTTGCAGGGCTTTGAGATCAATTAGTAAAACAAACTACAAAGAAGTGATCCCATTTTGGAAACGTAACCCCTCAATGCTTCTTTTAAAGTGTAGTGAGCATTTTGACCCCAGAATCAACTGTAGCCTCTGGTGCCGATGTGGCCGACACGATGCAGGACCTGTGAGTGACGTCACAGATCTGCACTGTCAGAAGCTGGGCGTTCTGAAGAGAAGTGGATGATACTTCTCTTCAGAGCGCCCAGCTAGTAAAAGTATTAAAAACGCCCCGATGTACGCACACAATACACGCCCACTTGGACTTTTACTTTTAAACACACCCACTTGGACTTTTGCAAGCCTCATTTGCATAACTACAAAAATGGTCATAACTTGGCCAAAAATGCTCGTTTTTTAAAAATAAAAACGTTACTGTAATCTACATTGCAGCGCCTATCTGCTGCAATAGCAGATAGGGGTTGCAAAATCTGGTGACAGAGCCTCTTTAAACGCCCCATCCTAAAAAAAAAAACTTGAAACTTATTTCTGCATGTACTGCACCTGCCCGGAAGCTCCTGAATAGGTCCATGCAGCTGTCTAGCAACATGCCTGCTAGATACCCAGTGGTGTCACTCACCACAAGGCGAGACTACAATCTCCCGTCCACAGCGCTGCAGTCTGGATTATGTGCAATAAATGAGGACACATGTCCGTCCAGTTATTACGTTTCCCTAGTCTTCCAAACAAACCAATTCCAACAGAAGATACTCAGACTCCTAGATATAGAATGTTATAGCTGCTAATATTAGCCTACGGGAGGCGGAGGGGAACGGAACAATGACTTTGGTGGTCATGAAAACACAATTTCAGCTTCTTTGCCATCATTAATTGCAGGCATTTGAACCCGCATGTAGATGCAATTTCATGTGCATCCATAGACTAATAATATTGACAACGCAGGATATCGAACTGCGATTGGAAAGAGGCACAAACTCTCTGGAGCCTTGGCCTAAGGCCCGTTAAACACTGCATTTATGGTAATCGTTTTGATGTATGCGCTGGGAAAAGCTGCCGACTTATATGTGAAAGGGGTTTTCCAGCCAGTAAAAATTGATGGTCTATCCTCAGGATAAGCCATCAATAACTGTCAGGCTCCAGGTACCCCCACCAATCAGCTGTTTGAAGGGGGTGCAGCGCTCGTACGAGCGCTGCTTCCTCTTCATTTCTACTTGCTCACTGTGACTCTTCGACACGCATTTAACGGCGATTCACAGGTATTGAAGCCTATTCTCCCATTGAAGCGAGAGGCTGTAAAACAGAGTCTGTGACGGATGCCTATCCGTCACCCATATGGTATTATTGGGCCTGTTAAACGGTTAGGTCATGAAAAGTGCCTGGAAAAAAGGCTTTGGGCTTATCCACATATGGTATTGTGCTGCGTTTTTTCATGACAACAGCCAGATGTTGGAACGTAATAAATGAGATTTATTCAAAACTTATTTTTTTTTTTCTAAGGCTGGGTTCACACGACCTATTTTCAGGCGTAAACGAGGCGTATTATGCCTCGTTTTACGCCTGAAAATAGGGCTACAATACGTCGGCAAACATCTGCCCATTCATTTGAATGGGTTTGCCGACCGATTGTGCAGACGACCTGTAATTTACGCGTCGTCGTTTGACAGCTGTCAAACGACGACGCGTAAATTGACTGCCTCGGCAAAGAAGTGCAGGACACTTCTTTGCCACGTAATTTGAGCCGTTCTTCATTGAACTCAATGAAGAGCAGCTCAAGATTTACGAGCGTCACAGACGCCTCGTATATTACGAGGAGGAGCAATTACGGCTGAAACGACACAGCTGTTTTCTTCTGAAAACAGGCTGTCATTTCAGCCGTAAATGCCTGCTATCGTGTGAACATACCCTTAAGGACCTCTATGTGACTGAAAAATAGGAGCATTGAAAACTGCAACCACAATAGGGCAATTTATAAGAGATCTTTTTTTTTTTTACTTTTGGGCCTTTTAATATGCTCTCGTGACCACTTTTTTTTTTTTCTCTTTGTAAAGAAAAGAGGTGGAGCTTAGAAAATGGGACAGGGCTAACCACGGCCAAACAAAAAATAAAAACTTATGTGAGAAAATGTAGAGAGGGATGGGGTTCACCAGTGCAACCACAATTGTTACGCCCCAATGGTGGTGCATGGCCAGCGGGAAAAACAATGCCAGTCTTAGTTAATGTGCCCCATTCTTTTTACATTCAGTAAAGCCATTCTACAGATTCCACCTTTACCTCAGTATATATCAATTACAGGATTATCTTTTTCTCCCTAATGGATTTGTAGTCTGTACTTTACAATCATTTGGCCCTTGCTGAAATAGATATCAGCTCTCTGTCTTCCTGGTGATCCGGTGATGGACCGGTATTTATACACAGAAGCCAATCTGAGGAGGCAGAGCGTCAGCATGAACCAATGAGAAGACAGTAGATGTGTCTCAGACTCCCTATAGGTACTGCAGCTAAACTGTGGTCACAGATTACAGCTCTATGCTAAAGGAGTGGAGCTAGAATGTAGCCTAGCGGCAAGTACTAAGGAAATATGTACCAGATCAGCAACATTTTTGAGCTCACAACGGAACACCCAATTTGGTGCAACCGTAATAATCACATGTATCATCATGTAGTTTTTGTATCGTTTTCACTTTGAAGTAAATATAGTTATAGGGTGCTTCCGAGCCGCCCCACTACGCATAGTGTGCACAAACTAACAGTAGTTCGCTTAAAAATAACCCTATATAAGTCAATCAGAGGTTAAAGAATTAGCCTAGCTTTCCATTGGTTTCTTTTACTTATAGAGTGGCATTTTTCTATTTATTGCAGTAGCTATTTTTTTGCAAAACTGACAAAACGTAGTCTCTTTGGATACGGCATTTCGGAACGGATGGTGAACTGGACTTTGTTATTGAGTACACGCTGACAAAATGACAGCCATGCAATGTTGATTGTTATCAGTTGTGGATAAGGGTACGTTCACAATATGAGCCAAAAACGTCTGAAAATACGGAGCTGTTTTCAAGGGAAAACAGCACCTGATTTTCATACGTTTTTTGAGCAACTCGCGTTTTTCGCGCCGTTTTCAATAGAGTCTATGAGAAAACGGCTCCAAAAACGTCCCAAGAAGTGTCCTGCACTTCTCTTGACGAGGCTGTAATTTCACGCGTCGTCTTTTGACAGCGACGCGTAAAATGACAGGTCGTCGGCACAGTACATCGGCAAACCCATTGAAAGTATGGGCAGATGTTTGCCGACGTATTGGAGACGTTTTTTCATGCGCAATTCGAGGCGTAAAACGCCTCCATTACGCCTGAAACTAGGTCGTGTGAACCCAGCCTAAGAAATACAGGACCATCACCATTTCAAGAGTATTAAAGGGGTTGTTCTAAAAATTAAAAATCTTTTAGATCGTACACCAAATCAATTTTTCACTCAATTGTTTGTCGATTTTGAAAAAGTGGCTTGTAAAAACACTTCAAGAAGTGACGTCACGTTTTTTTTAAATCAGTAGTGTAATAATACGCCTGACGCACACAGCATATTTCACATTTTAATCAAGTGGACGCTGTTTGCAGGCGTATTTCAAGTATACTTGTATTTTCAGATATGCCTGTAAATATGGCCCAAGGCCTTTACACAGTGCAGATTTGGCATGTATTTTTGAAGCCAAAACCAGGTACTGAACATAATCAGCAGAACTGTATAAAGGAAGGCCTTATAGATCGGCTCTCGTCGACCCAATTCTGATTTTGACTAAAATGAATGCAAAATGTACACTCTGAACAATGCCTTGGATTCACACGCGGCAGATTTTGTGGAAGAAATTTCTGCGACTGAAAATCAGCTCCATTCATCCGAATGGAACTTGCAGAAATCCATGTGCTTGTTGCAGAACCAACCCCATTCAGCTGAATAGAGGAGATTTTAAGAAATTTCTGCAACAAAATTTGCAGTGTGAACCCACCCTTAGGCCTTGTTCACACAGTGCAGATTTACTGCAGTTTTTAAGCCAAAATCAGAATTGAATCCAAGTAAGCAGATCTATAACCCTTCCTTTATATTTCTTCTCTTTAGGTTCTGTTCAGGGTAGTTGCCTAAAAAATACATGCAATATCTGAAGAAAACCTGCAGTGTGTGAATAAGGCCTTACACAATCCCACCACCTGGACCCTCTTGTATATGCCGGTGGTGCGATTCTTTCTACTGTGCAAGCCAACAAATAATAGTCGTCATAGTTTGACTCCATAGGAATATATTGAGAAGTTGTGTGACAAAATATCAAGTAGAAATTTTTTTTTAGATTGTGCACAAATCATAAATTTAAAGTCGCAGAAAGTCATCCGACAGTTACTAAAGAAGCCGTAAAGGGTAGACCCATCCCAATAAAACTTACAAAAATGAAAATACTGGCTTTCTATGCGCCCTGGATTGTGGGACAAGAATACATATACACACATACATACAGTGCCCACCAAAAGTTCCAGGACACCCTCAACTTTTGTACGGCTCGAGGTAGAGGGTTGAATTTTGGTGGGATTTAATGGGGTCATAAAATCTTGCAAATAACGCCCCCACAAAAACACCCCCTTGGGGCAGTGGGGTGGACGGGAAAAATCTTAAATGGTAGTCGCTTGTTGTGCTCCACTCGAGACAGATGTATGAGGATTATCATGTACAGTGAGCAGAACATCTAAAGCTTTTTCATCATTACTAGCATGTTTGGGTCTTCCGGATCTTGATGCGTCTTTAATGGAACCGGTTATTTTGAAACGATGAACAGTTCTTTTAACAGTTGACAATGAAATTGGATAACGGATGAGATAAGTGGCATTGAATAAAGCCGCTACGTCTCTATAGGATCTTATTTTTTCTTCGCCATACCCTCTCATCATCAATAAAGTGATCCTTTCCGTTTCAGTCAAATGCATTTTGTGATATGACAGTAGAAATGTAGAAAAATGAAAATTACTCTCCGAATTAGCGTCTACACAAGCGACTACCGAAATGTGTACACATGAAATCATGTTACAATCATAGACAAGGTCCATTTTGTATCGCCGAGGCCGATTGTAATAATACGCAATTTAAAAGTCACCTTGATGTGACATTCCCACGCACGCACACGCTAACCCGTGCGGTACATTTTGGGTAATGCTAAGGGTATGTTCACACGATTAGCAAAAAACGTCTGAAAATACAGAGCGGTTTTCAAGGGAAAACAGCCTCCGATTTTCAGGCGTTTTTGAAGCAGAGTTCACACAGAGTTTTTTTACGCGGAAACCACGTCAGAAAACTCACCAAAAAACAAGCGAAAATGCCTCCCATTGATTTCAATGGGAGGCGGAGGCGTTTTTTTCCCGCGAGTGTAAAAAACGGCTCGCGGGAAAAAGGGACATACCCTATCTTCAGCCGTTTACGTCTCTGACCTCCCATTGACATCAATGGGAGGCAGAGAAAGCGTATTTTGCTGCGTTCAATCGCGGCGTGCAGGCAGAGGCAAATCTGCCTCAAAATTTCAAACGGAATTTTGAGGCAGATTTTCCTCCTGCAAAAAAGCTGTCTTTTAAAAAAGACTCTTTGAAGAGTCTTTTAATTTGGAGCTTCTTTTGAGGCTTCTTTTCAGGCGTTTTTTGAGGCGTTTTTCAGTATTCAATGGAAAATCAGAAAAAATCAGATCCAAAAAACGCCTCAAGAAGTGACATGCTACTTTTTTCTGAGCGTCTTTTTATGCTGTTTTTTTAAAACAGAGGCGTAAAAAGACGCCCCATATTAAATAAATGCTGTTTTTCCAATTGATTTCAATGGGCAGATGTTTGTAGGCGTTCAGCTTCCGTTTTTTCAGGTGTTTTTCGAGGTGTAAACGCCCCGAAATACGCCTGAACACACAGTGTGAATATACCCTAACACCGGCGGTAGCCGATAATGAAGATATATTTAACGTTAAAGTTCTCAGAGAAAAAAAAAAATCCCATCTCAAAGTCATTTTTGTATTGAAAAGAGCTTTAAAATGAGCCCCCACAGGACCCCTGCCCCATGCCATTTACGTTTTGTTTTTTTGGGCATTAACTGGTAGATTTTATGACCCCCATTAAATCCCACCAAATTTCAACCCTCTACCTCGAGCCGTTCAAAAGTTATGAGGGTTTTCCAAAACACGATTGAGATAAAACACATTCAGTATCAAAATAAAACATCAAAAATGAAAAAAAAAAAGTAAAGAAAACGTATGTCCAAAAGACTTACAAAGTCCACCACGGGCCTTACGGGGATTAAATAAAGTATGTCATTAGATTCCTTCTAACGCATAGTAACACAGGCATGCCTTTGCCATAACAAAAAGAAGTTACAACTCAAGCAATTGTCCTTGCAGCGCTAATAATCTTATGGGGGTTGTCCATGCACGGACACCTGATGACCTAGACACAGTCAGTATATGATCGGTGGACCCTGCACTGATCAGCTGCTCTGGCTTTTGGCCGGTAATGGGGGGGGAAAAAAAAAAGTCCTTTCTTGCCGCGGTTTCTGCCTTTGACCTCCCATTTAAATCAATGAGAGGCAGAAAAACCTGCGCCACTCATTTCTGGGTGTTTTTTTCTGAAGGAACTCAGAGGCAGATTTTTTTCTGCCTGCAAAAAAAAACTCAGTCTGAACAGGGCCTTAGGCCCCATGACCACTCAAAGTTTTTTTTTCAGGGTACTATCAGTTTTTTTAACTGATAGCACCCTGACACATTTCAATGGGGCCATGCACACTTCCGTTGCTTTAACGAAACTAGGCGGCCGTTCCGTCAAAAATGGGACAGGTCCTACTCCTGTCAGGTTTTGACAGAATAGTCTCGGCCTTTTCATTGATGTGGTTTTGAAACAACAGACTGCACAAGGAAGCCATCCTTGTGCGGCCCACGTTTCACGGTTCCGTCATTAGCGGCCGTACAAAGGCCAACGGAATTGTGCATGCAGCCTCAGGGTATGTTCACACGACAGCGCAAAATACGTCTGAAATTACGGAGCTGTTTTCAGGCGAAAACAGCTCCTGAATTTCAGACGTAATTGCATGTACTCGCGTTTTTCGCGGCATCCATTACGGTAGTAATTGGAGCTGTTTTTCAATGGAGTCAATGAAAAACTGCTCCAATTACGTCCCAAGAAGTGTCCTGCATTTCTTTTGACGAGCCATCTTTTTTATGCGCCGTCTTTTGACAGCGACGCGTCAAATGACAGGTCGTCGGCACAGTACTTCGTAAAAACCCATTGAAAGTAATGGGCAGATGTTTGTCGGTGTAAAGGAGACGTTTTTTCAGACGTAATTCGGGGGGTAAAACGCCCAAATTACGTCTGAAACTTGGTCGTGTGAACATACCCTTAGGGAGGATTTACACGAACGTGTAATACGTCCGTGCAACGCGCGTGATTTTCACACGCGTCACATGGACCTATGTTAGCCTATGGGGCCGTGCAGTCTGATTTTCACGCAGCGTGTGTCCGCTGTGTGAAACGCACGACATGTCCTATATTTCTGCACTGTTCGCGCATCACACACCCATTTAAGTCAATGGGTAGGTGAAAATCACGCGCACCACACGGAAGCACTGCCGTGGGACGCGCGTGATGCGCGCAACAGCAGTAAAACTATGATTGTAAACAGAAAAGCACGCCACGTTTCTTGCGCCCGCAAAACGCACACGCTCTCGTGTAAATCCGCCCTTAGAATGCTAACATGGAGCTAAAATTTGTAATTCTTTGTATCCGGTATCAGTTAGGGTATGTGCACACAAAATCAAAAACGTCTGAAAATACGGAGCTGTTTGAGGGAAAACCGCTCCAGATTTGCATCCGTTTTTTTTTTAGCAACTCGCGTTTTTCAAGGCCGTTTTTGGAGCGGTTTTTGTAGAGAATGAAAAACGGCTCAAGAAGGGACATGCACTTTTTCGCTGGCTTTTTTTTAACGCGGCCATTTTTCAAAACGGCCGCATAAAAAAAAAAAACGTCTGGTTGGGAAATCAATGGGCAGATGTTTGGAGGCGTTCTGCTTCTGATTTTATGGCCCTAAAAACGGCCGGAAATAGCTCGTGTGAACATACCCTTAGATGACACTATGTTTGTGAGTGTTCAGTATCGACAGGTATCTCAATGGAACAATGGATAAAATATAAGGCTGTTGCGAGGCTCAACTCTCAAGACAGACAGCTGACGTATAAACTCTCTTTGCAAAGTGGATGGTTGATACAGTGTTTGGCAGGTCCGAGTTCCCAACTGGCTAGATAGAACCTTTGCGGTGCACTTGTGGTTTCACTTTCGGTAAAGCAGGTTTCCGGTTGCACGTTGTTTTTACATGCGATAGCCTTGCGGTAGCGCAGTCAGGCGACAACTTTCACTTAAAGTCCCTGTCAGGATGCAGTCTTTCCCCAATGCAATAAACACACGTAACCGCTTCACTCCAGAGCCATTTTTCAGGTTTTCACTTTCGTTTTTTAGATCCCCCCCCGACCCCCACCATACACAGGCCATAACTTTTTTTTATTTTCCCATAGATATAGCCGTATGAGGGCTTTGCGGGATGAGTTGTAGATTTTGACGGCACCATTTATTGTATTATATAATGTAGTAAGAAACTGGGAAAAATAATGCTTTGTGGGGTGGATTGGAAAAAAAAACAGCGATTCCTCAATCTCTTGGGGGTTTTGTTTTTACAGCGTTCGACATGCAGTAAAAATGGCATGTCAAAGGGCTTGTCCACTACCGGACAACTGATGACCTATCCACCTGTCATCAGTGTATGATCTGTGCGAGTCCGACACCCGAACCCCGCTCCAATCAGCTGATCCGGCTGCCGCAGCGCACCAGACATCCACGTCGGAAGCAGATGGCTCCGGTCGCAGAATCAAGTGAATAGGAGCAGAGCTGCAATACGGCCACCATGCAGTGTACGGGGGCCAACTGCTTTCGGCTCCATACACTGCATACTGTGCAACAACATCCAGTGTCCGCAGGAAGCCGGAGTAGCTGATTGGTGCGGGGTCTGGGTGTTTGGACCCGCACTGATCATATACTGATGACCTATCTGGTGGATAGGTCATCAGTTGTTCGGTAGTGGACAACCCCTTTAACTTTATTGTGCGGGTCAATAAGATTACGCCATTAACTGGCGTAAGTTATGGCGCCAATTTTGCTTAGATTTGCACTTCTATCGCACTGACAGCCAAAGATGCGCCAGATTTAATAAGAGGTGGGCACCACTTAATTTGTTGCATTTCCCGCTGATGTAAAATCAGTTTAAGAATGGCGTTTGAAACTCCAGTAAATATAATCCCCCCATTGACTGCTATCTCTGATACAGGATACGAAAAAAAATGTAGCCACAATCCCAGGTTTTAGCACTTTGTCGTCTGGCCAAAGATGCGTAAACTAATGTGCGTGCGCTGCAACACTGTAGCTTAAAGACAGTTGTACTATTTTCCATACTTACAATGACTAAGGATAGGGCTCAATGGTGGCACAACATCGCCCAGGAGCCACAGTGCGACCTCGACGTTTCATTAGGTAAACAAAAAACCTGCTTTCAGCAACAGTGAAGAACCGCAGCAAAAAGGGACTCCTGCTCTGGAGGCCTTAGCACGACCATACATTACAAGGTCTCCCAGTCATTCAAATGGGCACGATGTGGTACCCCATTTTTCTCCTGCCACAGTTGGTACACCAGCCAGGTTTACTTAAGCTGTGCCCAGCAGATCATCATGTAAAAATTGGGTTGTAAAGAGGTTACAACCCCTTTATAGAGTTTTACAAGATACATGATAAAGTTACATTGGTGGACCCTCAAAATGACTACAACAGGGAATGGCCGTCCTCCTATGGATAGGCGCGGTTGGGAGGAGTTGTATGGAAAAAATGTTGTGCTTGCTCCAAAATAGTATACGGGAGCTCCAGAAACAGAAAAGGCGAAATCGGACCATAGAAAGTCATCGTAACGTAGCATATGTAAATGACATTATGCAAACCTTTACATTAAATGGCTATAAAAACTGAATAGAAGGTAAAAGGCTTATAAAATGCTAAACTAGATGACTAAATTAGCTGAAAATTAACATTTCAGAGAAATATATATATATATATATCTTATTCACAGATGTTTCTTTTTCTTCTACACGCCATTTGTCGATCGTATATGAAAGAGTCGCATCCATTTTCTACATTTATATTACAATTTCTACTCGTATTTGTTGTAGCATTTCTATACTGCCCAATAGGTCAGGTAAAAGCTAAAAGTTGGCTAGGTCATGGTTACAGTAAAGTGTACCTACACAACACGTGAAATGAAGGGAATGGTATATATGGAACTTTTCATGCAGCATCTCTGCTGCTTCCAGCTTGTGTAAAATGGTGGCCGGTGCAGAATGAGAAAGATGGAGGAGAGTCAGTCAGTAAGCATGGATGGCCTACATCTACAAGCACGCCAAGGTCTGACCACTCAGATTACCACATCCTGCAGTTCACTAATAAAAGACCACAATGACAATATGGAGCTGCTGGAATCCTGTGCTGAGGAGGCACTTCTAGCTATACCTCACACACAAAAGCCCCAAAGTCACCCAGAACCTGCAATCCTGCCATCAGACCCATATTATACTCTTAAGAATTCTCCCAAAATATAGACATCAGCTCAAACAGATGGAAAAAGAAGAATCAATCCAAAACTGAGCAGCAAGCAGCCTGCTGAGGACATCGAAAACATATTGCAGAAGGAACGAGGAGAGAAAGATTACTGGCAAAGCAATAGATCTACACAAAAAAAGATCAAACTTTATACATCAAATATTCACACAAGTTAAATATGTCCATAACCGGAAAATGATTGTATCAACAGCAAACACACACTATATATATATATATATATATATATATATATATATATATATATATATATATATATATACACACACACACACATACATATATATATATACACACATATATATAGAGATCTATATGTATTCATAGGGGATAAACTGTCAAACTCATTCAAGCAAAAAAACAAAACAGAAAAAAAAAAAAAAAGAGCGCTTTCTAGGATACGACAATGTGTAACGTGAGATTTTCATGCCAGGTAATGGGTCAGGGAGCTGTTTACTGGGCTTGAAGAAGTTTTAAAGATGGCTAACCAGCAGGGTGTGATCTTGATCTATCCTTGTATAATGGGATTACCAAACAAGGGGAAGGAATAAAAACACAATGATCAGGGAGTAGGAGACATGAGAAAAAAAAAATCACAAGAAATTAGGACACCACAAACCAGAAGCTGCTAGCCAAAAAATAAAATAAAAGTAGGGGGCAGGAGGAAGAGCCCTTCTCTATGGCCTCTGTATTCTAATGGCTTCCAGAGGACACCTAGCACAACTAGTAGGTGATGTGATATGCAGGCAGGACGTGTCCTTGACATGTGCACACACAATGCTTGGAGGTCCCTGGGCTTCCACATCAGTTGTGCCACACTCGCCAGCCATCATCCTTTCTCTCATCTTTGCTGGACAATGCACCACCTCCGTGGAGTTCAGCAGAGCCATGTAAGAACTAGTGGCTGCACACATGAAATGGCCACTGCTGCATTGTCACAGCCACCATGTCTTCCACCCATCTGCTGCCTCGGTGTGGCACCATTTTACACACTTTTGCCCGTCTTTGTCCCGCTTGGTGTCTGGAGGGCTGCACTTTTGGGGGGCGACTTCTATTACTAATGTGGAACATAAAAGCAGCTTAGTTTTAGGTTATTGTGCTGCGGTGTCACGCCGTGTCAACCTCTGTGGTGTCATGTTATGGTACCCCCACCCCCCCCTCTCAGAACACACAAAGGATTGGGGTCTCGGGCGCCATATTGAATACTTCCTGTAGGCCCCCCCGAGCTGTCTCTACCCCCTAAGAACAGGACTACTAAACGGGCCAGGTATAAATTTCGTCATAAAAGGAGAATATACTTCCGGGAGTTAACACCTCAGCGCCGCGTACTAAGGGGATGCCAGCGCACAGTTCCAGGGGCTCATCACACACCAGCACCCCGAAATTATACCCAGCAGCGGTAATATGGGGGCGTCCAGTTCTTCGTGTGAGGAAAACATGACAACATCTCATCTTCTCCCCCGACGGTCCTTAGGGGTCTCCAGTAGCTTATGTAACGCCACCGGTGGGGCCATCTGGCAGTGTACTCCACTATTATAGAAGTGATGGGCAGGACACTGTCCTGGTATGAAACGTCAACAGTACCAGCTGAATGGACCCCACTCCACGCGTGTACACGATACTCACCGGCGGCGGCCGGACCTTACAGATGCCCGTGCGCTCCGCAATCGGTCGTATTTTGTTGATATAGGCATAGGGGTCAGCAAACTCCTCTCGGGTGGGCTCGAAAACCGGACACTCCGGCGGGGGCACGAACTCCATCTCACCGGGAAACAAACCCGGTCAGGAAAACTGACGCCAGCCACAGCCCACACGGAGAAGCAGAGACCCCCGGTAATACCGGCTGAACCGTCCACGAGGGAGGCGGAGCAAGACGTATCAACCGACACAGAGAACGAGAGAGCGAGGCCGCAGCGAGCACAACGAGGAGAGATGTGTCCGTCCGCGGAGTAGGGGTGGCAGAAGACAAGTAGTCCCAGTGTGTACTCGGATCACGTCAACAGGGGTCTCTATCGTTAATCAATGGGAACATAGCACGGTCTCTGTATGCTACATACGGTGGGCTACCGTCCGTATCTAATGCTTTCATTAATAAAAGTGGCAGTTTCACGTTTTCGTGCCAGCTTTCTACGCACGCTTCCTTAAAAAATGTAATCTATAAATGCCGTCATCCGCGGCGACAATGGAAGTTATAAATGTCAGTTTGGGTCTTAATTTATCGCGTGGTCTGGTCACGTGTATCATTCATGAGGATGTTGATTTTTAAAAGCATCCATATATGAAGATAACGCAGTGTGTGCTTAGTACTGTGGAATTCGCCAGGGTTATTCGCACAAATGTATTTCTCAGCATGGTCAGTGTATGAGAGCAATGTCAGTCATTAACGCATGAACTACTACTAATTGGTGCCTCCACGCTAATTGTATGTTCTAATGGTGCCTGAGCCCTCCTCCAAGCGGCCATTGGTCCAGCCGTTCACAAGTGACAGATCTTATTCCACCTCGACCAACTGCCTTCCAACTGTGGGATCCACTCCTTATGTTTACATGGGCGGATGGATTTGTATACAGCTGACTGCCACACCATCGCCGGGACTTATTTTTTTAAAGAGCCTTATTGTGGCCCTGGATTGGTCGGCGGTGTCGGAGACGTCAGGCTGGAAGCAAGGCGTCTCTTACTAGCTGTATCTGGGAGTTCATTGTCTACATTGAGCTTGTCAGCTAGTCACGTGGTCCCGGGGGGAGTGGAGCTCCGGTTCGCACTGGGCGTGTCAGACGGCTCGCAGCACCCGCCTTCTATTATGTGCTGGAGGACTAGCGGCAGCGCTGGGTGACATTAGCCTGTGAATGTGAGGGGAGAAGCTAATGCCGCCCCTGTGGTTGGTGGTGCACCTAGCCAACATAACTCACTGCTATGGACACAAGGGATGGAAAAGTAGAGAAGGTCCACTAAGTTTAACCCCTTAATGACCAGCCTATTTTAAACCTTAATGCCCAAGCTATTTTTTACGTTTTTCCATCGTCGTATTCCAAGAGCTATAACGTTTTTATTTTTGCGTCAACATAGCTGTATAAGGTCTTGTTTTTTGCGGGACAAGTTGTATTTTTCAATAGCACCATTTTGAGGTACATATTATTTATTGATTAACTTTTATTAACTTTTATTTGGGGGGAAATAGAAAAAAAACTGAAATTTCGCCACTCTTTTTTCGCGTCTTAAATCTACGCGGTTTACCGTGTGGTATAAATAACACAATAACTTTATTCAGCGGGTTGTTACGATTGCAACGATACCAAATTTGTATAGATTTTGTATGTTTTACTACTTTTACACAGTAAAAACGCTTTTTTTTTCAAAATTATTTGTTTTTGTGTCTCCATATTTGAAGAGCCGTAACGTTTTTATTTTTTCGCCGATGATGCGGTTGTATGAGGGCTTTTTTTTTGCGGGAAGACTTGTAGTTTTTATTGGTAATATTTTGGAGTAGATGCGACTTTTTGATCACATTTGATCACATTTTTTTAAAGTCAGGATTCACAGAAAACAGCAATTTTTCCATAGTTTTTTTTTAAATATTTTACGGCATTCACCGTGTGGGTTAAATAATGTAATAGATTTATAGTCGGGGTCGTTACGGACGCGGCGATACCAAATATGTGTAACTTTTTTACTTTATTTTGTTTTTTTAATAGTAAAGCATTTTGTAAGGGGAAAAGCTGGGTTTTTCATTTTTTTCAATTTTTTTTTTAAATTAACTTTATGAAACTTTTTTTTTACTTTTTTAATAGTCCCACTAGGGGACTTCACTATGCGATCCTCCGATTTCTATTATAATACACTGCAATACTTCTGTATTGCAGTGTATTACTGCCTGTCCGTTTAAAACGGACAGGCATCTGCTAGGTCATGCCTGCGGCATGATCTAGCAGGCATTCATGACAGGCAGACCTGGGGGCCTTTATTAGGCCCCCGGCTGCCATCGGAGACACAGACACTCGGCGATCGTATCGCCGGGTGTCGGTGGGGGAGAGAGGGAGCTCTCTCCAAAACCACTCAGATGCGGTGCACGCTATTGTGCACCGCATCTGAGGGGTTAAACGGGTGAGATCGATACTAATATCGATCTGACCCGGCAGAGCAGGGACGCTCCCAGCCACGTCTGGCAGCTGAGAGCAGGGAGATTTGACTACTCCCTGCTCTATTTACTTATTCTGATGCCGCGACGTAAAAAGTCTATGGCATCGGAATAAGGCCAGTTTGTGACCGACGTAAAAAGACTATGGGCCGGTCACTAACGGGTTAAAGGTCAGCTCCTTACAAGGGACACCATGAAAACAAATATGCAGCTACAGCTGTTCCTCTCCCCAAAGCACTTACCTAGGAGGGCAATTGCACTTTCAAGGTATTGGACATTCTGACTCAAAAAGTGCCAGTATTTGAGATCCGCCAGATATTTAGGCCTCATGCACACGACCGTAAAAAAAATTCAGTAATTGTGGACCGTAATATGGTCCGCAATTACGGACCCGCACGGTTCTATTGGCCGCGGACACCTTTCGCTACGGAAAGGTGTCCGTGCTGTAGAACCGTGATGGGAATTGTGGAGCATTTCCTACTTTGGGAGCACAGCACGGATTATGGCCATGTGCATGAGGCCTAAGGGTATGTTGACACGGCAGAATTTTTGCAGTGGATTCCGCCTCCGATTCATTTCAATTGGAGCCGGACACTTTCACCTCAGCTGATTTTTTTCAGCTAGTGGGAAAAACAAGCGTCCGGCCCGATCTTCAGGCGGATTCCGCCCAAAACTCCAGTTTAAGTGAATGGGAGGAATCTTCCTGCCGACAGCCGGAATAATTCCGCAGCGGGAACCGCCAAGCAAAATCGGCCGTGTGAACGGACCCAAATATTTTTTATTTTTCTTTCAATCTACAGTCCATAAATGGCCTATTAGGCCCCCCGCACACGCTGCAGATTTTGTGGTTGTTACAGAAACAGCCTTTTTTATTTCTGCAGCGTGTGCAGGGGTACTTAAACGAACAGTGTCATCACAATTTTTTTTTTAATATGTTAAAGATGTTAGTGCTTTATTAAAAACGTTTATATTTATTTGTGTGTTTGTGTTTTACTTTTTCTTATTTTTACACTTTTTCTTCCCTATGGGGGCTGCCATTTTTTTTTCCATTTCTGTATGTGTCGATTAACGACACATACAGACATGGAATACGGCAGCCACAGTCCCATAGGGACTGCGAACGGGGCCCGTTCCATCCACTAACATGTACGCCGTCTGTGTGGGAACTGCGCATGCGCCGCTCCCACACAGTCCAATTTGAAATGCGCGCCGTCCGGCGCCATTTTCCTGTGGACCGGAAGTCGCGGCCGGACAGTAAGATTACTACTTCCGGTCGCGGCTTCCGGACTTGTGCACTTGGACCAGCGGCAGCAGACGGAGCGGACGGGCCGGAGGGAGCCGCGGCGGCAGGAGCAGGTAAGAGATTTCTATGTATGTTCGTGTTTGTGTACGTTTACTACTGTATGTAAACCTTCTACACTGTGTGTTAGCTCAAAAAATGGCGACACACAGTGTAGGAGGTTAGACCATTCAAACCCCTCGTTTATCCCGGCACTAGCCAGGATAAAGGAGGGGGGGATGCTGAGAGCTCACTAGAGCGAGGGCTTTTTACCCAATTTTGCAATGCTGCAATTTTGGGAATAGCTCCATCTAGTGACCAGCAATGGGAAATATTATAAATTAGAATTAATTTATAATATTTCCTGACTCGTGAAAAAAATAAAAAAAATTTGAACAATGTTTAATCACCTACACACTAAATGTTTAATTAAAAAAAACAAAACATGTTTTTCTGGCAACACATTCCCTTTAAAGCCAAGGTGTGAACATAGCCTTTGGCCTCTCATACGGCCGTTAGTTCAATATTGAAACAGCCCTGAATAGGAAGCTAAAGTCAATGGAGTAATTCACACCAGCTATTTTTAAATATCCATACTTTATATGTGTAAAAACCGTACAGCGTATCCGACCTGGAACACGCAGCACATTCCGTCCGAGAAACCGCACCACATTGTCGTGCAGTTTTTCGACTGGAATTTCCGCTGCGGAAAGCGGCATAGAAAAAAACAAAAACATTTGTATTTACTCTCTCTTCTGTCCGTAGTCCAGCCTCCTAAGATAACTTTGCAGGCCATGTGACTGCTGCAGTGGTCACATGGCATGAAACATCATGCCCGAAGGCCAGACTGCAGGGAGTTCTGGGTACGTATGATTTATTAATTTTTTTCTTACTTGCGATTTTTGCGGTGGCATCGCTGCGATTCCACCGCAAATGTCGCAACACTTGGCTTTTTGTTGTGGGGTTTTCATCCCCATTGAATTCAATGGTGAAAACCCGCAACATAAAAGCAACAAAAACGCAGTATAGATTGACACGCTGCGGATATAAATTCTGCACCGCTGGTTGATTTATTAATGTTTAACTCCTAGGCGCACCACGACGCAACTGTACGTCCATGTGGCCAGAGTCTTAGCGCACGGGGACGTACAGTTACTGCGTGGTTCCCGGTGCACACTGTCGGCGACACTCCACTGTATGCCGATCAGCGGCTTATTTCCGCTGATTTTGGCAATTAACCCCTTAATTGCGGTGATCGATTGCAATCACCACATTAAGGGGTTTCTAGCACATCGGCACACCTCACAATGAAATCGTCAGGTTTGCAGATGGCTAGCATGGCGATCGGAGGCCAAGTAATGGCCTCCGTGTCTGCCATGTACGGAAGCCTATCAGGACCAGCCTCCTGATAGACTTCCTGTCAGAGTGACAGGACGTCACTGCCGTTCGCGATGCACACTGTCGGCGACAGTGTCTGTGACAGTGTGCATCCGGAACCGGGAGGTCAGCTGACACTCCACTGTTGCCGATCAGCGGCTCATTGCCGCTGATTTAGGCAATTAACCCGTTACATGCGGGGCTCGATTGCGATCTCCGCATGTAGGGGGTTTGTAGCACATCAGCAGCCCCCATGCAATTGTGGGGGCTGCTGATGCTTGTGATGGCACCCAAGGGCCAGACAACGGCCTCCGGGTCTGCCATGTATGCAAGCCTATGAGGATCAGCCTCTGGCTGGTCCTCGTAGACTAAGGCTGGGTTCACACAACCTATTTTCAGACGTATTGGAGGCGTTTTACGCCTCGAAATACGTCTGAAAAAAAGCCTTGAATACGTCGGCAAACATCTGCCCATTCATTTCAATGGGTTTGCCGATGTACTGTGCCGACAACCTGTTATTTTACATAGAACAGCCTTGTCAAAGAAGTGCAGGACACTTCTTGGGACGTAATTGGAGCCGTTTTTCATTGAATCCAATGAAGAACAGCTCCAAATTACGTCCGTAATTGACACCTCGCAAAACGTAATTTCAGCCGTAATATACGTTATCGTGTGCACATACCCTAACTGTCAGAGTGACTGTGATGTCACACTGACAGTTGGAATACGTTACACTACCTAGGTAGTGTAATGTATTCTAGCAGCGATCAGAGCTGCAGGTAAAAAAAAGAAAGTGTAAAAAGTAAAGAGAAAAGTTTAAAAAAAGTTAATAAAAATGTTTTACAAAAGTGTACAAATAAAAGATTTTTTGTTCCTATAAGTCTCTTATTATAGGGAAAAAATGAAACCGTTAAAAAAACAGTACACAACTTCCGGTTCCGGCGCTGGCGATGCAGGACGCGAGTGACTGAGCTCCCGCTCCCGTCTAGCCTGCTTGCCCGCAACAGTCGCTCTGGCGGCGACAATCAGCTGTGAAGCCATCAGCCCTGCACACAGGAACATACCCGGTGGTGCCTGTATGGACAGGTACCTCCTCAGAAGTGCGCATAAGCCAGCCATGGAAGACTCAGCCGCGGCCGTGGAAAAGGGAGGTAAGATGGCGGCGCTTCCCGCCACTGCTCCCCTGCTATACACACAGGATGATGAGCTGCAGCAGCCTCAGTCCCAGCTTTCAAGCCCTGCAGAACCCATAGCCTCTTCTCATCCTGCACCTATTGATTATATAGCCCTGGCCCGTGAAGTGGCCAAGCAGATAGCGCCAGACCTGCAAAAGGCACTGGAAAAAACGGTGCAAGACTCCCTGAACCGCATGCATGCGGAGCTGGCACAAGTCACTTCCAGGACTGATGAATTAGAACAGCGTATGACGCTGCTGGAGGATGAAAATGAGCGCCTGCAATCCAAACTTAAAGTGGTGCTGTCTGCTACTACGCAGTTGGGGGACAAGGTGGAGGATCTGGAAAACCGCTCCAGGAGGAGCAACCTACGACTGGTGGGTCTGAAAGAAGTGGTGATCCCTTCTGATTTACAGCGACTATGTGAGAGGACATTGCCAGCAGCTTTAGGTCTTCCACGTCCCTGCCGGATGGAGAGGGCACACAGGGTGGGGCCGGACCCCAGAAATCTCCCAGCAGCGGATGACAACAGTTTGCTTCGTCCCAGACAAGTAATCTTTAAGCTGTTGGATTACAATGATAAGGTGGCACTTATGAAGGCAGCAGATCGCGTCCTTTGGAAATAATGGGCATGAAAGTGCTGCTTTTCGAGGACTATTCTACGGAGGTCGCAAAACGCAGACGTTCTTTCAGCAAGATCTGTACCGCGCTGTTCCAAGCTGTGTTTTGGCACAACAGAAAAAAGTGAAGTCTCTTACGCCAATGGGTATTAAGGGGCTGATGACCCTTGCCGCAGGTGATTTTTAGTTTTTTTTAGATAATGGCCCGAGGTCCTTGATATGGAGTTTAGTTTTGGTTTCTAAGCCGGGTTTTGGCTACGTTCTTAATGTTTACGCATGGCTTTTGGGAAAAGATGGATCTGACTTCCCGAACCTATCACGACTTTTAGACATTTTAGCTCATCATCTTATGCACTGCCCAATAACATGGAAATAATCTCATGGAACGTTAAGGGGCTTAGGTCCCCACAGAAACGGACCAAACTTTTGCAACACATGAAACGATTACACCCAGATGTTGCCCTATTACAGGAAACTCACCTTACCGAGACAGAATTTAAGTATTTGCAAAAATTCTAGGTGGGTCAGGTTTTCGGCTCGCCGGCAAGGGATGGTAAGGCGGGAGTTATAATTTTGGTACACAAAAATGTTACCTTTACGCTGGTGTCCCAGGAGCGTGATGAGGAGGGCCGTTGGATCCATCTAGTGGTGGAACATGCAGGGGAAACTATCAGTATTCATAATGTGTATGGCTCAAATGCGGTCAACACAGGTTTTTTTGGTCGCTTGGAAGCCCAACTCCAGCAGGATCGTACTAGGCTTTTAATTCTAGGAGGAGACCTTAACACTGTAAGGTCCTCCAGGGAAGATAGGAGCGCAGGGACTAGTTCGCAGAGAAATAGAGATAAGATCTTGCCAGACTTTTTAAGACACATTGCCCTAACAGATGCTTGGAGGAGTCTACACCCTGATGCGCGGGAATACACGCATTTTTCTCATGTCAATCAGTCATGGTCGCGTATTGATTATTTGCTAGTTAATGACGCCTTATCTCGACGGTTACGTGAAGCGGCGATTGAGGATCTTGTTATTTCGGACCATGCCCCGGTTACCATTACTTTGGCCGACACAGTAGCTAGGGGAAAGGATTTTATTTGGAGGTTCCCCTCCTTTCTGGCAAAGGATGAGGGCTTTCTACAGAAGCTAAAGGGATGATGAACGGAATATGATGGGGATAATGCATCGCATCGTTCGGACCCGTCACTGTATTGGCGTACAGCCAAAGTGGTAATACGATGGAAAATTATGCAATTTATATCTAATCTTAAACGCAAGACTACCGAAGGGTACAAGGCAGCGAGTGACCGATTAGGGTGTGCATACACAGCATTTCTACACTCTCCATCAACATCTTTGGGGGAGAAATGGAGGGAAGCTAAGCGGCAATTTGATCAGTGGTTAGATAAAAGAGAAAGTATTTATCGGTCCCAATTTGATGCTGAGCTAATGCATTTCGGCAATAAAGCGGGCAAATTATTAGCGCGACTAGCGAAGGGAAGGTTTGCACCGTCACACATTTCAACACTTAACGACTCCAACGGAAATCCTACATCGGACCCCAAAAAAATTAACACTATATTAAGTAAATACTATCAAGCCCTTTACTCAGACACGCCCATAGACCCCCAAAAAGGTAAAGAATTCTTGGAGAAGGTAAAGCTGCCAGGGCTCACCCAGGAGCAGAACGACTACTTGAGCGCAGAGATTACCTTAGAAGAAATCCAGAGCACCATTAAGACCTTATCCAACGGAAAGGCCCCGGGTCCAGATGGATTTACAGGAGAGTTTTTTAAATCCCTGAGAGAAGAAATTAGCCGTATCTTGGTGGCATACTATAATATTTTACTAAGGACCGGTACTCTCCCAGCAGAGGCCAAAATAGCGCATATAAAGGTATTACCCAAGAAGGGGAAGGATCCTCTTGACCCGGGGTCATACCGTCCTATATCACTGATAGACCAAGACCAGAAATTACTCACAAAAGTTTTGGCCAATCGTCTGGCTACGTATCTACCCACACTGGTGGGAAAATCCCAAGTAGGCTTTGTAAAGGGCAGGGCAGCAGTGACTAATTTACGTAAGGTGTTGACGGTGCTAGAAACAGTCAGGCACGATCCCCAGCCAGGTACCCGGCCGGCACTCTTAGCGCTAGACGCAGAGAAAGCTTTTGATAACATACAGTGGGAATGGCTGGGGATGGTGCTGGACAAAATGAATGTCCAGGGAGCCTTCCGGGTCTTCTTGAAGGGTGTTTACAATAATCCCCAGGCCCGCGTTCATTCCTCAGGATTTCTGTCGGATCCCTTTCAATTGCATAAAGGAACCCGGCAGGGATGTCCCCTGTCGCCACTGTTATTCAATCTAGCACTGGAACCTTTGGCTAGATTCCTGGAGGAATCCGATATGTTCAGAAGTATTCAGGTGGGATCACTGGCAGTTAAGTTAGCCCTGTTTGCTGATGACGTTATACTTTTTATGTCAAATCCTCAAGAGCATTTAATGCCGGTTTTTCATTTTTTACAGGAATTTGGGCAATGCTCGGGATATAAAGTCAACTCAAAAGCGAACTGCTGGAGTTGGGCAAACCATTGCCTAAGACCTTTTGGCAATCCTTGGGATGTGGGATATCCCCGGTTGAACACTGCATTACTTATCTGGGCATCAAGATAGGGAAGTTGCCAGACATACTGTATGGCCTAAATTATCCCCCGTTATTTAAAAAAATGCAAGCGGAACTCACCCGATGGTGCCAATTGCCCTTATCCCTTCTGGGGAGATGCCACCTGATCAAGATGGTTAGTTTCCCCAGATTGCTATACCCCTTTCAAACACTCCCTCTCCTATTGAAACATGTGGATGTCTCTAAACTGACTTCCTCATTCACAAAAGTTATATGGGCAGGAAAAAGGCCTCGCATTGCACTCACCAAGCTCATGATGGGCAAACAAGAAGGGGGTTTGAACTTCCCGAATATCAGGGGCTATAACGTGGCATGTCTCTTTCGCCATGTAGTGGATTGGCTTCACGAAACGAGCCATTATTCCAACTTAGATCTGGAGGGGGAGTGTGCCTCACCCTGGAACCTGAAAGCTTTGCTACATTGTAGAGTTGCTTCTCTTCCGTGCCGTCTCAAAACCTCCATTGTATTGAGAGATACAGTCCTAGCTTGGAAAGCGGTACATAAGCACTTTGACCTACCTCACCTGCTATCGAAACATATGCCGTTGGGCGGACACCCGGAATTTCTACCGGGAGTAGGCAAGGGAGATAGATTTGCCTCTTGGGGGACTGTAGGCATTAATAACGCAGGAGATCTTATGCATATGGAGGAAAGGAGATGGTTAACCGGGGCGGAAATCACCGCTAAACTTAGACCCCTAGAGGGTAGGGTTAATTTTTTACAAATTCTACAGGCACGATCATTTTGCACCTCTAGGCTCAGGGATTTGAATAAGGAAGCCACCTCTCACACTCTAGATGAGGTCATATGTCCAACGACTGTGCGTGCGACTATTTCAGGGTTGTATCGAGCACTGGGGGATGGTTTTGTTCGTCCGCAATCAATGGTTAGATTCAAAGTCTGGGAACGATGGACTCAAGATCCAGGTATAGGTGAGATCATATTGAGGGGTTGGGAGACGGTACGGAAGAGTGTTATAAACGAGAACTGGAGGGAAACCTATTTTAAATTGATGCATTCGGCTATATATGGCTTTAATATTTTGCCTTCACAATCCTTCCCCGACCGCATTACGTGTTGTCCCAAATGCAACACCCCCCTGACAAATTTGTGGCATGGAATATGGGGGTGTGTTCATACTAAACGATTTTGGGTGATGGTACACAAATATATTTCGGATCATTGGAAAACGAAACTCCCAATGACGCCTCAAGCGCTGCTGTTCCATCAGGCGCGACCGCCGGAGGAAGAGGGTGCTCGAAGGGTGAGGTCTCCTCCCCTGCTGGTGCACATGATTTTACTGGTGGCCTTGAGATGCCTCCTGAGTAAATGGCTGGAAACAGACACGCCGGGGTTAGACCTGATAGTGTCTCGCCTGAAGCAGTTATTAGTTCTTGAGAGTGTGGAGGTGGAAAGCCGGAAGGAAACGGGAACCAAGAAGCTATTCGATAAATGGCAAATATTCATAGAATCGCAGTGCACAGCGGCCGAGGTAGTGGAAATTGTTACGCCTTTCCGGCACACAGCGTGGTATTATACGCAGCTCTTGGCAGGCACTTTAGGGGGTCTGCAACTTTGATCTAGTCAGGGGATAAATGAAACGTAGCTACTCATTGATGACCTAAGTCGTGTCGGGGATGGGGGAAGTCATGTTTTCTGTTTATATGAAGATCGACACTTATGCCATATTTGTATGTTATGTTATGTTGTGTTTAATTCAATGTTAATTTAATGAAAGTTGAGTGCTGAGCACTTATGACGCAACCTTTGCGTGAAATGTTTATAAGAAAATGTGAAAACTGTTAATAAAAAAATGATGTTTTAAAAAAAAAAAAACAGTACACATATTTGGTATCACCGCGTTCGTAACGACCCAATCTGTAAAACTATAATGTTATTTTTACCGCACGGTGAACGCCGCAAAAAAACCAAACTAAAAACAATGCCAGAATCACTATTTTTTTGGTCACCACACCTCCCAAAATATAGAATAAAAAGTGATCAAAAAGACGCATGTACCCGAAAATAATCAATTATTACCACATGTGGGGTATTGTCATACTCGGGAGAGATTGCGTTACAAATTTAGGGCGACTTTTTCTCCTTTACCCCTTGTGAAAATGAAAAAATTCAACATTTTAGTGGACAAAAATGTTTATATTCATTTTCACGGCCTAATTCTACAAAAAACCTGTGTGGTATAAATGCTCACTATACCCCTAGAAAAATTCCTTGAGGGGTGTAGTTTCCCAAATGGGGTCACTTTTGGGGTGTTTCCACTGTTTTGTTCCCACCAGGGCGTTGCAATCGCGACATGGCACTAAAAACCAATCCAGCAAAGTCTGCGCTCCAAAATCCAATTGGCGCTCCTTCAATTCTGAGCGCTGCCGTGGGTCCAAACAGCAGTTTATTACCACATATGGGGTATTTCCGTAATCGGGAGAAAATGCGTTTACAAATGTTGGGGTGCATTTTCTTCTTTATTCCTTGTAAATATTAAAAATTTCTATGTTTTTTCGGAAAAAAAGTGGATTTTCATTTTCACAGACTAACTCCAATAAATATAGCAAAATACCTGTGGGGTCAAAGTGCTAACTATACCCCTAGATAAATTCCTTGAGGGGTCTAGTTTCCAAAATGGAGTCACTTTTGGGGAGTTTCCACTGTTTTCGCACCACAAAACCTCTTCAAACCCGACATGGTGCCTAAAATATAATCTAAAAATAAGCAGGCCCCAAAATCCACTAGGTGCTCCTTTGCTTCTGAGGCCGTGTTTCGGTCCATTAGGGCACTAGGGCCACATGTGGGATATTCCTAAAAACTGCAGGACCTGGGCAATAAATATTAAGTTGTATTTCTCTGATAGAACCTTCTGTGTTCCACAATTTTTTTTATTACAAATGAATTTCGTAAAAAAAAAAAAAGAGAAATTTGTAAATTTCCCCTCTACTTTTCTTTATTTCCTGTGAAAGGCCTAAAGGGTTAAGAAACTTTATGAATGCTGTTTTGAATACTTTGAGGGGTGCAGTTTTTAAAATGGGGTGACTTATCGGGGGTTTCTAATATATAAGGCCCTCAAAACCACTTCAGAACTAAACTGGTCCCTGTAAAAATAGCCTTTTGAAATTTTCTTGAAAATGTGAGAAATTGCTGATAAAGTTCTAAGCCTTGTAACGTCCTAGAAGAATAAAAGTATGCTCAAAAAACTATGCAAATATACACATACGGAAAATGGTAACTATTGACTATTTTGTGGTATTACTATCTGCTTTACAAGCAGATACATTTAAATTTAGAAAAATGCAAGTTTTTGCAAATTTTCTCTAAATTTTGTTTTTTTTCATGAATAAATATTGAATTTATCGACCAAATTTTTCCACTGTCATAAAGTACAATATGTCACGAGAAAACAATCTCAGAATTGCTTGGATAGGTAAAAGCATTCCCGAGTTATTACCACATAAAGTGACACATGTCAGATTTTAAAAAATCGTCTGTGCGACAAGGCCAAAACAGGCTGCGTCCTAAAGGGGTTAAAGAGGCTCTGTCACCACATTATAAGTGGACTATCTTCTACATAATGTGATCGGCGCTGTAATGTAGATTACAACAGTGTTTTTTATTTAGAAAAACGATTATTTTTGACGGAGTTATGACCTATTTTAGCTTTATGCTAATGACTTTCTTAATGGACAACTGGGCGTGTTTTACTATATGACCAAGTGGGCGTTGTACAGAGGAGTGTATGACGCTGACCTATCGGTGACCAATCAGCATCATATACTTCTCCCCATTCATTTATACAGCACATAGCGATATAGCTATATCGCCATGTGCAGCCACATAAACACACTATAACATTACTGCAGTGTCATGACAATGGATATACATTACCTCCAGCCAGGACGTGATGTCTATTCAGAATCCTGACACTTCTGTAGCGTCTCTGTGAGATTTACAGCAAGGCAAGTGTAATCTCGTTTTAAATGACAGGTTACATCGTAATCTCACGAGATTACGCTTGCCTTGCTGTAAATCTCACAGAAACGCTACAGAAGTGTCAGGATTCTGAATACACATCCTGTCCTGGCTGGAGGTAATGTACATTCATTGTCAGGACACTGCAGTAACGTTAATGTGTGTGTATGTGGCTGCACATAGTGATCTAGTAAGAACTCTATCTGCTGTGTAAATGAATGTAGAGAAGTGAATGACGCTGATTGGTCAACGTCATACACTTCTCTCCACAACACCCACTTGGTCAAAAAGTAAAATACGCCCAGTTGTTCATTAAGAAACTCATTAGCATAAAGCTAATATAGGTCATAACTCCGTCAAAAATTATTGTTTCTCTAAATAATAAATACTGCTGTAATCTACATTACATGGCCAATCACATCATGTACAAGATGGGGCACTTATAATGTGGTGACAGAGACTCGTTAAGCTGCGTTTTTGGGCATGAGATTTTTGTATTGTTGTGGAGTGTGGGATGAAAGCCACGTAAAACCAGGGAGGCAAACTCCATGCAGATGTATCCCTGCCTCTCCGTGGAACTACTGTACCGTACTGAAAATATGATTACAGTACGGGACAGCTGTCCCGCAGCGAGGCAGTGACTCCTAGCGTCATAGATAACTGTGATGCTAGGAGCCCAGCTCCCTGCAGTGTGTTCGGTCCGGGAAATGCGGCCGACATACGGACCGTATATCACGGAGCGTATATCACGGAGCGAACACATTCTCGTGAATCCGGCCTAACACTAAGCCCCACCTTAGTAATGGACGTTGTCAAACGGACAACTGCCATTACTAAGGCGCTAATAAAGTATTAACAAAAAGACCTAAGAAAATATTTTTATTGAAATAAAAACTCCCCCCCCCCCCCCAAGACCCTCAATAATCATTTTATTTAAAAAAAAAAATGTAGATCATCGCAGTAGTCCACCGAATCTACAACGTAGTCCAATAGGTCCAGCAGAACCTGCAAAAAAACTTCAGTGAAATGCTTCAGTCTGCTATCCGGTTTTTTTTTAAGGAATAGCACACTGACCCATTAATATCTATGGGGCCATGCACACTTCAGTTGTTTTGTTTTTTTGCGGGGTATTTTTGTGGTTTGTGTGTGCGCTTTTTGCAAGTTTTTGGGCGCATAGTTCGGACTCCCACTGACTCTGGGAACATTTGGTGCATTTTATGCACCAAAGAAATTATCAAACGCTATTTTTACGCAACACATTTTTTAAAAACGCTTGCGTAAAAAACTAACGCCTCGCTTTCCTATTGATGTAAATGGGAAGCTTAATCAAGCATTTGAAACTTTTTTCGCGTGTTTTTTTTATGCAATTTGTGTGTGCTTTTTGCACGTTTTTTGGTGCATAATTAGGACTCCCATTGACTATTGGAACATTTGACGTGTTTTACGTGCAGGAGAATTGACTCGACACTTCTTTATTTACACAATGCGTTTTTTTAAAAATAGTGTGTAAAAAAGCTTGTTGTATGTACTAACGGTGTGCTTTTCCATTTATGTAAATGAGAAGTGTAATCAAGCGTTTTTTGATGTGATACTCGTCACGTAAAATGCGCCAAAAAAACGCATCAAATACACGCCGTTTGAACCTGTCAACTGAAAAGTCATTCACCACAGGGGCTTTCCCTCTTCACTTTCATCATTCCTAGGGCTTGTCCACACGTGGTGGAATTGCAGCATATTTTTTGTCCGGAATTGTGGATGGAAAATACGCAGCAGAAAACGGTAGCAGCAAAGTGGGTGAGATTTAAAGGGTTATTCCCAAGTTAATATATTTTTAGTTGTTCACCGGGTGCTGATGCAGCATCGGTGCTGCGGCTACAAAAATTACATTTAGTGACAGGGTGGGGGAGGGAAAAGTTGGTTACCGAAACGGGGTGAATGTAGTGTAGTGTAGTGTTGTTGACATTCAGGGTCAGTTCGTCTGAACCAGGCTTACCATGCCCGCTTGAGACGAATATTCTCCCGATGTTGCTAGAACTACAGTATCTAGCAACGTCGGGAGCGCGCACACTGCAGAGTAGAGCGTCTTGATTGACATCGAGCCGCTCACGCCCCTTTTTTTAAAAGATAACCAGCATTTGCTGAGTTATCAAGTGTAAAAAAAGGTACTTAGGGAATTAATTTGTAAGAAATTTTAACAGCAAATGTTTTCAAATCAATTTCGTTCTTTGAATGTCTAAAAAAAAAATTTTGAGTCAACTTGGGAATAACCCTTTAACAAATCTCACCCACACGCTGCGTAAAATTTCTAGCAGAAATTGACTTGTGCAGCGTATTTTTAGGACAGCAGCATGTGTGGACAAACCATTAGCCTTTTGGGGTGTCCTGTAGCTACCATTTGTACAATCTCTTCAAATACGGGAGCAGGACACTGCTTAGCAATTTGAAGGCACCTTTTCCTGGCTTGCAGCCAAAAATAGGGAGGGGGGGGGGGGTGAGTCTCTCTTCCACATTTAGGCTATGTTCACACGGAGTATTTTGCAGGAGGAATATCTGCCTCAAAATTCAGTTTGGAAGTTTGAGGCAGATTTTCCTCTCCCTGCACGCCTTTTTTCGCGGCGGCCATTGAGCGCCGTGGGCATAAAACACCGCGAAATACGCTTTCTCTGCCTCCCATTGAAGTCAGAGGCGGAAACGCCAGAAGATAGGGCATGTCGCTTCTTTTTCCCGCGAGGCAGTTTTACTGCTCGCGGGAAAAAGACGCCGACGCCTCCCATTGAAATAAATGGCAGGCATTTTCGGGCCGTTTTTGACGAGTTTTGTGACGCGGTTTCCGCGTCCAAAAACTCGTCAAAATACTCTGTGTGAACATAGCCTTACAGAAGATGTAAATCAGGTTGCTTTGCCTGATTCACCTTGCTGTAATTCTTGGAAGTGCTCCCTCTGGTGACCAACATAGGAAAACATGTTAAATTATTATTTCATTCTTAGTACTTCACACCTAGTAGAACAAAAAAAAAATACCCCAAAAAATATAATAAAAATAAGTAACTTCCTTTAAAAAAAAAACGTTTTAATTCGCGACACAATCCCTTTAAGGTCAGAGACATTTTTTGATTTTTGTTTTTCACTCCCCGCCTTCCAAGAGTCATAACTCCTTTATTTTTCCGTCAATAGAGTAGTATTAGGGCCTGTTTTTTTTGCGGTGGAACGCTGTAGTTTCTATTGGTACCATTTAAAATACCATATGTGAAGGATGATTTATTTGCTTATATTCTCTGTATGAAATTACATTGTGAATTATCAAGCAGGATGCCGAATTACTAAGATATGTATTATGTGAAAGTGATGATAATGTTTAAATGATTTAGTTTCGTGCAGCAGCCATCTTGTCTGGAGTTCCCATCTTGGTTCTTTTGTAGTGAATAGAAAAGTCATTGTTCCTTTAATACAAGTAATGTTGATTTCGTATGTTTTATCTTTGACCTTGGGTCCCATGAGAAGATGGACAGGGAGTGAGATGGGAGTGAGATGGGGGGGATGGCAAGTATGCGTGAGGGAAGGTCTCCCCCCATCTCCACGAGGACATTCTGTCCAAAAGAGAGATAAGAAACCTGTAAACATAATGTGTGAAGAATTATAATGATGTATTTTATTGTATGCTTTTTACTGAATAACAAATATTGTTACATTGTCTCTGATTGGTTTACCTCAAGCCGACACCCCTTCTGAATTTCAGTTTAACAGTTTGAGTTTGGTAATAAATCCTTCAGATGAGAATTTTGAACATTTCAGCGTGTCTGTGTGTTTTCTTCTCGTCTCTCGATATATATCGGTGAAATATCCTAATTAGGATTCTGACTAATGGAGTCTGGCCTTGAGAGTCTGTTGGGACTCGTATAAATTTCAGTCTAATATATTTTGAGCGATGGATTTCCACGACAGTAATGGTGCCGATAAAACCCAGGAAGATTGCACGTCTGATAAGCTGTCACTGGAGAGGTCTGGCTTTGCATCTGTGAATTACAAAAAACCGCGGTAGGTAAGGAGCTTATTCTTACACCATTCACACATGTATTGCGTAAGCCTTGGAATCCAGCTGTCAGAACGTCACTTCTATGGACGAGACTCCTTAGTCAGTGGGTTGAAAGATGGATCCAAAAAGGTATGTTGAAGCTTTTTGTGTGATGAAGGATTGCAGGTGTGTACGTGATCTTAAACTGTTGATATGAAAGACATGAGAGAATTTTTACCAGCAAATACATAGTTAACCAGGAAAAATTGTGAGAAGCCTTTGGAATGCAGTGACATAGCGCATGGCAGAGAGAAGTCGTAACTCACATGTGAAGTATTTGAAATGCAAAGAGTTGTTTTGGACTGTGAGGAAAAAACAAAACTTCTGCTTGCTGCTTTGTTGTAGCGTCATTTGTTATTTAGTTGTGTAAAATTGTTGAGGATTAATAGTTGTTCTGTTACCCGTTTGTCTGGGATTGTAGTTGGGAGGTACTGACTGTTTGTAGGTGAGATAGTTGTGAGTAATATCCTGTAGTACCACAGGGGCTTCAATGGTTAAGTCCTGATAATGTAGAATCCAGTGCAAGGAGAAGCAATTGTGTCTATATTGAATTTGCACTCAATACCATTACCCAGTACAATAGGGAAAACTTTGAATACTGTATTAGAAAATCATTTATATTTTCCTAACGCATTGCCAGCCAGTGATATTGTGTGTAAGGCTCCATAAACCAGTTGTATGCATTGCCAGACTGGCATAAGGTGGGAATCAGTACAGACTGATTTCTAGCACATGATAATCCGGCATATACACTTTGATGTAAAATAACATCCAAGTAATTAAGTCTGTAGTAGTATAACATCAGACCGCTGGATTGAATACCGTTGTAATATAACATCCTGTATTCATTGAATGACCCTGACACTTATCCCAGGTGCCACCTGTGTCGTAGTAGTAATTACAGTGAAGGACATTGGTATTGGCTCAGACCCATAGCCCGTAAAGAAATTATCACCAACATAGATAACAACCCCCTAAACTACAACCCACAGAGTGAACGGCTGAGCGGGGAGGATAATATATATATGTTACCAAATATAATTTGCATGTGAAACCATTGCAAAGTGCTAGAGGAAAGAGTTTGGGATATATGTTACATCATGGGCTCTATGAACTGAAAGACACACCCCGGCAGCAAGTGTTCTGCATAAGTGAAGTGTTACCAACTCCTGCTTGAATCAATGGAGTTTCATGAATGTCGATTGTGTTGAAGAATTTGCTCTTGTAATTGTTGATTGGCAGCATTTTGTCTGTTCTTGATGTTCAATCCAGTGAGGGATCAGAGGATCCTACTGCTAGAATGTCTGGAGGAACGACTTGTGATATCGTATTGGTAAGACAGTCTAGGAGATAGACTGGTCTGAGATATCTGTCGGCAAACGTGGCCTGTTTGCCTGGAGGTGGGGGATTTACCGGAAATCACCCTACTGCTCTCCGACCATGGGGTCAGGAGGAAGTTGGACAAAGATGCTTTGGGGAACTGGTCCCGGCCAACATTAGAATGAGCAAAAGGAGCTGGGGCTTTAATTATAAAGTATGTGAAGGCAAAATAACACACTGAAAAAAATTGTTGAAAAGGCTGGCAGCCGTAAGAAGGATGTTTGCATGTGAGAAAGAACAATTTAAATACAGGTGTAAATTTTCATTGGAAGAGTGAAGAAAATGGAGCAGCCAGGTACATTGCAGTGACTAACGTGGGTCAGAACGGGGGGAGTGCAATGTGAACATGTGTGATGTGATGAAACATCTGTGTGATGTGTGTAATGTAACATGTGTGATGTGATGAGACATCTGTGTGATGTGTGTAATGTAACATGTCTGAAGTTTGAAACTAATGGCCACAATAAAAGCAGAACTATATTGTATGTTTCCTATTTTTAACAGCAGTAATGTCTAAAAATGTTAGTGTTTTGTGTATGGGGTTAAAATCAGTTCTACTTTTTTTTTCTTTTTTTTATGGAACGTGTTTTATTTTCGCGCAGCGCAGTCGTCTGTAACTACACCAAGTGAGAAAAATATTACAGCCGGCTGGATCTGTTTGTAAAAAGATAAAAGCTATACTGCAGATTAATGTGTTATAATGTGATAAGATTTAATGTTGGAATGTTTTAATGTTAATTCAAATGTATTAAACTACAGATATTGTGAGACACGGGGTCTTGAACATGTATGTGCCCCCTCTGTTCCCTATTTTTATGTATAGCTTATTGGTTTGCAGTAATTAATATTACCAGATATATTATTTTCTGTGTTATTGAATAACTAATTACAATTGTTTTGTTTTTGTTTTCACACATGAGGCACGTGCTATGGTGCTGCCTAAACGTTATTTTTTAAAAATGTGAGATGTTTTACAGGTAAATGGTTGCAGGTCATTTTAAAGATAAAATGTATTTTTGTCAGGAGAAAGTCATCTTTTTTTGTTCCAGGCTGTTGTGTATTACAGGGGGTTAAACTAGTGCTCCCCCGATAGAGTGCCTAATCTTATTATGTTAATATGTAGTTTTGAACCCTGCTACATTACTTTCGCAGAGTCCAAATAGGAGGGAATGTTGAAGGGACTGATCAGGTAGTTTTGTTTTGTGTTTTATTTTGTTTTGAATTAATGAATTTGGTTCTAGGAGATCTACAAAATGTGTATGAGTTTCAAGGAGTAACCCAGATTAAATGTGTATGACAGTAACTTATATTTTGAGGTTTTTCTGTGTAGATGGTTCCAGATCCCCCTCCAGCCAATTTACACAGGAGGTGAGGTGACGTCACTCACAGATGAGTCTTTACAGATTTAGATGGGGAGAAGGCAAAACAAAAAAAAAATTGTTTGAATATTGTTTATTTTATGCCAGATTTCAGTAACATATTTTGTTTGTTTTTGTATTAATCAGGTATTTACAGGACCTGGTGGGTGGGATTTACAAGTGTTCTGGATCATCAGATAAATGTGGAACAATAAAACTCCACCCTTTTGAAATGTTCTATCTATATGTGACATGGGTTTCCAATGTAAATTTGTAATGTAGACATACTTTATCATATACAGCATGTGTAGAACAGGATACGAGGCACCAGGTAAATTACCCAGAAACCACTCTCACCTTCTTGTTCATCTCAAGGAGCGGAGTTGGAGGTGCTCGCTGAGGCTGTAACCTGGCAGAAGGTAAGACGGCCGACATTTACACTGACTCTAGGTACGCTTTTGGCATCGCCCACAATTATGGGCCCATTGGTAGTAGGAACTTTATTGGATCATTGGGTAAGCCAATTGAGAGAGCAAGAGAAGACAGAACTGACAACAAGGGTATATGCAGCCAGGTGTCAGTAAATTGGCTTGTCCCTGGATACAATAATGCAAGCACTAGGTTTGTAGCAGCCTGCATGATGTGCACATGGCATGACATAGGTAAAACAGCAAAGGTACCTGTGAAAAGTGCAGCCCGGCCAGATTAACAGTCCCAGCGACTGCAGAACATACAACTACCCAAGGTAGAAGTGTATGACGCGGTGCTCGTGTGTGTAGACCTGTTCTCAGGGGGGGCTGAAGCCCGGCCTGTATTTTCCCCACTGCAGACGTTGTGTGTAAGTGACAGGGGAATAGTGTTATCCCAAGTATTGACCTGATGTTTGTACAATACGATATCAGCAGTTCTCCAGATGTTATTCCAAAGTTAGTTTGTTTAATAATTGTATTTAAGAAGTGTTGTGGGAATATTAAATACTGAAGTTAAGTTTTATGTAAAGTTCTGGATCAGCCTTAGCATTGGACTATTAGAGTCATGCGTCAGATAAAAGGTACAGAAGTGGAATATTCCCATTTGAAAATATTTTTAGTTATTTGTTTTTTGTCGTTGTTATTGTGAAAGGAAAATTCTGTGCAGTGTTTGTGTGTGTGTGTGTGTGTGTGTATATATATATATATATATATATATATATAAAGAAGAAAAATGAGTTTGCATGTATCATTTCTAGTTATTGCTCAATGTGAACGTTTGATGTAAAGATGTTATTTGTTAATGTTTTTCTTCAAATTAATTATTTGATTAAGATCAATTAATGTTTATACAATGAAAAAGCTTGTTCTCCATAGGACGAGTCCAACTGGGAGCGGAAGGCGTGAGAACCAGATTCTAACAGAATGTGGACGGATAAGGGAACGTGAACCGGTAAGACCCAAGGCACTCTTGATGGCTTTTGCATTGATGGTGTATGACCTCACATATGCCCCAAGACTGCAAGGATCAATTTGGTAAGATCTAATTGGTATGTCCCAGGCTTTACAGCTGTTGCTGCTAAATTCTGTTAGAGCTGTTTGATTTGCCTACAGAACAGTCCTGGTAGACCGGTGCCAACCTTATCATACCCGCCTCCCACAAAGAGAACAGACCTTGAGAGGCCTCCCCATGCAATACAAATTAGAGTAAGAAAAATTGGTTTGTGACATTTGTCAGATAAACATGTGGAATCTGTGTATATTTTGGTGAGCTGGAAATGTTCCAGGCAATCAGCTCAGATCAACGTACAAATCCTGCTGGAAAGCGTGACACCAAGTGCATATGAAATGTACCCAATAATTACACATCTTCTAGGTGCCCTGTCCATTGGAACAGAGAAGTTTTTCTTATATAAAAGGTGTTTGTTTGTTTGATTTAGTTTAAGGGCCTGACATTGTTATTGTATGTACTTAGAACAACTTTTATAGTACGTAGATGTTATCACCAGATTAGTAACAATTGACAAGGGTTGGGGTTCCCCAGAAAGTGCCAGTAAACATGAACTAAAAGATTTTTAATACGATGAACTCCATTACTGAGGTGCGGCAGGCGCAGCCGGAGCCAGTACAACGCGTTTGTCATGAACTGACGGCAGTGTCACAATTCCAAGCAGCCGCCCAGACAAGATAAGAAGACAGATGAGCGGAGGGTTTGTGGGGTCACAATAACACCCCACTAATCCGCCTACGTGGGATCTCACACCAGGCTCACAGCATGAGGTGTTGTGTATAGCCCGGTGACGTAAACTAAAAGAGACGGTGTCTGACAGATGAAAAAGACCAAATCAAGTCCTGATGACATCAGCAAAGATCAAAGTAAGGACCAAAGACCTGAGTGAATCCAACAGCAGTATCAAGTGTTCTAATCAGAAGACAGGAGAAGAAGAGGACGATGATGTACATGACTTGTCAATACACTGGTGGGACCCCACACCCTAACCGGACATTGGTGATGGCATCATATTAGTTGTGGCCCTATTGATATATTGTTTGAGTTTCATAATCATAATATATATAATTTCTGTAATTTAATATGAGAAAAAGGGAGGTTTGTGAAGGATGATTTATTTGCTTATATTCTCTGTATGAAATTACATTGTGAATTATCAAGCAGGATGCCGAATTACTAAGATATGTATTATGTGAAAGTGATGATAATGTTTAAATGATTTAGTTTCGTGCAGCAGCCATCTTGTCTGGAGTTCCCATCTTGGTTCTTTTGTAGTGAATAGAAAAGTCATTGTTCCTTTAATACAAGTAATGTTGATTTCGTATGTTTTATCTTTGACCTTGGGTCCCATGAGAAGATGGACAGGGAGTGAGATGGGAGTGAGATGGGGGGGATGGCAAGTATGCGTGAGGGAAGGTCTCCCCCCATCTCCACGAGGACATTCTGTCCAAAAGAGAGATAAGAAACCTGTAAACATAATGTGTGAAGAATTATAATGATGTATTTTATTGTATGCTTTTTACTGATTAACAAATATTGTTACATTGTCTCTGATTGGTTTACCTCAAGCCGACACCCCTTCTGAATTTCAGTTTAACAGTTTGAGTTTGGTAATAAATCCTTCAGATGAGAATTTTGAACATTTCAGCGTGTCTGTGTGTTTTCTTCTCGTCTCTCGATATATATCGGTGAAATATCCTAATTAGGATTCTGACTAATGGAGTCTGGCCTTGAGAGTCTGTTGGGACTCGTATAAATTTCAGTCTAATATATTTTGAGCGATGGATTTCCACGACACATATATTGTACTGGGAAACAGGGAAAAAATTCTTTGCGGGCTGAAATTGGAAAAAACTGCAACTCCTCCATTGTTTTTGGGGTTTCGTTTTTTACGGATTTTACCATGCGGTAAAAATGACAGCTTAACTTTATCCTGTGGCTCAATGCGATTACAGTGATATCAAATTTATATAGGGATTTACTACTTTTAAAAAAAAAAAAACTTTTCGTTAAAAAAATTGTTTTGTTTCACCACATTCTGAGAGCCATAACTTTTTTATTTTTCTGTGGATTGAGCGGTTTGAGGGCTTATTTGTTGTGGGACGAGCTGTAGGTTTTATCAGTACCATTTTTTGGTACATACAACTTTTTGATCACTTATTTTAATTTTTTAATTTTTTAAAGCTAAGTTGAACAAAAAACAGCGATTTTAGAGTTTTAAATATTTTATTTTTTACGGCGTTCACCATGCGCATTAAATAACACTATATTGTAATAGTTCAGACTTTTACGGACACAGCGATTACCAATTTTGTTTCATTTTTTTTTCACTACTAAAAACTTTATTTAATTTATTTATTTTTTTTACACATTCTATTAGTCCCTCTAGGGGACTTGAACCAGCTATTGTTTGGTAAAATACAGGGTGGGCCATTTATATGGATACACCTAAATAAAATGGGAATGGTTGGTGATATTAACTTCCTGTTTGTGGCACATTAGTATATGGGAGGGGGGAAACTTTTCAAGCTCGGTGTTGACCATGGCGGCCATTTTGAAGTCGGCCATTTTATATCCAACTTTAGTTTTTTCAATGGGAAGAGGGTCATGTGACACATCAAACTTATCGAGAATTTCACAAGAAAATCAATGGTGTGCTTGGTTTTAACGTTACTTTATTCTTTCATGAGTTATTTACAAGTTTCTGACCACTTATAAAATGTGTTCAAAGTGCTGCCCATTGTGTTGGATTGTCAATGCAACCCCCTTCTCCCACTCTTCACACACTGATAGCAACACCGCAGAAGAAATGCCTCCCGATCTGATCCCCTTAGACTTTTATCTTTGGGGTTATCTGAAGGCAATTGTCTATGCTGTGAAGATACGAGATGTGCAGCAACTGAAACTACGGATACTGGAAGCCTGTGCTAGCATTTCTTCTGCGGTTTTGCTATCAGGGTGTGTGAAGAGTGGGAGAAGACGGTTGCATTGACAATCCAACACAATGGGCAGCACTTTGAACACATTTTATAAGTGGTCAGAAACTTGTAAATAACTCATGAAAGAATAAAGTAACGTTAAAACCAAGCACACCATTGTTTTTCTTGTGAAATTCTCGATAAGTTTGATGTGTCACATGACCCTATTCCCATTGAAAAAACTAAAGTTGGATACAAAATGGCCGACTTCAAAATGGCCGCCATGGTCAACACCCAGCTTGAAAAGTTTCCCCCCTCCCATATACTAATGTGCCACAAACAGGAATATAACCAACCATTCCCATTTTATTAAGGTGTATCCATGTAAATGGCCCACCCTGTACACTGCAATACACAGGCAGGGCTTAACAGAGGCAGAGTGAAGGCAGACCTGGGGGCCTTCATTAGTCCCCTGAGCTGCCATGACAACTATCGCTGCCCCCTATCGCGTTGCTGGTGGGGGGCAATGAGCTGTCGCTGTTCCTGGCCTTTAGTCCCGGGTGTCAGCTGTGATACAATGCTGACACCCGCACCGTATGGAGCACGCTCAATACTTCTCCCCCTGCACTAGGACGTCCTGGTGCGTGAAGGGGTTAAAAAGAAACATGATACTCAAAAACGCAAGAAACGTTTTACCTGTGGTTTTCATGAGGCTATTATCACACATGTCGTTTTCATGGCAGTTTTTTGTGGCCAAAGTCAGAAGTATAAGGCTGGGTTCCCGCAATGCAGATTTGCTGCAGATTTTGCAAGCCGAAACCAGAATTAAATCCAGGAGAGCAGACCTATATGGCCTTTCTTTATATATTTCTTCTGTTTAGGTTCTGTTCCTGGCTTAAAAAAAAACGCCTGCAATATCTGCAGCAAAACTGCACTGTGGAAACCCAACCTCAGGCCTAATTCACATGAGCGTGTTCGGTCCGTGATATACGGTCCGCATGTCAGCCGCATTTCCCGGACCGAACACACTGCAGGGAGCCGGGCTCCTAGCATCATAGTTATCTATGACACTAGGTGTTTACCGTGCGGGTTAAATAATGTAATAACTTTATAGTTTCGGTTGTTACGGACGCGGCGATACCAAATATGTGTAACTTTTTTTGTTTTGTTTAATAAAGTAGGAGAAAAAAGTGGGTTTTTCTTTATTTATTTATTAACTTTTTTAAACTTTTTTCTTACTAGTCCGATCGCTTTTATAATGCACTGCAATACTTTTACTTGCTTGTGTAAAACGGACGGGTATCTGCTAGGCCAGGGGTCTCAAACTCGGCCGGGTAAGTGGGCCGCATATAGAAAAAATGTGAAGTTGACGGGCCGCATTACTTTCAAATTTGATACAATACAAAATCATTGTTAATCAATTAGTTATTTGAACTACTATAACACTATATTACTAGAATAATAATACTACATTAGTATAATAATAGCGCTAGGTTTAAAATTTGAGATATTTCTCCACGTGCTTATTTTAACAATCCAGCTTTCCAGTTTAAGTGTCGCTAAATGCAGTCCGGCGGCTCAGTTAGCACACATGTCAAGATTGGGCAGCCCCTTTTTAGATAGTGCCGCAGTGCCCTCTGTGGATGCTGCCGCAGTGCCCTCTGTGGATGCTGCCGCAGTGCCCTCTGTGGATGCTGCTGCAGTGCCCTCTGTGTATGCTGCCGCAGTGCCCTCTGTAGATAATGCAACACACCCCTAGATAAGGCCACAGTGCCCTCTGTAGATAAGGCCACAGTGCCCTCTGTAGATAATGCAACACACCCCTAGATAAGGCCACAGTGCCCTCTGTAGATAAGGCCACAGTGCCCTCTGTAGATAAGGCCACAGTGCCCTCTGTAGATAATGCAACACACCCCTAGATAATGCCAGTGTCCTCTTCAGATACTGCCACACACCCACTTGTAGATAATGCCACAGTGCCCTCTGTAGAGGCTGCCACAGTGCCCTCTGTAGAGGCTGCCACAGTGCCCTCTGTAGAGGCTGCCACAGTGCCCTCTGTACATTCTGCCACAGTGCCCTCTGTAGATGCTGCCACAGTGCCCTCTGTAGATGCTGCCACAGTGCCCTCTGCAGATGCTGCCACAGTGATGTCAGGGGCTTGCCCAGAGCTGGAGTCCCGGAGCAGAGCCGCTTCTGGCACTCTGCCTGGGATTCCAGCTCTGCTCCTGACATCACTGTCCATATATGGACAGAGATGTCAGGGGCAACCCCAGAGCTGGAGTCCCAGGCAGAGCGCTAGTAGGCTCTTCCTGGGACTCCAGCTGTGCTCCTGACATCACTGGGACTCCTGCTCTGGGGAAGCCCCTGACATCACTGTCGATGTATGGACAGCGATGTCAGAGGCTCCCCAGAGTCCCGAAGCAGGGCCGATAATAGCGCTCTGCCCGGGACTCCACTCTGGGGAAGACCCTGACACACTGTCCATATATGGGCAGATATGTCAGGGAATTCCACAGAGTCCCGGAGCAGAGCCGACCCCAGCGTTCTGCTCGGGACTCCGGCTCTGGGGAAGCCCCAGACATCGCTGTTCATATGTGGACAGCGATGTCAGGAATTCCACAGAGTCCAGGAGCAGAGCCGACACCAGCGCTCTGCTCCGCTCTGGGCAAGACCCTGACACACTGTCCATATATGGGCAGCGATGTCAGGGAATTCCACAGAGTCCCGGAGCAGAGCCTGTACTAGCGCTCTGCCCGGGACTCCGGCTCTGAGGAAGCCCCAGACATCGCTGTTCATATGTGGACAGCGATGTCAGGGAATTCCAGAGTCTCAGAGCAGAGCCAATACTAGCGGCTCTGTGTCCCGCGGGCCGCAGATTACAGCCCCAGGGGCCGCATGCGGCCCGCGGGCCGCGTGCTTGAGACCCCTGTGCTAGGCCATGCCTCTGGCATGGCCTAGCAGGCATAACTAGTGGCAGACCTGGGGACCTTTATTAGGGACCCCGGCTGCCATAGAAACCACCGAGACCCTGCGATCTTACTCAGGGTGCCGGTGGGGTGAGGGAGCTCCCTCCTTCTCTCCAAAACCACTCAGATGCGGCGCTCGCTATTGAGCTATTATGCATCTGGGTACCAACAATCTGCATGCATCATATGTCTTAGGGTATGTTCACACAGCTTATTTTCGGCTGTTTTTCGGGCCGTAAACGGCCGAAAAATCAGAAGCATTTTTGAAAAACGGCCGAGTAAAAAAAATGGCCGCGAAAAAAAAGTGCAGGTCACTTCTTTGGACGTTTTTGGAGCCATTTTTCATAGACTCTATTGAAAATAGCTCCAAAAAGGTCCGTAAAAAAAACGCAGCGAAAATCGCGAGTGGCTTAAAAAACGTCTGAAAATCAGCTCCGTATTTTCAGACGTTTTTGACTCAGCGTGTGAACATACCCTTAGAAGGAGCTACACTGGGAAAGTCACTTATTGAGAAGGATCTGGGTGTACTTGTAACTCATAAACTAAATAACTGCATGCAATGTCAATCAGCTGCTTCAAAGGCCAGCAAGATATTGTCATGTATTAAAAGAGGCATGAACTCGCGGGACAGGGATGTAATATTACCACTTTACAAAGCATTAGTGAGGCCTCATCTAGAATATGCAGTTCAGTTCTGGGCTCCAGTTCATAGAAAGGAGGCCCTGGAGTTGGAAAAAATACAAAGAAGAGCAACGAAGCTAATAAGGGGCATGGAGAATCTAAGTTATGAGGAAAGATTAAAAGAACTAAACCTATTTAGCCTTGAAAAAAGACGACTAAGGGGGGACATGATTAACTTATATAAATATATGAATGGCACATACCAAAAATATGGTGAAATCCTGTTTCATGTAAAACCCCCTCAAAAAACAAGGGGGCACTCCCTCCGTCTGGAGAAAAAAAAGGTTCAACCTGCAGAGACGACAAGCCTTCTTTACTGTGAGTCTATGGAATAGTCTACCACAGGAGCTGGTCACAGCAGGGACAGTAAGTAGATGGCTTTAAAAAGGCTTAGATAATTTCCTAGAACAAAAAAATATCAGCTCCTATGTGTAGAAATGTTTCCCTTCCCTTTTCCCATCCCTTGGTTGAAGTTGATGGACATGTGTCTTTTTTCAACCATACTAACGATGTAACTAAGTACCATTATGGTATTCCATGTGTCAGTCTCCCACCTGTTTTTTTTTCTTCCTGCCTCTATCGCTATATATCAGACTGGGATGATTGCTTAGCAGCAGCGTGAATCAGGCTCGGTGACACGCTTTATCAACTTGAGTCTATGGAGATCTATGTGTCACCCATCACAGGCTTCAGCAGTTCCTTTACCACACTAGTTTTGCACAGGAGGGGGACACAAACTTCGATCATCAGCTACCACTGATACTTAGACAGGTTCCTGTCACACAGGTATCATGTAGAAGAATATAGTGCAGCCTCCCAGGGCTGTATACTTATGGTGTCTCAGCTTATTTAGAGACTATAGAGAGAATGATAATCAGTGTCCCCTAGCATGCAGAAATGCTATGGTCTTTAGCTGGTCATGTGATGCTGTGCTGAAGCATCATGGAATTGATCGCAAAGCAGAGAGGAAGAGAAAGCTGGGGAAATCTAAGATGGGGGCTTTTTTATAGCACAGACAAGGCAGCAGTTCAAAAATGTAAGTACAAAATACATAAAAGAAGCGTAGAATATGGTATAAGGTTAGGTGGGGAATGCAGACATGGAAAGTATTGTCTCCGCTGGAGGCGCTCATTAAAAAATACATGTTGGATGCCGTTTAAATTGCCAAAAAAAATCTGTGTGGAGGAGGCCTAAAAGGTGAATGAGACCCCTATTGTCCCTCCAATTTCATACTCTAATTATTTCCTAGTGTATTTCGTATGAAATCGACAGGAAAACAAAGCATGGCATGTTCCCTCATGTATTGTATGTACAAATATCTCCAGACATACGAAAGGACTGGGTTTACACCCTAGAAGTCAGGGGCTTCCCCAGAGCAGTAGTCCCAGTGATGTCAGGAGCACAGCTGGAGTCCCAGGAAGAGCCTACTAGCACTCTGCCCGGGACTCCAGCTCTGGGATTGCCCCTGACATCCATGTCCATATATGGACAGTGATGTCAGGAGCAGAGCTGGAATCCAAGGCAGAGTGCTAGAAGCGGCTCTGCTCCGGGACTCGAGCTCTGGGCAAGCCCCTGACATCACGGTCCATATATGGACACTGATGTCAGTGGCTTCCCCAGAGTTCCGGCGCAGAGCCTATACTAGTGCTCTGCTCCGGGGCACCAGCTCTGGGGTTGCCCCTGATATCACATTCCGGTCCAGGAGGATCCCCTGACATCACTGTGTATGGACAGTGACATCAGGGGCTCCAACAGCAGAGGAATCCCCAGCCAAAGCGTCGGCAACGCTCTGGCTGGGGATTCCAGTCCTAGAGGGAGCCCCGATGGAGCTATCTACTTGGCGTGTGTCTGGCATTATCTGCAGAGGGCACTGTGGCAGCATCTGCGGAGGGCACTGTGGCAGCATCTACGGAGGGCACTGTGGCAGCATCTACGGAGGGCACTGTGGCAACATCTACGGAGGGCACTGTGGCAGCATCTACGGAGGGCACTGTGGCAACATCTACGGAGGGCACTGTGGCAGAATCTACGGAGGGCACTGTGGCAGCATCTACAGAGGGCACTGTGGCAGCATCTACGGAGAGCACTGTGGCAGCATCTACGGAGAGCACTGTGGCAGCATCTGCGGAGGGCACTGTGGCAGCATCTGCGGGGGGCACTGTGGCAACATCTACGGGGGGCACTGTGGCAACATCTACGGGGGGCACTGTGGCAACATCTACGGGGGGCACTGTGGCAACATCTATGGGGGGCACTGTGGCAACATCTACGGGGGGCACTGTGGCATTATCTACGGAGGGCACTGTGGCATTATCTACAGAGGGCACTGTGCCATTATCTACAGAGGGCACTGTGCCATTATCTACAGAGGGCACTGTGGCACTATCTAAAAAGGGGCTGCCCAATCTTCACATGTGTGTCTGCCAAATGCTGCCAACTGAGCCGCCGGACTACATTTAACGACACTTAAGCTGGAAAACTGGATTGTTGAAATAAGCACGTGGAGAATTCTCTCAAATTTTAAACCTAGCGGTATTATTATAGTAATGTAGTATTATTATTATTATAGTAATATAGTGTTATAGTAGTTCAAATAACTAATTGATTAACAATAATTTTGTATTGTATAAATTTGAAAGTAATGCGGCCCGTCAACTTCCCATTTTTTTTATATGTGGCCCACTTACCCGCCGAGTTTGAGACCCCTGGGTTAAAGGGTAACTAAACCTTCAACAAACTTCTGACATGTCATAGTGACATGTCAGAAGTTTTGATTGGTGGGGGTACGAGCACTGAGACCCCCACCAATCTCTAAAACGAAATCAGCAGAAGTGCTCATGGGAGCGCTTCGTCTCTGTTTGGCTTTTTCTGGAAATCGATGTAGCAGAGTACGGGCTCATAGAATTTCTACTGAGTCCGTACACAACTACAACGATTTCCAGAAAAAGCAGAATAGAAACGAAGTGGCTGAGGCTCACACGAGCCCTTCTGCCTCTTCATTTTAGTGATTGTTGGGGGTCTCAGTGCTCGGACCCCCACAATTCAAAACTTCTGACATGTCACTGTGACACGCCAGAAGTTTGTTGAACGTTTAGTTACCCTTTAAATAATGTTATATTGTAACAGCTTGGACTTTCTTTGACAGGACAATACGTTAATTTTTATTATTTTTTTTTACATAGGTTTCGGGGGAAAATTGAATTATTTTGAACACTTAAAAAAAAAAAAAAAAATTTACTAGTCCACTTAGGGGACTTGAACCAGCGATCTAGTGTATTACAGTATATCATAAAATTACAGGCAGGGCTTAAAGGGGTTTTCCCACGAGAGACATATGACACATCCACAGGATATGTCATGTCAGATAGATGCTCTGGGACCCACACCTATCTCCAAAACGGGGCCCCCTAAACCCCGTTCAGCCGCTGTGTGTTGCTGCTGAATGAGGTGAAAAACGTTATATGGTCTTGAGTTACGTAAACAGCGTAACTCTCTGAGCTGTTTACGTAACTTACGACCATATAACATTTTTTGTGGCCGGAAAACACCTCATTCAGCCACATCACATAGCGGCTGAATGGGGGTTTAGGGGGTCCCGTTCAGGAGATAGGTGCGGGTCCCAGGGCGGTAAAACCTGCAAAAAAAGAGTTGTGGCGAGAGTTGCTGAGACATTTGCGCTGGAAACGCTGGGATTACACCACAATTTAAAATAAAGAAAGCTTATACTTACTCTGGGTGTAGTCACAGCGACATGTCCCTCTGTTCTGAGCGTAGCCCGGCCTCCTGGGATGACGTTTCATCCTATGTGACTGCTGCAGCCAATCAAATACTGCAGCGGTCACATGGACTAGAGTCACCCCAGGAGGCCGGGCTACGCTCAGAACAGAGGGACGTGTCGCCATGACAACACCCAGGTGATAAGTAGAAATAATTTTTCTTCCTGCAGTATTTCCGCAGCGGACACTCCGCCTACAAAACAGCACCACAATTTGGTGCGGTTATTTGGACGGAATTCCCTGCGGTTTCCATCTGTCCTGTGTGTTCCTACCCTTTCACGGTTTGCTGCTTAACCCCTTAAGGACGCAGCCTAGTTTGGACCTTAAGGCTCAGAGCCCATTTTTTAAATCGGACATATTTCACTTTATATGGTAATAACGTTGGAATGCTTAAACCTATCCAAGCGATCCTGAGATTATTTTCTCGTGACACATTGGGCTTTATGTTAGTGGTAAAATTTGGTCGATCTATTCAGTGTTTATTTGTGAAAAATTGCTAAATTTAGAGAAAATTTAGAAAAAATATAATTTTTCTAAATTTAAATGCATCTGCTTGTAAAACAGATGGTTATACCACCCAAAATAGTTACTAGTTCACATTTCCCATAAGTCTACTTTAGATTTGCATAATTTTTTGAACATTATTTTATTTTTCTTGGACGTTACAAGGCTTAGAACATAAACAGCAATTTCTAAAATTTTTAAGAAAATTTCAAAAGCCTTATTTTTAAGGTACCTGTTGAGTTCTGAAGTGGCTTTAAGGGGCCTATGTATTAGAAATCCCCATAAAACACCCCATTTTAAAAACTAGACCCCTCAAAGTATTCAAAACAGCATTTAGAAAGCTTTTTTTAACCCTTTAGGCATTTCACAGGAATTAAAGCAAAGTGGAGGCGAAATTTGCAAATTTCATTTTTCTTGCTGAATTTAATTATTTTTTTTTAACTCATTTTATTGAAAATACACAGTGCACATGGTATGATAAACATAACATTTTGGGTGACATGCAAGAAACCCATTATTTCAATGTAACATAACCATACAAACAACAACATCGATCTCCGTTACACAGTGAGAATAAGATGTGGTACATCCTTTTCCGGTATGTTACTGAGTATAACCATTACATTTATAGGAACAAAAGCAATGCAAATATATACAACCCTGTTATAAATACTTGTACAATCCAGGACTGATCTCGTCCAACCCCCTATCGAACCTCCCCCCCCCCAGTTGGGGCCCGCTACCCCGTCCCTGCTTACTCAATTAAACCCCAAGACTGTTTAGGGAGGACCTGAGGTCACCTACATTAAATGATGCAAGAGGCGATGAGCACCAACTACCCCACACTTCCAGGAATTATACGGACATCCCCGATGTTTGTATACTAGATTAGCGTAAGGTATTACTGAGTTGAGCAGTGATTTCCATTGTGGAACCATTGGGTGAAGATCTCCCATCCAACGAAGTGCAATAGCCTTCCTGGCCATGAACAGGGTCTCCCGTAGAAATATACCTTCATAGTGTGTCCAGGAGTTTGGTGGGAGCAGACCCAACAAACATAGCCCAGGCTCACAGGGGACTCGTTTACCTGTTACTGATGAGAGAAAGTCTGTGACCCCTCTCCAGAATTTAGCTATTACCGGGCAGTGCCACACCATATGGTCAAAGTCTGCCCGACCATGCTGGCATCTTTTACAACTAGCCGAGGAAGATCTGCCCATATGCAATAGCCTGGTAGGAGTTATATAACATCTATGGATAATATATAGCTGCGTCATTTTATTATTAGCCGCTGGTGAAACCTCAAGATGTGAAGACATTGCATCAAGCCAATCCTCCTCAGTCAGGTTCGGAATCAGCCCCTTCCATCTGAGTTCCACCGCACATCCCGCATGTGCTAACCTTTGAGACAGCAGGAACGTGTAGACTACTGATATCAGGCCCCGCGGGCCTTGTGTTCGAAGCACCCCTATAAGGGGTAGCTAAGATATCAAAGTCTGAGCGTGTCTGAATTGGGCCCTGAGAGCGTGGTGCAGCTGTACACATCTAAATGTATCCCTCTCTGGCACCTGGAATGTATCTTGTATCTCCCTTGCTGATAACGCGTGTCCATCTCCAGTACTCAAATGTTTCATTTGTGTCGCCTCTAAACCCTCCCAGAATGCATGATCCTGAAATCCCAAAAAGTGAGGTAATCCATGCTTGGACCACAACGGCAACTCCGCTACCGTATCTTTAAATTTCATCAGTGATTTTGCATGAGCCCACACCTGCTTCGCCAGTTTAATCAACGGTAACGTATGCTTAGGGCTAAAATCATGTGGTTCTAGAACGGGCCATAAGTTAGGTACTCTGAGAAAATGTGCTAAATGATGTTCGGCATTGGGCAATGGATCATCCAACATCCACAGCCTAATATATCTAAGTTGACCTGCCAAATAGTATAAAAACACATCCGGTAGGGCCGCTCCCGCCCTCTGTTTGGGTCTCTGCAGAGTGACTATTTTGAGCTTATGTCTATTCTTTCCCCAGATAAATGGAGTAAACATAGAGTTGACCAAATTAAAGAACTTTTTAGGAACCATTGTGTCCGCGTGCTCCAAGACATATAGCAATTTAGGTAGCACTACCATTTTAATTAGGTTAATTCTACCCGCCACTGATAAGGGGAGTGACTTCCAGACTGCAAATTTATCTTTCAAATATGAAAGTAGGGGGTACACATTAATATCGTATGAGTGTGAACTATCCCTAGATATCCAAACTCCCAGGTATTTAAAACTATGCACCACTTGTAGACCCTGAAAATGTGGGCCCCACCCACAATTGTTAGAATGGAGAGGCATGAGATAGGACTTACTCCAGTTAACATGCAGGCCCGAAAAACTGCTAAACACCTCCATCAATCTCATAGCCCTAGGTAATGAGGCATTCGGGTTGGCCAGGAACAGCAGCATATCGTCAGCGTAAAGTCCTATGCGGTCTTCTCGCGGTCCGATCCGAATGCCCTGAAAGGCCATATCTCTTTGAATCCCTATAGCCAGGGGCTCTATGGCAAGTGCGAACAATAAGGGGGACAATGGGCACCCCTGTCTCGTACCCCTATGAAGCAAAAATGAGGGGGACAAAATCCCATTCACCACTACCGAGGCTCGAGGCTCTTTATATATGATCGTAATCCATTTGATAAAGGTAGTCCCGAACCCAAATTTCCTGAGCACCTCACATAGGTATGTCCACTCTACAGAGTCAAATGCCTTGGCTGCATCCAAGGATGCCAGCGCCCAATCCTGCTGCTCCCACCACCCCATCTGAGTAACCACCTGAGCTCTACGAATACTATCCGAAGTGGATTTCCCTGGTATAAAACCGGTCTGATCAGAGTGTATGACATCATTGATGACCCGCGCTAGTCTATTGGCCATTAATTTAGTCAGTATCTTATAGTCTATGTTAAGCAGTGATATGGGGGGGTAAGAACCACAATCCTCTGGGTTCTTGCCTGGTTTTAGAATAACTACTATGGTAGCTTCTTTCATAGAAACCGCCAGGTCATCCGCCAATAAGCACGCCTCAAATAGAGAAAGAAGTTGGGCTGACATAACCTCAATGTATTGAATATATACTTCCAGAGGAATCCCATCCGGGCCCGAGGCCTTACCTTTAGTCATATCCAATATACACTCAGAAATCTCCTCCACTGTGAAGGGGGACTCGAGTAACTCACAACCCTCCTCCGACAACTGTGGAAACTGCATGTCATCCAAATATTTCCCCAACTCTTCCATTGAGTGCCCAGCCCTAGACGTATATAAGTCCCTATAGAAGTCTGCAAATTGAGCCACTATCTCCTGGGAGGTATGGACCAAAACATTCTGAGCATTTCGAATGTTCAACACTGGAGGAGACAAGGTATTCTGTCTCACCACATGAGCCAAGAGTTTGCCGGATTGGTTACCCAATTGGCCAGTGAAGAAGATTCTACGGTCCGCCTTCTCCTGCAGTACTAGAAGATAATCTCTCCCCACCGAGAGCCAAGCCTCCCTGTTTTGTGGGGAGGGATCACCCACAAACGCGGCCTCCAATTCTCCACACTTTCCCGCCAAATCCTTTTCCCTTTGGGCCGAGGAGCGCTTCACAAATGATATTGATGATTTCAGGCAGCCTCTCAAATACGCTTTCAGCGTATTCCATCGTAGTAACCCATTCTGCTCCTGCCTATGTGCTTCAAGAAAGACATCTAGCTGATCTGGGATCCTATCGTTTGGTTTGATTAATTGGAGCCAAAACGGGTGAATTTTAAGGGCCCCCCTTCTACCCCCCTCCGGTAGTGACATTTGCAGAAGAATCGGACTGTGATCAGAAATTGCTCTGGGAAGATGTTCAATGCTTTCCATAGAATTATATACAGAGGACGTGCCAAAAATATAATCTATACGAGACAATGCATCAAATTGTGGTGTGTGACATGTGAATTCACGAAGTCCCATATGATTAACTCTCCATAGATCTACCCAACCTATCTCCTCCATTAATGAGGCTAATGGGGAGACCCCTTGTCTTGCGTCTCCCTCTCCCCTCAACAGGAACCGATCAATAGACTGATCCATTATAAGGTTCATGTCTCCTAGGAGGATCACTCTGGCTTCTTGATATGCGGAAGCAAAGAAAACCGCCACCCTAAGTAGTGCCAGAGACCCTGGCGGTGGGTTATATATCCCCATTACGACATAAGGTGTGGAGTTAATGTTGGCATGCACAAATACGTATCTCCCCTCAGGATCAATTCTGGTATGCATCACTTCCCACCTAAGAGTTCTATGTATTAATAGAGATACCCCTCTAGAGGCAGAAGTTCTAACCGAGTGTCTACTCCACTGAATCCAGGGCTTACATAAAAACTGTACTGTGTCAGATGCGTCTCCTGAAGACAAATTATATGTGGGTTCACATTCTTGAGCACAGAGAAAATCATATTCCGTTTCCTTGGAGTCCCCATGCCCCTCACATTCCAGGACAAGAACTTAAGTGACGCCATACTTAGAAAACTCTCTATGTACTGATAACAGCCCTTCCCTCTCCCCCCTCCCCCTCACCCTAGGTAGTGCCATTCCCTGATATGCAGCTCTCAAAATGTAAGGTACTCGTTGACTGACATAGTGTAAAACAGAGATCAAAAACATGAACCACATAAAAACCCAGTTAGCCATCAGGAGCTCAACAGGAGCTCAAGAGCTATATACTATATATGAAAGGGGTAGCTTCCACCGCTAAGGAATATACACAGTGGAATCACAAATCAGGCTGCGTACTCCAACAAATTCCCCCCTATAATGTGCTTTACTGTGCCACAGAATTAGAGGAACAACCACCCGTTGGTCAGAATCCCCCTATTAACACTTCGGTAACCTACTACAATCACATATCGTAACAAGAGTAATATATGATCTGGAACCATTCTGAACTCCGGACCCCCTTATAGGCATATTACAGGAAGATAAAGCATTATGAAAGGAAACTTTAAACAATGTCTCCCCCATGTATAACCTCTCCCCACATGCAAGACAGCAAATGACCGTTCAGGATACATATTCACCATGCCCGCGCTTAAGTCCCCAAGAAATCCTTCATCTTCTAGGCGACCTCATATTCCTCAGCAACCATTCATCCGCCTCCTCAGGGTTGGCGAAAAATACTGCTCGATCTCCATCGACAACTCTCAAGCGGGCCGGATAAGCCATAAAATATGGAATTTGTCGGTCTCGCAACTTTCGTTTAATCATCACAAACGATGCGCGTTGACGTTGTAGTTCCGGAGAGAAATCGAGGAAAATCGACACCGTGACGTTATCCACTTTAATAGCCCCCTTGCGTCTGGCTGCCTGCAGGACCAGATCCCGATCCTTACAATTTAACAATCTCGCCAGGAATGGTCGAGTGTTCGCTCCAGGGGGTGGCGGCCTCGCCGGAACCCTGTGCGCTCTTTCCACTGCAAAAGCCTGCGAAAACACGATATCTGGAAACATATCTCTCAGCCATTTCTCTGTAAACTCGTCCGGGCGGGATCCTTCTGCACGTTCTGGTAGGCCTATGATGCGAAGGTTGTTCCTCCTCAGCCTGTTCTCCAAATCATCCGCTTTCTGGCGCCATAAATCCACCTTGCCAGAGAGGTCCCGAAGTGTGTGGGGTATATTAGCTGTACGGTCCTCCAGGTCCGACAACCTGGTTTCAGCATGCGCGACTCGGTCCCTCAAGTTGTGCAAATCCTGCCTCAGGAGACCCACATCCACCTTAACCTCCTCTATTTTTGTTGTGACCGAGGTCTTGGTCTCTAATATCGCCGCCAGCAGCGTCTCCGATACTTGCTGCAATGTCAGGCCAGGCTGTGCTGTTACCTCAGCCGCAGGGCGTAACTCCAACTGCCCTCCAGAAACTTTTGCCGGCCCCTCTGCTCCATGCTGTGAGGACTCGCCGCGGGCGCCATCTTGGACCGCACCCCGGGCAAACTCCTTCAACTTCTCCGCAGCTCCTGCCGCTTTTGACGGACCCATTTTGCTCCTCGTGGGTCTTTTACCCTTCCTCCGCAAGTTATAAGAAATGGTGGCAACAGTAATTCCTCCGCAGGATAAATAATAGGGGTCTCTGGTCAGAGCCGAAGTTCCGTGCGACCGCTCACATCAGTGCCTGGCCACGCCCCCCTGAATTTAAATTTTATTCTATTTTTTTTCTGTAACACAGAAGGTTTTACCAGAGAAACAGTTTTTAGAAATGTCCCACATGTGGCTCTAGTGCGCTCGTGGACTAAAACACAAGCCCCAGAAGCAAAGAAGCACCTAGTGCATTTTGGGGCCTCTTTTTTTATTAGAATATATTTTAGGCGGCATGCCAGGTTTGAAGAGGTGTTGAGGTGCCAAAAAAGTAGGAATCCCCCAAAAGTGACCCCATTTTTGAAACTGCACCCCTCAAGGAATTCATTTATGGTTGTTGTTACGATTTTGACCCCACAGTTTTTTCACAGCGCGTATTGGGCTGTGAAATTGTAAAATTTAATTTTTTCCAATTAGGTGCAATTTTTTATCAAAATTTCTTATTTTCACAGGGAACAAAATGCCCCATTTTGTTGCCCAATTTGTCCTGAGTGTGGCAATACCCCATTTGAGGTGATAAACTGCCATTTGGGCCCATGGGAGGTCTCAGAAGGAAAAGAGCGCTATGTGTTCTTTGGAGTCCAGATTTTGCTGGATTGGTCTTCGGGTGCCATGTCGCATTTGCAGAGCCCCAGAGGTATCAAAGCAATGGAAACCCACCAGAAGTGACCCCATTTTGGAAACTACACCCCTCAAGGAATTAATTTATGGGTGTTGTGACCATTTAGACTCCACAGTCTTTTCACAGAATTTATTTGAATTGGGCTGTGAATTTAAAAAAAAAGTAATTTTTTCCAATAAGATGTCGTTTTGGCTCAAAATTTCTTATTTTCACAAGGAATAAAATACCACATTTTGTTGCCCAATTTGTCCTGAGTGTGGAAAAACACAATTTGTGGTGATAAACTGCCGTTTGGGCCCATGGGAGGGCTCAGAAGGAAAGGACCACCATTTGGCCTACTGGGGATTTTCTGGTGCGAAGTCATGTATGCAGAAGCCCTTGAGGTACCAGTACAGTTGAAACCCCCAAGAAGTGACCCCATTTTAAAAATTACACCCCTTAAGGCATTCATCTAGAGGTGTAGTGAATATTTTGCCCGGAGACATACACCCCATAAATTGTAATGTGGGTTCTCCCGGGTATGGCAATACCCTCAATGTGGCTGTTATCAGCTGCCTGGGCACGCAGCAGGGCTCAGAAGAGAAAGGCGAGGGGGGATAAGCTGTGCGGAGGGCATCAGGGTAAGGAAAACTGGAGTAGATTAAAAATCAAGGGATGTATGATACATTTTGAAGCACTCTTTCATACAGAGCTCTGGTTTATCGGGACACGTGTCACATTGATATATTGTGTCCTTCCTTATCCCCCTCTTATAGCAGACTTTGCACCTCTTTTGACGTTTTCCCTTCTTGCCAGTTTGGGGAACTTCTCCTGGAAAGTGTTGCCCTGGTACGATGCGTTTGGCCTCGCTTCCAGAAGTACTGGGTGTCCCCCTTCTTGGTACCTAAAGATTAGGTTCTTGATAACCACCTCTTGAAATTACAGGAAAGTTCCCGTCTGGCCTGTTCATCGACGTAGCACGTACACATTGTACTAGGGATGTCACAATACCAGAATTTGGACTTCCATACCGATACTTCGTTTAGTATTGCGATTTCGATACCAATTCGATAATTTGCCAACAGTAATAATTAAAAAAAAAAAGTTCTTACATTTTCAGATTTGAGGCGCGTGGTGTGATGATGAATTTAACCTCCACGTGCCTCACATTAAGGCATCATTTACACGAGCCTAATATACGCGCGTGCTTTTCATGCGTGTCGTACGCACCTATATTAGGCTATGGGGCAGTGCAGACAGTGCGTGAATTTTGTGCAGCGAGTGCGTCGCGTAAAACTCACGACATGTCCTTTCGTTGTGCGCTGTTCGCGCATCACACACCCATTGAAGTCAATGGGTGCATGAAAACCACGCATGCCGCACGGAAGCACTTCCGTGCGAACTGCGTGATTTGCGCAACAGCTGTCAAACTCTGAATGTAAACAGAAAAGCACCACGTGCTTTTCTGTTTACAAACATCCAAACGGAGTGTCAAAATGATGGCGGCTGCGCGAAAATCACGCAGCCGCGCATCATACACTGATGACACACGCATCTGTTAAGTGCCTTTTGCGCACGCAAAACGCCGCGTTTTTTTGCGTGCGCAAAACGCACACGCTCGTGTAAATCAGGTCTAATAGTAATTAACCCCATCACGTTTCTCAGTCATAATGGGTTAATATGTAGGGTACATGATGGGGTTGATTACTATTAATGTGAGGCACATGGAGGTTAAATTCATCATCACATCTCGTGCCTCACAAGAAGTGATAGAAAGCAGTTTTTATTTTATTTTTTTACAGCGTACACATCATAAATGACGCACAAAAATTGTTGTGCAGGTTATTACGGCCGCGCCAATACTGAATGTGTGTATATTTTACGTTTTGAGACTTATTTTAATGTTTATTGTAAAAAAGGTGTATGTGTATTTTTTTTAAATTTAAAATTACTTTGTTTTTACTTTATTTGTTAAACTTGAATGTACTGGCTTATATCTATATCCCGGTACATTAGCCTGTGTACAGATAGTACATAGGCTGTTGTTAGGACATACCTAAGCAGGGGCGTAGCTAGGGGGGGGGGCAGGCGGGGCACGTGCCCCGGGCGCAGTTCAGAGGGGGGCGCCAGCGCCACTTCCTCCTGCACTATAATTGTACCTGTGTCGCAAGGACACAGGTACAATTAGAAGCAATGAATGACCGGGCACGTTCCGTGCCCGGCCATTCAGCGCCTTTCCACGAATGAAGCGACTGGTAACTTTTGTACAAGTGACTCTTCCGTCGAAAGACGCTGACTCACTGACAGGGAAAGTCATCCTGCCCAGCCAATCAGCGCCTTTCATAGACGCTGTGTTCAACCCCCTGGAGACCTGCGCAGAAGAGCGCAGGTCTCCATGGCTGCCGGACGGCGTGGGAGCGGGAATAAGGTGAGTTTGAATACTATTTTTTTTTAACTGTAATAGAAGTGTGTGTCTGTATCTGCGGGGGGACTTTATCTACGGGGGGGGGGGGCTTTATCTACAGGGGGACTATATCTACAGGGGGACTATATCTACAGGGGTGGGCTATATACAGGGGGACTATATCTACAGGGGGGCTATATACTGGGGTGGGCTATCTACAGGGGGACCATATCTACAGTGGGTGGGCTATATACAGGTGGACTATATCTACAGGGGATGGGCTATATACAGGGGGACTATATCTACAGGGGGGCTATATACTGGGGTGGGCTATCTACAGGGGGACCATATCTACAGGGGGTGGGCTATATACAGGTGGACTATATCTACAGGGGGTGGGCTATATACAGGGGGACTATATCTACAGGGGGGCTATATACTGGGGTGGGCTATCTATGGAGCACCATATACAGGGGTGGGCTATATCTACAGGGAGGCGATATAGTATATAGCCCACCCCTGTAGATATAGCCCAACCCTGTAGATATAGCCCACCCCTGTAGATATAGCCCACCCCTGTAGATATAGCCCACCCCAGTAGATATAGCCCACCCCTGTAGATATAGCCCACCCCTGTAGATATAGCCCACCCCTGTAGATATGGTCTCCCCTGTAGATATGGTCCCCCTGTAGATATGGTCCCCCTGTAGATATGGTCCCCTCTGTAGATATGGTCCCCCTGTAGATAGCCCAACCCTGTAGATAGCCCACCCCTGTAGATAGCCCACCCCTGTAGATAGCCCACCCCTGTAGATATAGCCCACCGCTGTATATATAGCCCACCCCTGTATATAGTATCCCACAAATAGCTCCCCCTATAGTGGTCCACAGAAAGCCCATCCCTGTATATAGCCCCCTTGTACATATAGTCCACCCCTGTATATAGTGCTCCACAGATAGCCCACCCCTGTATATACTATATACAAGGGTGGGCTATCTGTGGAGAACTATATACAGGGGTGGACTATCTAGTGGAGCACTATATACAGGGGTGGACTACATGTACAAGGGGGGCTATATACAGGGGTGGGCTATCTGTGGAGCACTATATACATGGGTGGGCTATATCTACAGGGGGCTACATACATGGTTGGGCTATCTGTAGAGTACTATATACAGGGGTGGGCTATATCTACAGGGGGCTATATACAGGGGTGGGCTATCTGTAGAGCACTATAGGGGGAGTTATTTGTAGGACACTATATACAGGGGTGGTCTATATGGGGGCACTATCTACAGGGGCTCTATGGCAGGCACTATCTACAGGGGGCACAGTGTGTGTGTGTGTGTGTGTGACACGGTGTATGGTGCTATTATAATTAGAGGTGCAGTGTATGGCGCTATTATATTTAGGGGCGTAGTGTGTGGTATAATGATAACTTTATATTTATTTATAGGTGCAGAAATGTTGGAAAAGTGAGAAGCTGAAGACATGTGAGCGGCAAACTGCAGAAATGGGCTGTGACCGGGAGAAGCCACCATAGAGGTCTGGACCGGATGGAGAAAAAGAACTAGAATCTGAGACGTCACCGGTGAGTCACTTAATGTAAATGTTTATTCTGCCTCTAATCAGCACTGTAGTCACTGTATGATCTGCAGCGAGATGATGGGTGGTATGATTATGATAGGATTTATTTTTTGTGAAACGGCATCTCCCAGCATATCCTTATCATTGTTTGGGCCATGCTGGGAGCTGTAGTTTTACGCCGTACACACCTATACGGCAGGGGTTGCACTAAATTGAGCTGTATTTGTGCTGGTGTTGTATATATGTAGTGAGCTTGCTTCTGGGCTGTATATATGTACTGAGCTTGGTTCTGGTGTTGTGTATAGAACCATATTGCTTGTAAAATGTACAAATGTTTTTATGCTCGCGTTACATAAAAATAAATGACACGTCGATTGGTAGAGAAAACAAACACGGCGAGGGGGAAGGAGATGTCGGGAAAGAGGTTGGTGGGGGGGGGGGGGCGCCAAACTGAATCTTTTCCCCGGGTGCTGGAGAACCTAGCTATGCCTCTGACCTAAGTATGCCCTAACAACAGGAAATATGGTTGGACAGCCCTGGGGTCCTTCAATGGACCCTGGGCTGTCTGCCCATATATGGTATGTCCCTCAATCGTGTAACAGGAATTCCCTGTGACGCGATCCAAGGGGCATACCTCCTTCGCATTTTCCCCTGAATGCTGCAGTTAGCTTTGATCGCAGCATTCAGGAGAATAGCGGCGGAGATGAGAGGTTTCTCTGATCTCCGCCAGCGGGGCTGCGGCTGTGTAATACAGTCATTGCCCCGCTCCTGACAGGAAGTGCGCGTGCGGTCAACACGAGGAGATGCGGTCGGCGCTGCTTTAATGAGCGGCGGTTCAGGCACTGAGGACAGAACATTGGAGTGTTTTGTAGTGCGCCCGCCATGTTCTGTCTTCAGTGCCATTAGTGCAGTGCCGGCCGCATCGCATCATCCTGACCCCACGCAATTGTTATCAGGACTCAGGAGCGGGGCAATGACTGTATTACACAGCCGTAGCCCCGCTCTCATACATTCATGTGTTACTATACTGAGCTGTGCGGCCGCATAGCTAAGTATCGAAAAACATGAAATAATGGTATCGAACCGTTTGGGGATGCAGAGTATCGAAACCGTATCGAAGTTTCGATGCACCGTGCATCCCTACATTGTACAATGCCATCTGTATGATGTGCACGGCCAGCTTCTTATACCACACCGCATGGCGCTTCAGGACTTGATCTGACAAGTCCACCCCTCCCATGTACCTATTATAGTCCAGGATGCAGTCTGGTTTGGGGGTGTCTGTACTGGTACCTCGTATGGGTACTGGTGTGGCCGTGTATTGTTGTCAATACAAGGACATCTCTCTTGTCCTTGTACTCAACACACAATATGTTGTTGCTAGATTGTGCCCTGCTCTCACCTGAGTGTTTGCCCAAGCAGAGTCTTAGGGAGGCCTGCCAGATTTCTTCTAGCAGTGCCGCGTGCCGCAGTACTCCTAGAAGCGAGGCACTTGAAGAGTGGGACGCTGGTATAAAGATTATCCAGGTAGAGGTGGTAACCCTGATCCAGCAGTGGGTGCACCAAATCCCACACAATTTTTGCATTAACTCCCAGTAAGGGGGGGGGGGGGCATTCTGGGGGCTGAATACTGCGGTCCTTCCCTTTATATATCCTAAATTTGTAGGTATAACCTGATGCACTCTTGCACAGCTTATACATCTTCACGCCATACCTTGCCCTCTAAGGCTGGGTTCACACGAGCATGTTACGTCCGTAACGGACGGAACGTATTTCGGCCGCAAATCCCGGACCGAATACAGTGCAGGGAGCCGGGCTCCTAGCATCATAGTTATGTACGATGCTAGGAGTCCCTGCCTCTCCGTGGAACTACTGTCCCGTACTGAAAACATGATTACAGTACGGGACAGTTATCCTGCAGCGAGGCAGGGACTCCTAGCGTCGTACATAACTATGATGCTAGGAGCCCGGCTCCCTGCAGTGTGTTCGGTCCGGTACTTGCGGCCGAAATACGTTCCGTCCATTACGGACATAACATGCTCGTGTGAACCCAATCTTACTCGGCAGGTACTGGCGGAATTGAAGCCTCCCTTTAAAATCTACCAAGGACTCATCAATAGAAATACACTTCTCTGGGGTGTATGCTTGGGAAAACCGGGCACTGAAATGGTCTAATAGCGGTCTCCGTTTACACAAACGGTCAAAACTGGGGCCATCTCAAGGTGGGAACTGCTTATTATCAGTATAATGTAAGAAGCGAAGTATTGCCTCATTTATTTATTTTTAGGTTACAGTTCAGTTCTGAAGTTGCTTTGAGGGGCCCATATATTAGAAACCCCTATGAAACACCCCATTTTAGAAACTAGACCCCCTCAAAGTATTCACAACAGCACTTAGAAAGTTTATTAACCCTTTAGGTGTTTCACAGGAATTTAGAGCAAAGTAGAGGTGAAATTTAATTAATTTAATTTATTAGGCACCATGTCCGGTTTGAAGAAGTCTTGTGGTGCCAAACCAGTGCAAACCCCCCAAAAGTGACCCCATTTTGGAAACTAGAGACCTTGAGGAATTCATTGTAGTTTTCTTGGGGTGCATGCGGCTTTTTGATCAGTTTTTATTCTTTTTTTTATTTTTTTATTCTATTTTTTTTACAGCGTTCACCGTGCGCTATAAATGACATATTCACTTTATTCTGCGGGGCGATACGATTACGGCGATACCAGCTGTTTATAGTTTTTTTATGTCTTATGGCGTTTGCACAATAAAATACTTTTTGGAAAAAATCATTTACTTTTTGTGTGGTCATATTCTAAGAGCCAGAACGTTTTTTATTTTTCCATCAAGAAAAGCGTGTGTGGTTTTTTGCGTAACGAACTGTAGTTTCAATCAGGACCATTTTTAGGTACATGCAACTTTTTGATCTCTTTCTATTTCATTTTTTGGGAGGTGAAGTGACCAAAGAATTGTGATTCTGGTGCAGTTTATTATTATTTTCTTTTATGGCGTTCACCGCGTGGGATAAATAACATCATTTTGTAGATCAGCCCGTTACGGATGCGGCGATACCAATTATGTATAGTTTATTTTTATTAATAATAAAAGGACTGATGAGGGAAAAAGGGGGATTTTTACTTTTATCACTTTTAAAACTTTTATTTTCTTATTTTTACACAACTTTTTTTTACTTTATTACTTTGTTCCACTAGGGGACTTGAGGGCAGGAGGCCCTGATCGCTATCCTAATACACTGCACTACATGCGTAGTGCAGTGTATTAGAGCTGTCAGCTACTCCCTTACAGCAAGCATAGTGGGTCCTGACTGTGTCAGGACCCACTAGGCTTCCGTCGATGGCGTAGCCAGAGTTCATTGTTAGGCCATAGTAGCCATCGCCGCCCGCTATCATGTAGCGGGCCGTCTATTGTGGCTTAACCCCTAAGAAGCCGTGATCGCTATTGAACGCGGCTTCTAAGGGGTTAATTGGCGGGGACCTCCGCGATCGGTCCCTGCACACTGAGCTGTGATAGCCTGCTGTCGGAAACAGCAGGTATCACAGCTCAAACATTGGTCCGAGCACGGAGACCCCCACCAATCGCTAGAATGAAGCAGCTGAAGCCCTCGTGTGAGCACTCAGCTGCTTCGTGTCTGTTTGGCTTTTTCCGGAAATTAATGTATCGGAGTACGGACTCAATAGAAAGTCTATGAGCCTGTACTCCGATACATCGGCTTTCTGAAAAAAAGCCGAACAGATACGAAGCAGCTGAGCTCTCACACGAGGGCTTCAGCTGCTTCATTCTAGCGATTGGTGGGGGGTCTCCGTGCTCGGACCCCCACCAATCCAAACTTCTGACATGTCACTATGATATGTCAGAAGTTTGTCAAACGTTTAGCTACACTTTAACGTAGAGTGATGGTGAATGTGTGGCCAGAAATCAGGCTTCAACGTCATTGTATATCCAGTGGATATGCCACAAAAGTCTGTTGTGGGGGAAACCCCTTTTAGGCTTCATTCACACTTGCATATTTTAGTCAGTATTTGTAAATCCAAACCAGGAACAGAACCTAAAAGTATAATGGAAAGATTTGCACCTCTGCTGCGTGTTTGACCCACACCCGGTTTCCTTCAATCCCAAAGGCTATGTTCACATTTGCACTGGAGACTCCATCATAAATTCTGTCAGATTTGACAGGAAGAATAGCACTGAAACCAACACAGAACCCAACCGTGCTAGTCAGACATCGGTGCTAGGCATCGTATGATAAATCCAGTACTGCGTTGCAGCTTCCGTTAATACAGAAGGCACAAAGCAGATGTGAACAGAGCCTTAGCCTCTATGAGATACAAGTGACTCAAAACTGAGCCCCAACGTACCCCATTACAGTCAATAAGGTCAGTTCGTGTTTGGATCAGTCAGATGGATCAGTCACAGCATCATGGCTTGTCGCTAATGTGAACAGAGCCTAAGAGCCGCATACACAGCAATTGTCTACTATACACCTATTATTGGAAATTAGTCTATAAGCCAAAGTGATCAAATAATAGAGCAGAGGGGCAAAACTGCCATTTTACCAGACTGCTCTTCCAGGCAGTGACCTACACTAAAAGCATATTTTAGGGTAGTGCTGTTTATGCAATTCTCTCATATAAGTCTAGCATTCGTACATTAACAGTTAGGAAACATGTTTTCCTCTTATACTGTGCCTCCACGTCTCAATAAACCATTTCACAAAACCTCTGTTCTCCCCCTCTCATAGACATCAAGCTGCCACGGCAGTGAATATCTTCCGAGAGCCAAGTCCCCGCGATAGGACCACATTCACACGCTCCACGGATCGTTATCTTCTAACAAGCTTTATTGATTGAAGACACACCCATCTGTCCATGTGGAGCCGCCGGTGAGGCACGTAGCGCACGTGCACAGTATTATCGCCGTCAGTTCCTCACCTCTGTTACCACGAGCTTTTACAATATGGCGCCCGCCGCCATGTTTATGTCGGGAAAGTTGTAAGGGCATTACAATAACAAGCCTTTATTGCAAAGTTGTTTATACCAAGTGAGTTTGATAATTAATATAGTATTAGGTTTACTTATATGATATAAATCTTTATCCATCTGAGTGTTGTGACCGTAATGCAGAATCTGTTTCATTTATTACTTTGCAGACATATCTGTCCAGACTAGGGCCGGGTGATTATGACCTAAATCATAATCATCATTAATTGAACATGTAACCTAGATTACAATTAATAAACTATGATTTAGGCCACACCCATTTTACATGCCACGCCCCATTTGCATGCTACGCCATTGAATTAATATTCCCTGAGCCTGCTGTATGCTACTATATATAATATAGCCCCTGACACTGCCCCCACACAGTATATTGCCCCCATAGTGCACCCCACACAGTATAATAGCTGCCCCCACACAGTATAATGCCCCCCACAGCTGCCCGCTCACAGTATAATGCCCCATAGCTGCCTTGCACACTGTAAGGTCCCCCATACCTGCCAATGGGGCAGGTATGGGGGACTTTACAGTATAATGCGCCATAGCTGCCCCAATAATGCCTGATAAAAATAATATACATATTCCCCTAACCCCATTCCAACGACGAGTGGAGGAGATCCCTCTGGTCTATGCGAGACAGCGCAGACGGGCGCCATGATGTCACTGCCTTGCGTCCCCTGCTCTACCATTGCATTTAACTGTATCTGCGTCATGAAGATGCAGATACAGTTTAAACCTAGAAAAACGAATTGATAAAACCAAAATTTGCTTATTGAGGGGGATATTTTGCGGTCTTATACAGCACTATGTATCGGTCAATAGTTGACCTATTGTTACAATGTTACAATGTTATCAAGGTTGAAGTATATGCATTCTGATATTTCCCTGCTTTTTCACTGCAAGATATTTGTGAGGGAGTTAGATCAGGATCTGAGATTGTCCCTGGTGGGCGGGATTGACCGGGAGTGATAAAATGCCTCCCCCACGCAAGGGATTAGTGTTATCTGTTACAATGGCAGACTGAGGGAAATTGTGGTAGGAGATAGGGGACACGGAGGTAGGGAAACCTTGAAGCGAAGCAAGGTTCATAGGGAAATGTGAGGATGCAATCCTAATGGACTCTAGGCTGTTAAAGTAATGATAAGGGAATGTACATAAGGGTGCGCAGGCGACAAAGAGGTACTGAGGGGGCAAGGGCAGGTGTTACTTCCTCATGGAAGGAGCCATATAGGCAGGCTGGGGGGGAGGGGGAGGGAGGGGCGCGTTCTGGCATAACAGAAAAAAGTGAAGTCACATACACCAGTGGGTATTAAGGGACTGCTAACCCTTGCCGCAGGTGATTTTATGATTTTTTTAGGTAAGGGATGGTTGGCCTTGTTGGTTCTGGCTTACAAGCCAGGGTTTGTTTATGATGTTAATGTTAATGTTTGTACATGGCTCTTGGGAAAAGACGGATCTGACTCCCTGGACTCCACACGACTTTTAGGCACTTTAGCTCATCTTAAACACGGTCCAATAACATGAAAATAGTTTCTTGGAACGTTAAAGGGCTGAGATCCCCACAGAAACGGACCAAACTTTTAAGGCACATGAAACGATTGCATCCTGATGTGGCCCTATTGCAGGAAACTCACCTTACCGAGCCGGAGTTTAAGTATTTGCAAAAGTTCTGGGTGGGTCAGGTTTTTGGCTCGTCGGCAAGGGAGGGTAAGGCGGGAGTTATAATTCTGGTACATAAAAACTTTGCGTTTACGCTGGTGTCCCAGGAGCGGGACGACGAGGGCCGTTGGATCCATCTAGTGATGGAGCATGCAGGGGAAACCATCAGTATTCATAATGTGTATGGCCCAAATACGGTTAACACTGGTTTTTTTGGTCACTTGGAAACCCAACTCCAGCAGGATCGCACTAGGTTTTTGATTTTAGGGGGAGACCTTAACACTGTAAGGTCTTCAAAGGAGGATAGGAGCGCAGGGACTAGTTCGCAGAGAAATAGAGATAAGATCTTGCCCGACTTTTTAAGACACACGGCCCTAATAGATGCGTGGAGGAGTTTACACCCAGATGCGCGGGAATATACACATTTCTCTCATGTTCATCAGTCATGGTCGCGTATTGATTATTTGTTAGTTAGTGACGCAATGGCGCGACGTTTACGTGAAGCGGCAATTGAAGATCTAGTTATTTCGGACCATGCTCCGGTTACCATTACATTGGCTGACACAGTAGCTAGAGGAACGGATTTTATCTGGAGGTTTCCCGCTTTTCTGGCAAAGGATGAGGGCTTTACACAGAAGCTTAAGGGGTGGTAGATGGAATTCGATGGGGATAATGTAGCGCATCGCTCGGAACCGTCATTGTATTGGCGTACAGCCAAGGCGGTAATAAGAGGGAAAATCATGCAGTATATGTCTAATCTTAAACGTAAGACGACGAAGGATACAAGGCAGCGAGCAACAGATTACGGCGTGCGTACACAGCATTAATACATTCGCCATCAATGCTATTGGGGGAGGAATGGAAGGAAGCCAAGCGACAGTTTGATCAATGGTTAGACAAAAGAGAGAGTATTTACCGGTCCCAATTTGATGCTGATTTAATGCGTTTCGGCAATAAGGCGGGCAAATTATTAGCGCGGTTAGCAAAGGGGAGGTATGCACCGGCACATATTTCAACACTTAAAGAATCAAACGGAACTCCTACCTCGGACCCAAAAAAAATCAATACCATATTAAGTAAATATTACCAAGCCCTTTACTCAGAAACACCCATAGATCTCCAAAAAGGGAGGGAATTTTTGGAGAAGGTGAAGTTGCCAGGGCTCACCCAGGAGCAGAATGGTCATTTGAGCGCGGAGATTACACTAGAGGAAGTTTGGAGCGCCATTAAAACATTATCTAACGGAAAGGCCCCGGGTCCGGATGGATTCACAGGGGAGTTTTTCAAATCTCTGAGAGAAGAAATCAGCCCTACCTTGGTGGCATATTATAATACTTTACTAGGAACGGGAGCTTTACCAGCAGAGGCCAAGGTAGCGCATTTAAAGGTGTTACCCAAGAAGGGGAAGAATCCTCTTGACCCGGGGTCGTACCGCCCCATCTCGCTGATAGATCAAGATCAGAAATTGCTCACAAAAATTTTGGCCAATCGACTGGCTATGTATCTACCCATACTGGTGGGAAAATCTCAGGTAGGCTTTGTAAAGGGCAGGGCTGCAGTGACAAATTTACGCAAGGTATTGACGGTGCTAGAAACAGTCAGGCACGATCCCCAGCCAGGTACCAGGCCGGCACTTTTAGCGCTAGACGCAGAGAAAGCCTTTGATAACATACAATGGGAATGGCGGAGGATGGTGCTAGACAAAATGAACATTCAGGGAGATTTCCGGGTCTTCCTGAAGGGAGTCTACAATAGCCCGCAAGCACGTGTTCACTCCTCGGGGTTCCTAACAGATCCCTTCCAATTACATAAAGGAACACGACAGGGTTGCCCCTTGTCGCCCCTGCTATTCAATCTAGCACTGGAACCTATGGCCAGATTCTTGGAGGAATCGGATATGTTCAGAGGCATTCAAGTGGGATCTTGTGCAGTGAAATTAGCTCTGTTTGCTGATGATGTCATACTTTTTATGTCAAACCCTCAGGAGCATTTAGGGAAGGTTTTTCAATTTTTGCAGGAATTTGGGCAATGCTCGGGATACAAAGTCAATATAGCTAAGAGCGAACTGCTGGAGTTGGGCAGGCCATTGCCAAAGACCTTTTGGCAATCCTTGGGTTGCGGGATATCACCGGTGGAACACTGCATTACCTATCTGGGTATCAAAATAGGGAGGGTACCAGACACTCTGTATGGCTTAAATTATCCCCCGTTAATTAAAAAAATACAAGCGGAACTCACTAGATGGGGCCAATTGCCGTTGTCCCTCTTGGGAAGATGTCATCTGATCAAGATGGTTAGTTTTCCTAGATTGCTATACCCCTTTCAAACGCTACCTCTCTTATTGAAGCATGTGGATGTCTCGAAATTGACGGCTTCATTCACTAAATTTATATGGGCAGGAAAAAGGCCGCGTATAGCACTCACCAAGTTCATGATGGGTAAACAAGAAGGGGGTGTGAACTTTCCGAATGTCAGGGGTTATAACGTGGTCTGTCTTTTGCGTCATGTAGTAGATTGGCTTCATGAAACAAGCAATTATTCCAATTTAGATCTGGAAGGGGAGTATGCTTCACCTTGGAACCTGAAAGCTTTGTTACATTGTAGAATCGCTTCTCTTCCGTGCCGTCTCAAAACCTCCATTGTATTGAGAGATACAGTTCTAGCTTGGAAAGTGGTACGTAAGCAGTTTGGGTTACCCCCACCTGGTATCGAAGTATATGCCGTTGAGCGGTCATCCGGAGTTTTTACCGGGAATGGACAAGGGGGACGGAATTGCCTCATGGGGGAGGGTAGGCATTGGTAGCGCAGGGGATCTTATGCATACAGAGGAAAAGAGGTGGTTAACTGGGGAGGAAATCACCGCTAAACTCAGACCCATAGTAGATAGAGTCAATTTTTTGCAAGTACTTCAGGTACGAACATTTTGTACCTCCAGGCTCAGGGATTTGAGTAAGGAAGCTACTACGCACACTCTGGATGAGGTCATAGGTCCAACAACTGGGCGGGCGACCATTTCAGTAATGTATAGAGCATTGAGAGAGGGTTTTGTTCGTCCGCAATTAAGGATTAGTTTTAAAAGCTGGGAACGGTGGACTCAGGATCCAGATATAGGAGAGACCATACTGGGGGGTTGGGAGACAGTACGGAAGAGTGTGATAAATGAGAGCTGGAGGGAAACCTATTTCAAGTTGATGCATACAGCTATATATGGCTTTAATATCTTGCCCTCACAATCTTTCCCTGATCGCATTACAAGTTGTCCCAAGTGCAATACACCACTGACGAATTTGTGGCATGGAGTGTGGGGGTGTGTACATACGAAACGATTTTGGGGGATGGTACAGAAATATATTAAGGACCATTGGAAAACGAATCTCCCAATGACGCCTCAAGCGCTACTATTCCATCAGGCGCGGCCGCCAGAGGAAGAGGGTGCTCGAGGAGTAAGATCACCTCCCGTGTTGGTGTACACGATTTTACTGGTAGCTTTGAGATGCCTCCTGAGTCACTGGTTAGAGGCAGACACGCCGGGGTTAGAATTGATTGTGTCACGGCTGAAACAGTTATTGGTTCTTGAGAGGGTGGAGGTGGAAAGGCGGAAGGAAACGGGAACCAAGAAGCTATTTGATAAGTGGCAAACATTTATAGAATCGCAATGTACAGCAGCCGAAATAGCGGAAATTGTTAGGCCCTTCCAGTACACAAAGTGGTACTGCACGCAGCTCTTGGCAGGCGTTTTAGGGAGGATGCAACTGTGAACCAGCTGGGGGAGAAAGGATGAGTGGAAACTCATTGATGATCTAGGTGGTGTTGGAGTTGGGGGAGTCATGTTTGTTTGGTCCATCTGAAGATCGACAATTATGCCATGTTTCTATGTTGGTGTGTTTATATGTTATGTTGAATTTAATTTAAAAGTTAATCCCATGACAGTTGAGTGCTGCGCACTCATGATGTAACTCTTACGTGAAATGTTTGTAAGAAAATGTGAAAACTGACAATAAAAAGGATATTTAAAAAAAATTTTAAAAAAAATTTGCGAGATGACGCAGCCTAGTCCAGACCTGAATGTGCTTGGGCCGTCTTCACAAGCGCATATTTCTATAAGGAGTTCACATGTTAACCCCTTCAGGACACAGCCTGTTTTGGCCTTAAAGGAGTTGTCCACTTTTGAAAAACAATCAAGCAATACCTATTAAATATTTATCAAAATATTTTTTAAATATACTTACCGTCTCAAAGTTCCAGATGTATGCTAATTCCGTCTAGTGTCACGTGACTCCGCCACCGTCTGAACTTTTGTCTTCCGCTGACGTCTCGTTCGGTCTACTTCAAGCGTGACTTCCGGACGAGCTTCTCTTCCGGTCTAGTTGCTTCTTCTCTTCTGCATGACGTCTTCTTCCCCTTGTGCCGACGCATTAACATTAAGTTCATTGCGCCTGTATTCAAGGCATCCTAAGCCTCCTCAATACCCGCCCCGTACTTTCTAAGGCTATGTTCACACAGCCTTACGCGGAAACCGCACCGGAAAAACTCGTCAAAAACGGCCCTAAAATGCCTCCCATTGATTTCAATGGGAGGCGGAGGCTTATTTTTATCGCGAACGGTAAAACCGTCTTGCGGGAGAAAGAAGGGACATGCCCTATCTTCGGGCATTTACGCCTCTGACCTCCCATTGACATCAATGGAAGGCAGAGAAAGCATATTTCACCGCGTTTTATGCCTGCAGCACTCAATGGCCGCGGGCGAAAAACGGCGTGCAAGGAGAGGAAAATTTGCCTCAAACTTCCAAACGGAATTTTGAGGCAGAAATTCCGCCTGCAAAAAACTCTGTGTGAACATAGCCTTAGATTACCCGTTCTTTCTTAGATTATGTCTCAATGCGAGCACAATTTATTTTCATTTATGTTATCCCCCAGTGCCCGCACGCCCCGCAAAGTTGGTATCTACAGTGATAATGGCATTTAGGAATAACGTTCATGTCTCGAGCACAGGTGCAATGTGCAGACTTTTAATGCGACTTGTGCAATGAAATTGCTTTCATTGCGCATGCGCAAAATATTGTAAACAAACCGCAATATAAAGAATACAGCGTAAAACTGATTTAACCCCTTCCCGCCACAGCCATTTTTCAGATTTTCATTTCGTTTTTTCCTCCCCACCTTCCAAAAGCCATAACGTCTTTATTTTTCTGTCGATATAGTCTTATGAGGGCTTGATTTTTGCAGGACAAGTTGTAGTTTTTTGTAACACCATTTATTGTGCCATATAATGCACTAGGAAACTGGAAAAAAATATTTGTGGGGTAGAAAATTAAAAAAAACAGCGATTCCTCCATTGTTTTTTGCGCTTTGTTTTTACGGAATTCACTGTGCAATTAAAACAACATGTTAACTTTATTCTGCGGGTCAATAAGATTACGGCGATACCAAATATATATAGTTTTTTCTATATTTTACTACAAGTGTCTGTCTTCTATGGCAGCCGGGGGGCCTAATAAAGGCCCACAGGTCTGCCTGTAGTGTATGCCTGCTAGGTCATGCCTCTGGTTTTACACGGACAGGCATAATACACTGCAATACAGAAGTATTGCAGTGTATTATAAATGCGATCGTATGATCGCATATTGAAGTCCCCTAGTGGGACTAGTAGAAAAAAATAAATGAAAAACCCACTTTTTTCCCCTTACAAACTGCTTTATTATTAAAAAACAAAATAAAGTTAAAAAGTTATACATATTTGGTAGCGCTGCGTCTGTAACGACCCCAACTATAAAGTTAACCCGCACGGTGAACGTCGTAAAAAATAAAATAAAAAAACATGCAAAAATTGCTGTTTACTTTGAATCCAGCCTAAAAAAAAATGTGGTAAAAAGTGATCAAAAAGTCGCATCTACTCCAAAATGGTACCGATAAATACTACACGTCGTCCCGCAAAAAAAAGGCCTCCTACAACTGCATCGGCGAAAAAAAAAAAAAGTTATAGCTTTTCAAATATGGAGACGCAATAGCAAATAATTTAAAAAAAAAAGTGTTTTCACTGTGTAAAAGTAGTAAAACATACAAAAACTATACAAATTTGGTATCGTTGCAATCGCAACAACTGGCTGAATAAAGTTATTGTGTTATTTATACCACACGGTAAACGCCGTAAATTTAGGACGCAAAAAAGTGGCAAAATTGCAGTTTTTTTTCTAATCCCCCCCTCCCAAAATAAAGTTAATCAATAAAATCTATATACCCCAAAATGGTACTATCAAAAATTACAAATTGTCCCGCAAAAATCAAGACCTTATACAGCAATGTCGACGCAAAAATAAAAAAGTTAAAAAAGTTATAGCTCTTGGAATGATACAATGGAAAAACTTAAAAAAATGCTTTGGTCATTAAGGTCTAAAATAGGCTGGTCGTTAAGGGGTTAAAGACGAAGCCTCATTTTTCAAATCTGATGTGTCACTTTATGTGGCACTTTATGTCGGAATGCTTTTACCTATCCCAACGATTCAGAGATTGTTTTCTCGTGACATATTGTACTTATGCACAGGCCAGGTTTATTGGGTATTATACAAAATTTCTGCGCTCCAGTATTGCCTAATCTTTGACTTCTTCACTAGCCCTATAAGCCACACAAGGCCCTAAAGTTTTCTCATCTCCGCTGCGTCTACAGGGTCCACCTGTGGGGTCCAGAAAATGACTATGTGGGGTATTTAGTGGAAAAACTACTGGACCTAAAAAATTAGTCTGGGCCGTCATTTAGCATCATTTTGCATCATTGCGTTTTGAGAGTCATAACGTGTTATTTTTCCGTTGACGGAGCTGTGTGAGGGTGCGTTTTTTGTGCAACGAGCTGTAATTTTTATTGGTTCCATTTTGGGGTACATGCGTTTTGTTTTTTTATGACTATTTATTTCATTTTTTGGGAGACGAGTAAATCAAAAAAGAGCAATTCTAGCATGGTTTTGTTTCTTCTTTTTTACAGTGTTCACCGTGCAGTATAAACAACATGTTAAGGGCATGGCCAGAAGTGGCGGAATTGCTGTGGAATTCTGCAGCGTACAGTCTGCAGTGGAATTCTCCAGCGGCCGTTTTTTACATTTGTTTCTATATATTTTCAGGCAAGTTAGTTCAGACGTTGCGGAAAACTCCGCTGCGGACCATAGGCTGCGGTGCAGAATTTTTCCTCTGCAGCATGCACTGACTGTTGCGGAGAAGCAGCAGAATTTCACTGCGGATTTCAGGCTTTGCAATGCAAAAACTGAAATCTGTGGCAAGTCCGCTGTCTTTTCTGCAACGTCTGAATTACCTGTCAAATATGCAAATGTTGGTGCAGATTCGTTGCGTAATTGCCCCAAATCTGCACCAACATTTGCAGCGGAAAAGCTCCGCCACATGTGAACATGCCCTAACTCTATTCTGAGGGTCGATTTACGATTACAGCGATACAAAATGTATATAGTTTTCTTACGTTTTACTACTTTCCCACAATAAAAATACTATTTTCTAAAAAAAATATCATGTTTTAGTGTCGACATTTTCTGACATAACTTTTTTATTTTTCAGCTGATATCGCTGTGGAAGGGCTTTTTTGCATGACGAACTGTAGTTTTGGAGTACTTGTGACTTTTTAAACACTTTTTATTACATTTTTTCAGAGACAAGGTGACCAAAAAATTCTGTCATTGTTTTTTATTAATTTTTTTTTTACGGTGTTCACCGTGCGGGTTAAATAACGTGATATTTTTTATAGTTTAGGCCATTCCGAACACAACAATACCTATTATGTATAGTTTTTTAAATTTTTCCTTTTTTTCAATTATAAAGATCTTGATCAGGGAAATCGGGCGATTATTGTTTTTATTACCTAAAACTTTTTATTTATTTATTTCTCTTTAAAAAAATGCAGTTTAAAAAAAAAAAAAATTTACACACTTGGGGACTTGAAGATCTGATCTTCTGATCCCCCTGTACAATACACTGCACTACTTATGTAGTGCAGTGTATCGTAACTGTCATTTTTCACCTCACAGCTAGCCTATTAGGGCAGGACCTAATGGGCTTCCGTACCTGGACAACCAGGAAGGCGTTGCTAGGCTTCCTGGTTGCCATAGCAATCATTGGCAACCGCAATCTCTCGCGGGGTGGTACAGAGGAAGCCCCCTCCCTCTGTCAACCACTTAGATGCGGCGGACACCATTGACCGTCGCATTGAAGGGGTTAAACTGCGGTGATCGGCTATAACTGTGATCGCCACAGTTGCAGCGGGATGTCAGCTGTATATTACAGTTGACACCCGCTGAAGATGTAGTGAGCACAGCTCCTGTGCCCGCTTCATCTACATGACGGGTCTGGTACGTCGGATTGCGGAAAGTTACTTCCAATTCCGACGTACCAGACCCGTCATTTTGCGGGAAGGGGTTAAACCCCCACTCAGCTAACACAAATAACCACACAACAATATTATGGCAAATAAATTTGTGGCACTAGCCACTCTTTATTTAAAACACATTATACAGCCCAGTTGGGTGAATCCGACCAATTGCGGCACCCCAAGGACTAGGAGCCACCGGTGCACGCGCACCTCCACTGGCTCCCCCGAGCAGCCACTGGCTACCATGACCAACCTCCGTAGTTGCCCAAGTCCGTCCGAACCGGGGACCAGCCGTCTAGCTTTTGTCCCCCCATAGACGAGAAACCCTGCCATGTAGCTTGTGGTTATCTCGCCCTGGCCCATTGCTGCCGACTTCATGTCTGTGAAGTTCCGCAATCCCGCCACAAAAAGTAAGGCTCATCCAATTGCCCTACTTTGCCCCCACTACGAATCCTTTAACCCCTTCAGGGCCGAAGCCATCTTTTTCATTTTTGTTTTTCACTTCCTGTAATCCAAGATCCATAACTTTTTACATTTTCCGTCAAAAGAGTGGTGTGAGGGCTTATTTTTTGCGGGAGGAGTTGTAGTTTATTTTGGTACCATTTAGAGTTCCATATAATGTACTAGGAAACGGAAAAAAAAATCTTTGCCGGCTGAAGTTGGGAGAAACTGCGATTCCTTAATTGTTTTTTGGGTTTCGTTTTTACGACTTTCACCGTGCAGTAAAAACGAGAACTTATCTTTATTCTGTGGTTCAATATGATTACGGTGATACAAAATTTATATACCGTATTTTTCGGACTATAAGACGCACCCAGGTTTTAGACAACAGAAAATAGGAAAAAATTTCATATTTTACTTCTTTTACAAAGAAAAAACTATTGGTTAAAAAAAAAAATTTGTTCGGCTTTACCACATTCTGAGAGCCATAACTTATATTTTTTCATTGTTTGAGCGTGGTGAGGGCTTATTTTTTGCGGAACGAGCTGTAGTTTTTATTAGCACCATTTTCTGGTACATACGATTTTTTTTATCACTTTTTATTTCATTCTTTTTAGCGCTATGATGACCAAAAAATGATTCTGGGGATTTTAAAAAAAAATGTCGGACTTTTACGGACGCAGCGATACCAAATTTTTTATTATTTTTTTATTTTTACATTGTGCTTAACGGAAAATGGGAAAAGGTTTTTTTTTTTTTAATTTTTCAATTTTTTTTACACTCCTAAGAATTAAATCATTAAATCGCTTGTACAATACACTGTAATACATGGATGAGTTATATAAACAGCGTAACTCGCTGAGCTACGCTGTTTCCGTAACTCACATAGTAGTGAATGGCAGTTACAGAAGCAGCGTAGCATGCTACTTTGTTTTTGTAACTACTATTCAGTTCTGTGGGAGTTACGAAAACAGTGTAGCTCAGCGAGTTACGCTGTTTCCGTAACTCTACCATGTAACCAGGAAGTGTCCAGGAGACAGCGTAGTCGGGTAAGATAGAACGTGGTTTTTGGGCTCCCGTTCTAGAGATAGGTGCGGGTCCCAGATTTGGGACCCGCATCTATCTGACATTTATGCCCTATCCTGTGGATAGGGCATAAATGTCAAATGTCCTTCATGGGAAGACCCCTATAAATGCCACGGTCGCTATTGACTGTGGCATTTAACTAGTTAAACGGCCAGGTACAGCGCCATCGCTGTTCTTGGCCGTTAGAGCAGCGTATCAGCTGTAAAACACAGCTGAAATCTGCAGTGTATGGAGCGGGCTCAGCGTGTGAGCCCGCTTTGCTTCAAACATCATCCATACCTCCCAACAGACTCGATTCCGGCGGAACAGTCCCGGTTTCTCACCACCGTCCCGGCCGGTCTTCAAAATGTCCCGCTGGGCGCTGCATCAAAACAGCTGATCGCTGCTGACTGCAGCAGCGATCAGAAGAAGGCAGGAGTCTTGCGGCGGTGTTCTCACTGTGATCGATGCCGGCCCGGGAGTGGACCAGTCCAGTCACCTGACCTGTCATCTCACCTCACTGGTCAGGTGACTGGACTGGTCCACTTCCGGGCTGGCATCGACACTAGTGAGAACGCCGCTGCAAGACTCCTGCCTTCTTCTGACGGTGAGTGAAAAAGAGTGGCAGCAGTAGGGCCGGCTTCCTCTACCGGTTTCCGCACGAAGTATAAAGGGCTGTGTGTTGCGCTACCAACAGGGGGGCTGTATCCGGCGCTATGTACAGGGTGGCTGTGTCTGGAGCCATCTACAGGGGGGCTGTATCTGGAGCTATGTACAGGGGGCTGTATCTGGCATTATGTACAGGGGGGCTGTATCTGGAGCTATCTACAGGGGGGCTGTATCTGGAGCTATCTACAGGGGGGCTGTATCGAGCTATCTGCAGGGGGGCTGTATCTGGAGCTATCTGCAGGGTGTGCTGTGTGTGGCGCTATCTACAGGGGGCTGTGTGTGGCGCTATCTACAGGGGGCTGTGTGTGGCGCTATCTACAGGGGGGCTGTGTGTGGAGCTATCTACAGGGGGCTGTGTGTGGAGCTATCTACAGGGGGCTGTATCTGGAGCTATCTACAGGGGGGCTGTATCTGGCGCTATCTACAGGGGGCTGTATCTGGCGCTATGTACAGGGGGGCTTTATCTGGCGCTATGTACAGGGGGGCTGTATCTGGTGCTATGTACAGGGGGGCTGTATCTGGCGCTATGTACAGGGGGGCTGTATCTGGACCTATCTACAGGGGGGCTGTATCTGGAGCGATCTACAGGGGGGCTGTATCTGGAGCGATCTGCAGGGGGGCTGTATCTGGAGCTATCTGCAGGGGTGCTGTGTGTGGCGCTATCTACAGGGGGCTGTGTGTGGCGCTATCTACAGGGGGCTGTGTGTGGCGCTATCTACAGGGGGGCTGTGTGTGGCGCTATCTACAGGGGGGCTGTATCTGGAACGTGTAGCTTGCTGTTATCTCGCCCTGGCCCATTGCTGCCGACTTCATGTCTGTGAAGTTCCGCAATCCCGCCACAAAAAGTAAGGCTCATCCAATTGCCCTACTTTGCCCCCACTACGAATCCTTTAACCCCTTCAGGGCCGAAGCCATCTTTTTCATTTTTGTTTTTCACTTCCTGTAATCCAAGATCCATAACTTTTTACATTTTCCGTCAAAAGAGTGGTGTGAGGGCTTATTTTTTGCGGGAGGAGTTGTAGTTTATTTTGGTACCATTTAGAGTTCCATATAATGTACTAGGAAACGGAAAAAAAAATCTTTGCCGGCTGAAGTTGGGAGAAACTGCGATTCCTTAATTGTTTTTTGGGTTTCGTTTTTACGACTTTCACCGTGCAGTAAAAACGAGAACTTATCTTTATTCTGTGGTTCAATATGATTACGGTGATACAAAATTTATATACCGTATTTTTCGGACTATAAGACGCACCCAGGTTTTAGACAACAGAAAATAGGAAAAAATTTCATATTTTACTTCTTTTACAAAGAAAAAACTATTGGTTAAAAAAAAAAATTTGTTCGGCTTTACCACATTCTGAGAGCCATAACTTATATTTTTTCATTGTTTGAGCGTGGTGAGGGCTTATTTTTTGCGGAACGAGCTGTAGTTTTTATTAGCACCATTTTCTGGTACATACGATTTTTTTTATCACTTTTTATTTCATTCTTTTTAGCGCTATGATGACCAAAAAATGATTCTGGGGATTTTAAAAAAAAATGTCGGACTTTTACGGACGCAGCGATACCAAATTTTTTATTATTTTTTTATTTTTACATTGTGCTTAACGGAAAATGGGAAAAGGTTTTTTTTTTTTTAATTTTTCAATTTTTTTTACACTCCTAAGAATTAAATCATTAAATCGCTTGTACAATACACTGTAATACATGGATGAGTTATATAAACAGCGTAACTCGCTGAGCTACGCTGTTTCCGTAACTCACATAGTAGTGAATGGCAGTTACAGAAGCAGCGTAGCATGCTACTTTGTTTTTGTAACTACTATTCAGTTCTGTGGGAGTTACGAAAACAGCGTAGCTCAGCGAGTTACGCTGTTTCCGTAACTCTACCATGTAACCAGGAAGTGTCCAGGAGACAGCGTAGTCGGGTAAGATAGAACGTGGTTTTTGGGCTCCCGTTCTAGAGATAGGTGCGGGTCCCAGATTTGGGACCCGCATCTATCTGACATTTATGCCCTATCCTGTGGATAGGGCATAAATGTAAAATGTCCTTCATGGGAAGACCCCTATAAATGCCACGGTCGCTATTGACTGTGGCATTTAACTAGTTAAACGGCCAGGTACAGCGCCATCGCTGTTCTTGGCCGTTAGAGCAGCGTATCAGCTGTAAAACACAGCTGAAATCTGCAGTGTATGGAGCGGGCTCAGCGTGTGAGCCCGCTTTGCTTCAAACATCATCCATACCTCCCAACAGACTCGATTCCGGCGGAACAGTCCCGGTTTCTCACCACCGTCCCGGCCGGTCTTCAAAATGTCCCGCTGGGCGCTGCATCAAAACAGCTGATCGCTGCTGACTGCAGCAGCGATCAGAAGAAGGCAGGAGTCTTGCGGCGGTGTTCTCACTGGGATCGATGCCGGCCCGGGAGTGGACCAGTCCAGTCACCTGACCTGTCATCTCACCTCACTGGTCAGGTGACTGGACTGGTCCACTTCCGGGCTGGCATCGACACTAGTGAGAACGCCGCTGCAAGACTCCTGCCTTCTTCTGACGGTGAGTGAAAAAGAGTGGCAGCAGTAGGGCCGGCTTCCTCTACCGGTTTCCGCACGAAGTATAAAGGGCTGTGTGTTGCGCTACCAACAGGGGGGCTGTATCCGGCGCTATGTACAGGGGGCTGTATCTGGCATTATGTACAGGGGGGCTGTATCTGGAGCTATCTACAGGGGGGCTGTATCTGGAGCTATCTACAGGGGGGCTGTATCGAGCTATCTGCAGGGGGGCTGTATCTGGAGCTATCTGCAGGGTGTGCTGTGTGTGGCGCTATCTACAGGGGGCTGTGTGTGGCGCTATCTACAGGGGGCTGTGTGTGGCGCTATCTACAGGGGGGCTGTGTGTGGAGCTATCTACAGGGGGCTGTGTGTGGAGCTATCTAAAGGGGGCTGTATCTGGAGCTATCTACAGGGGGGCTGTATCTGGAGCGATCTACAGGGGGGGCTGTATCTGGAGCTATGTACAGAGGGCTGTATCTGCGTTATGTACAGGGGGGCTGTATCTGGTGCTATGTACAGGGGGGCTGTATCTGGCGCTATCTACAGGGGGGCTGTATCTGGCGCTATCTACAGGGGGGCTGTGTGTGGCGCTATCTACAGGGGGCTGTATCTGGCGCTATCTACAGGGGGGCTGTATCTGGCGCTATCTACAGGGGGCTGTATCTGGCGCTATGTACAGGGGGGCTGTATCTGGCGCTATGTACAGGGGGGTGTATCTGGTGCTATGTACAGGGGGGCTGTATCTGGCGCTATGTACAGGGGGGCTGTATCTGGACCTATCTACAGGGGGGCTGTATCTGGAGCGATCTACAGGGGGGCTGTATCTGGAGCGATCTGCAGGGGGGCTGTATCTGGAGCTATCTGCAGGGGTGCTGTGTGTGGCGCTATCTACAGGGGGCTATGTGTGGCGCTATCTACAGGGGGCTGTGTGTGGCGCTATCTACAGGGGGGCTGTGTGTGGCGCTATCTACAGGGGGCTGTGTGTGGAGCTATCTACAGGGGGCTGTATCTGGAGCTATCTACAGGGGGGCTGTATCTGGAGTGATCTACAGGGGGGCTGTATCTGGAGCTATCTGCAGGGGGGCTGTATCTGGAGCTATCTGCAGGGGTGCTGTGTGTGGAGCTATCTACTGGGGGGCTGTGTGTGGCGCTATCTACAGGGGGCTGTGTGTGGAGCTATCTACAGGGGGCTGTATCTGGAGCTATCTACAGGGGGGCTGTATCTGGAGCTATCTACAGGGGGGCTGTGTCTGGCGCTATCTACGGGGGGATGTGTGGAGCTATATACGGGGGGCTGTGTGTGGAGCTATCTACGGGGGGCTGTATCTGACATTATCTACAAGGGGCTGTATCTGGGGCTATCTACAGGGGGCTGTGTGTGGAGCTATCTACAGGGGGCTGTATCTTGAGCTTGGTTTGTCCTGCAGCTGCTGCCGCCGTGATGAGCAAATGTTATACCCAAGATAGGAAAAGTAACATAAAGACGACATAACCGGATCCATAATACCTGTGATATCCAGACAGTCCAGAGATCCGCAGTGAGAATGCGCGTGTTATTTGCAGAAGGATCTGGCCGTGATTTGATGTGTTTATGCTGGATATTGGGCGTGGCTTAAAATGTCCCTCTTTTCCAAATTCAAAAGTTGGGAGGTATGCATCATACCCTCCCCGCTCCAGGAAGGGGTTAAGTAAGCTCAGGGGGTCCCTTGACTGCCGACTATAAAACGCAGGGACTTTTTAACAAGATTTATTCTTGCTAAAAACTGTGTCTTATAGTCCAAAAAATACGGAAGTTTTTTTCATATTTTACTACTTTTATTGATAGCCATAACTTTTTTATTTTGTCACCGATTGAGCCGTGTGAGGGCTTATTTTTTGCGGGACGAGCTGTAGTTTTTATCGGTACAATTTTTTGGTACGTAGAGCTTTTTGATCACTTTTTATAAAAAAAAATTTGAGAGCTAAGATAACAAAAAAAACTGCGATTTTGGCGTTATACATTTTTTTAGTTTTTACGGCTTTCACCGTGCGCATTAAATAACGCTATATTGTAATAGTTCAGACTTTTACCTATGCAGCGATACCAGTTTTGTTAACTTTTTTTATTTTTTACATTACTTTAGGGGGGAAATAGTAAAAGGTTTTTTTTTACTTCATATTTTCGATTTTTTTTTCATAATAATAACAATCTTTATTTATATAGTTCCAACATACGCAGCACTTTAGAATTTGTAGGGAACATGAAACAAACAATATCAGACATTACATAGTGACAAAGTTCATTTACAATTCAAACCTGGGGAGTGAGGACCCTGCTCGCAAGAGCTTACAATCTATGAGGAAATAAGGGAGACACAAATTGTAACAGTGTTTGTTCTGTACAATGGTCCGGCCATTTTTATACACATGCGGTGGTAACATAAAGCTGCATGAGCCAGTCACCAGCCAGTATCCGTGTATGATGGACATGAAGAGAAGGAGTGTTAGGGAATCTTATTCTGATGACTAATCTAAAAGGAGGGCCATGGAAAGGAGTCAGATTAGGGAGTGTTATAGGCCTGTCTAAATAGATGTGTTTTCAGGGCACGTTTAAAACTGTGGATATTGGGAATTAATCGGATTGTCTGGGGTAGCGCATTCCAGAGGACGGGTGCTGCACGAGAGAAATCTTGGAGACGGGAGTGGGAGGTTCGGATTATGGAGGATTTTAATCTAAGGTCGTTGGCAGAACGTAGAGCCCGAGTAGGGTGGTAGACAGAGATGAGGGAGGAGAAGTAAGGAGGTGCAGCACTGTGGAGAGCTTTGTGGGTGAGAGTAACAAGTTTGAATTTTATTCGGAAGGGGATGGGCAACCAGTGCAGTGACTGGCACAGATTAGAGGCGTTGGTGTAGCGGTTGGTCATAAATATGAGCCTGGCTGATGTATTGAGGATAGATTGGAGAGGGGAGAGTTTGGTGAGGGGAAGACCGACTAGTAATGAGCTACAGTAGTCAAGACGAGAGTGAATCAGATCAACAATGAGAGTTTTGGCGGTTTCCTCCGTAAGAAAAGAGCGGATTCTGGAGATGTTTTTGAGGTGAAAATGACAGGAGCGTGAAAATGATTGTATGTGAGGAGTAAAGGAAAGATCTGAGTCAAAAATAACCCCGAGACAGCGGGCGTGCTGCTTATGAGTGATGGTAGTGCCACACACAGAGATGGAGACATCAGGTTTAGGGAGGTTAGTAGATGGTGGGAACACAAGGAGCTCAGTTTTAGAAAGATTTAGTTTCAGATAGAGAGAGGACATGATGTTAGAGACAGCGGACAGACAATCACTGGTGTTCTGTATTAGAGCAGGGGGGATGTCACGGGAAGAGGTATATAATTGGGTGTCATCAGCATAGAGATGGTACTGGAAGCCAAATCTGCTGATGGTTTGTCCAATAGGGGCTGTGTAGAGAGAAAAGAGAAGCGGACCTAGGACTGATCCCTGAGGAACCCCGATAGCAAGGGGAAGAGGAGAAGAAGTGGAACCAGCAAATGACACACTGAATGAGCGGTCAGAGAGATAGGAGGAAAACCAAGAGAGAGCCGCGTCCTTGAGGCCAATAGAGTGGAGCATGTTAAGTAGGAGTTTGTGGTCTACAGTGTCAAAGGCTGCAGAGAGATCCAAAAGAATCAGGAGAGAGGATTTACCGTCAGATTTAGCCGCCAAGAGATCATTTGAGACTTTAGTAAGGGCAGTTTCTGTGGAGTATAGAGTGCGGAAACCAGATTCTAAGGGGTCAAGAATGGAGTTAGCAGAGAGATAGCGGATAAGGCGAGAGTAGACCAAGCGTTCCAGGAGTTTGGAGATGAAGGGCAGATTAGAGACTGGTCGGTAGTTAGCAGCGTTGGATGGGTCCAGAGTTGGTTTTTTGACTAATGAAAATTTTTTTTACACACTTTATTAGCCCCTTCTTAGGGGACTTGAACCAGCGAAAATGACATTAAAAATGACGATATACGTCAGTATTGCAGTATATTGTACCAGCAATCTAACCATCGGTGGTTGAAGTCCCCAGGGGGGGGGCAAATAAAGGTTTTAGTAGTGAAAAAATATATATATATTAAAATTTTAAAAAAAAAACCCTTTTCCCATTTTCACCCTACAGTAATGTAAAAAAAGTAAACAAAATTGGTATTGCTACGTCCGTAAAAGTCTGAACTATTACAATATAGCGTTATTTAATGCGCACGGTGAACACCGTAATCAATAAAAAATTAAAACCGCCAAAATTGCTCTTTTTTGGTCAACTTCGCTCTAAAAAAAAAGTAATAAAAAGTAATCAAAAAGTTCTACATACCAAAAAGTGGTAACTATGAAAACGACAGTTCGTCCCGCAAAAAATAAGCCCCCTACGCCGCTCAATCGGTGAAAAAATAAAAAAGTTATGGCTCTCAGGATGTGGCAACACAAATTTTTTATTTTTTTTAACAAAGAGTTTATTATCAATAAAAGTAGTAAAATATTAAGAAACCTATATAAATTTGGTTTCACCTTAATCGTATTGAGCCACAGAATAAAGATAAGTTGTTGTTGTTGTTGTTGTTGTTGTTGTTGTTTTTACTGCACGGTGAAAGCCGTAAAAACGAAACCCAAAAGACCATTGAGGAATCGCCGTTTTTTTCAACTTCAGCCCGCAAATATTTTTTTTTCAGTTTCCCAATACATTATATGGAACCATAAATTGTACCAAAAGAAACGACACCTCCTCCCACAAAAAATAAGCCCTTAGACCACTCTATTGACGGAAAAATAAAATAGTTATGGCTCTTGGAATGCGGGGAGTGAAAAAAAGAAAATTAAAAATCAAAAAATGGCTTCTTCCCGAAGGGGTTAAAAACCTAAACCCAACCCCACTGTCCAGGAATTCCAATTCGTCCCTATCTGGATACTCCGCAGCTACTAAATCCGTTTATGTTCACCTGAAACTCCGCCTTCAGCAAATTCACAAAAATGAAATGGTCCTGGGCTTCCCTTGGAATTTCTTTTCCGCACATTCTACTTGGGAATGACCTGCCCCACGCTTTGAACATGAATACAAATTCCTGGTCACAGTCGCTCTCATTATATGCCAAGTGACCATCTTTCCCCTGCTCCCCATATTAGACCCCTCTGCCCCTACTCCCGTACTTAGCTTTTCCTTGTTCAGAATTCTTGACCACAGATCCAAAACGAAACATTTTGACCCCCCATCTTTTTCCTGAAGGCCCTATTATACTCTAACCAGCCCACTCCACTATAAATAGCATGTGCGTCCACCACCAGATCCATGTATTTTACAAATTCACACATTGCTTGGTTTACCATCCACCCACACTCTGGCGTACATGCTTTATTCCTTCCACAATAGTTTTCCACCGTTATCTATCTGCCTGGCTAAGCCCCTTCTCCTTAACTACCTCCACTTCCCTAGACAAATCAAAGACAACCAAATACTTTTCCTCTCTAAGGCCCTGTTCACATCAGCGTTACCCTTCCGTTGAGTGGTTCCGTCTGAGGATTCCGTTGGGTTAACCCCTCAACGCAAAGGCAAACAGAAACCTTAGCTTGCGTTTGCATCACCATTGATCTCAATGGTGACGGAAACGTTGCTAAAGGTTTCTGTTTGTCAGCGTTGTGACAGGGTTCTGTTGTTTTTGACGGAAGGGCAACGCTGATGTGAACAGGACCTAACCCTTCTCAAAACCTTTTGTGGCAAATGTTCATATGTGGGCAACAATGAACAGTTATTCATAGGTATCCGGCTTCCCCAACCGCTAGCCCTTTTTCTACTAAATCACTGTTCTAAACCTCCACCCCCTACAGAAATAACTACTTTACTTATATGCTCTTCCCTTCACTACCTTTAAATGTTGTTGTTTTTTGTTTTTTATCATGTTAAGCATTTTTCCTTAATTACTACATTACTCCTCATCTGAACACAAATAATGGCCATCCGATTAATCGAAATCAGACTCACCCATTTGTTGCATCATTTGGATTCCTTAATGACACCGTCCTGTGTTGCTGGTCGCTGGGCTGGCTTTCGGCAATCCATCCTCTGCTTGTTGTGTTCTATCGCTGCTTCGCTCCCTGCAACAAAAGATATTGTGCGAGTATGTGTTTCTATGTGACCCTTCTCCTGCCTTAGACCAAACATTTCCCCTTGGCCCCATAGCCCATTGCTAAGCCCCCACGAACTGCTCCCAAACCCTGGAACTACTAAGTAATCCCCTGGCAAGTCTTGATGACAAGCCCATGGCATCTAGCCTGATACATATGGACACCATTGCCCCTGACACAAAATGCCATTCCAGGAAAATTGTTGCCCTGTATACCTATATCTCTATACATGCTGGGCCCCGGCTTAAAGGAAAGGTGTCATGAATGATTATATTTTTTATTAATTTATGTGTTTTTATTTAATAAAATATTATATTTACTTTATTTATTTATTTTTATTAACACTTTTTTACTCTCATGGGGGCTGCCATGTTTTTTTTAATCTGTGTATGTGTCTATTCACGACACATACACAGATGAAATATGGCAGCTACAGGGCAAAGGACATACGAACGGGAGACGTTCGTAATACCCTGTGCTTCTACCGTCTAACTCTGAACTGCGCATGCACAGTATAGAGTGACCAAGCATAGAAGCTGATTTGTAGGGGGTAAGCCGGCACCATTTTGGTGAAGACCGGCTGCGTGCGGGGCGGTTTGTGTGTGTGGGTGTTTCTCGACGGAGCAGCGGTGCTCGTCACTGTTCTTTCAAAACAGCTGATTGGCGGCTATGAAGGATCAGCGGCACACGAGCACCGCTGATCCTTCATAGCTGCTTATCAGCTGCTTTGAAGGTTCAGGGTCGAGCACCGCTGCTCCGTTGTTTCTTTCTCCTACTGTGAATCACCCTCTAGCGGTGGTTCACACTATTACAGCCTTCTCCTATTCACTTGAATAGGTGAGCCATTCACAGTAGAAGCAAGGAACGATGGAGCAGCGGTGCTCACCGCTGTTCCTTCAAAACAGCTGATTGGCGGCTGTGAAGGATTAGCGGCACACGAGCGTCGCTGATCATACATAGCTGCTTATCAGCTGTTTCGAAGGATCAGCGGCGTGCACCGCTGCTTCGTCGTTCCTTGCTTCTACTGTGAATCGCCCTCTAGCGGCGTTTCGCAATATTACAGCCTTCTCCTATTCACTTTAATCCAATGCAATAAACGTCTATGCCTCCCATTGAAATCAATGGGGGAAGATGTGGAGGTTTTTTTTGCGCTGATTCCGACGTGGTTTCCGCGTTCAAAATCAGCACCAAGAAAGCTCAGTGTGAACTGGCCCTTAGTGTATATGCTGAGGATTTTCTGTCTGGATTTGTGGGTCGAATATCCACAGTGCTTTACAGTAGCAGCAAAGTGGATGAGATTTTAACAAACCTCGCCCACACGCTGCAGAATAATTACACACAGAAAACGTTCATAAATTGACCTGCAATGCGGAGTATACATTTCTGCTGCGCATTTGTTGTAGAATTTCCCCATTGAGTTCAATGGGAAAGTCAAATTCTGCAATAAATGCAGATGTATTTCAATGGGGCTAGTCGCACGTCCGTGAAACTCACTGCATGTCCTTTTCTGATCTGTTTTTCAGAAACACATCGCCTGTTAAAGTCAATAATTGCGTGAAAACGGACAGCACACGGACGACATCCGTGTGCTGTCCCTGTTTCACGCATCAGTTGCTAAAGAAATGCAGATATAAAAATAAATAAAGTAAAACCGTGAAGTGCTTGCAGAGGAGAAACACGGACGAGAAAAACGAATGCCACAGGAAACCACACTGACGCGACACAGACAATCAAATGCATGAAAAACGGTACGTTTGCGTCCGTTTTTTGCGGACGCAAATCAGAAACGCTCGTGTGAATAAGGCCTCATTGTGAGACAAGGATAGACTGAACATAACCCCTTACATATGACAGTAGGGGGCAATATTAAAGAGTAACCAAACTTTTTATTCAATTTTTTTGAAGAGTTAGGGTGGACAAAGAACATCAATTTGGGTGTTTTTACGGCGTTCACCGAGTGGGTTAAATAGTTTGAACATTAAAAAAAACCTTATTTAACTTTTTATCAGTCTCCCTAGGGGACTTGAACCAGCGATCATTGGATCGCTTACATGCTATAAATATGTATCACTATACTGACAGTCACCTCAAAGTAATACAAAGATGGCAGCCCTTGAGGCCTTCATTAGGCCCCCAGGCTGCCATAATGAACATCAGCACCCCGCAGGGGGGGGCGATGGCACGTCATAGGGGGCTGTCAAAGTGATCTTTGATTCTGCCCGTTGCAATGTGGTGTCAGCTGTATAACACAGCTGTCACCCACTAAGTATGGAGCGAACTCAGCCAGTGACTTCCCCTTAACAGCGGCCACGTACATGTTGTTAGACAAGTTACAATAGTGACATGAATTGTGTGACAATTAGACTGTACACCTGTAACAAACAATTCTGTATCTTGAACTCCTTTCCCAGCCAATCCAGAAGCGGGCACATAGACATTGTAGTCCTCAGTATCAGTTGTCATGTCCTTGATGCAGCTGGGTGCGAAGGAGGAGATATTGGGTGTATCTCCTTCTGTCTGCCTCTGTTAAGTCGTGTCTCTGGCACAGCATAACAGAAGCCTGTACAAATGACTATATACTGCAATGCATTAGTATTGCAGTGTATTGTACCAGCAATCTAACGATCGCTGGCTCAAGTCCTCTAGGGGGCTAATAAGATGTATAAAAAAAGTTTGATAAAGTTATTAGTAGTGAAAAATAAATATTAAAAGTTCAAAAAAATCCCCTTTTCCCATTTTTCCTCTAAAGTAATGTAAAAAATGAACAAAATTGTTATCACTGCTTCTATAAAAGTCCGAATTATTACAATATACCATTATTTAACTCGCACGGTGAACGCCGTAAAAAAAAAAAAATTTAAACCGCAAAAATCACTGTCTTTTGGTCACCTTCGCTCTAAAAAAAACGAATAAAAAGTGATCAAAAAGTTATATGTACCGATAAAAACTACAACAGGTCCCGCAAAACATAAGCCGTCATACTGCTCAATTTACATAAAAATAAAAAAGTTATGGCTCTCAGAATGGGGTGAAACAAAAATTCATTTTTTTAACAAAAAGTTCTTGTTTTTAAAAAGTAGTAAAATATATAAAAAAAGATATAAATTTGGTATCACCGTAATCGTCTTGAGCCGCAGAATAAAGTTAAGTTTTTGGTTTTTACCGCACAGTGGAAGCCGTAACAACGAAAAACAAAAAACAATGTAGGAATCACCGTTTTTTCTACTTTCAGCCCGCAAATAAATTGTTGTTTTTTTTTCAGTTTCCCAGTACATTATGGTACTTTAAATGATGCCATTAGAAACTACAACTCCTCCCGCAATAAATAAGCACTCACACCACTCTATTGACTGAAAAATATAAAAGTTATGGCTCTTGAAAGGCGGGGAGTGGAAAATGAAAAGTAAAAAAATAGCTGTCATTAAGGGGTTAAACAAAGAGAATTTACATTACAGTGACATGAATTGCGTGACTTGCATGTGGTATATATGGAGCGCTTCTGAATAATCAGATAACAAGAGGCTTTATAGAGAATTAGACTAAACACCCGTAACAAACAATTCTGTATCTTGAACTCCTTTCCCAGCCAATCCAGAAGCGGGCACATAGACATTGTAGTCCTCAGTATCCGTTGTCATGTCCTTGATGCAGCTGGGTGCGAAGGAGGAGATATTGGGTGTGCAGGAGGAGATGTTTGGGCCTTTGTTAGTCATTCTTGAAAGTTTCTTTTTTTAAGGCCGAATATAATACTAAAGAATGATGTAAAAAACCCTCTTTGTAGTGAAAACAAAAAAGTATCTGTGTACATAGGCAACATTTTCTTTAAACACAGCAAAATAGATTTCTTTAAGCATTTGAATGACATTGAAGACAAAATGAAGTATAGGACAAGCTAGTGGAATTTATTAATTTCTTTCACAATGTGTATAAGGCCTCATTAACACAACAGTATTTAGGTCTAAGTACTGCCATGTGAAAAAGGCCTAATAGGCTCATGCTCAGTGCAGCTTTTCAGTATTTTGTTTCCTTTAGGATCAACCAGGACTTGATCCTAAACACCAAAAAAATATGGATGCAAAGTACTGACCACATCTGCAATGTGTGCCTGACAGTGGAGGACTAAAGCCTTATTCACACGACAGGGTCCCGACCAAGCCCGTTTTTCACGGCCGGTTTGCATTCGTTTTGCATCCGGGCCGGGCATATCTGGACTGTGACATCAGGGGCAACTCCTGAAGTGGAATCCCCATGTGGCCGGTGATTCCACTTCAGGAAAAGCCCCGGTCGTCTGTGTCCATTTATGGACACTGAACGTTACTGGCTTCGCCTGGTGTGGAATCCCCGGTCACAGATGTTTGGGGATTCCGCTTCAGGAGTTTCCCCTGATGTCATTGTCCAGATATGGACAGAGACATCAAGCGCTCTGTCCAGGAGCGGAATCCCCGGGGATTCCGCTCCTTCAGGGAGCTAAAGTGGGGCTAGCATATAGAGCAGGGAGATACCTCCCTGCTCTGCTATAGTGGCGTCGCTACAGCAGTAGCAGCAGCTGCTAGCGGCGCCATCGGCCATGGGAGGTGTCGCCGGGCTAGGGCGCTTTTAAAACAAGCAGGGGAAGGGAGCCAGCGCAGTGCTCCCTTCCACCTGCTGTACACCCGGGCCCTGCCACACAGTGTAGAAACTTACCTCCAGCATACAGCCATTCATCCGAATGGCATAAACTCCTCCTCCTTACATGCACTCTGCGCTGTGAGGAGAGAGCGAGCGACGGTAGACACGGCCTTCACTCGTGACACATTCCTGTGATGGCCGTGTATTACCCGGCCCCATAGACTTCTACGGGAGCCGGGCGGCCGGGTGAATGGCCGAAAATAGGGCATGTCCCATATTTTGACGGCCGGTTTTCCCGGTCCATCAAAAAAACGGTCGTGTGAATAGCCCCATTAGGGGTCTATTGTCCCTACTGCAGCCGGGAGACAGCCGTTTTATGAACGGCCGTCACCCGGCCGGGAAACCCTGTCATGTGAATAAGGGCTAAGTGTACCATGGGCCCTGGAATGTTGACACAACTTGCCCCCCCCCCTTATGCGCAATAAAACCCCTCACCCCATTTCCCCACGTCAGATGTCAGCACTGAAGCAATACTTTTCTTCTTTGAACTTTTATTACAACTTTAAAACAAAAAATGCAAGTAATTATTTTTTTCAACTATAAAACCGTAGTATATGACAGTTTCCACAATAACAAATTTATATTCAATATTTTTCAGAAAATCGGAAAAAAAAATAAAGTAGCATAGACTATTCTATGACAAAAAAAAAAGTCAACATAAGGCAATGTAAAAGTACCATATGTAAGTGCAATTACCGTCAACAAAATTATAAATATTTTTAAGTCTAAATATTAATTTAACAATTATTACTTAAAATATAAAACAAATAAAGTGGCATATACTGTATTACATCATACAGCAGTCAACATAAAAGTACCATATAGATGTTAGGGATCTGCCAGGTACTACGTCTAGGTCCTGGGATTAATCAATCCACACCTGAGGCCAGACCTGTTAGACTGACACCGTCTCCCACCAACCAGGGTGGCAGGCTCAGGAGTGGGAGAGCCTATCGCGGCCTGGTCAGTCGGAGTTAGCTCCGCCCCCTGTCCTTTATTACCTGCCGTGTTCTCTTCCTCAGTGCTTGTAATTCTTCTGGATTCCTGGCCCCACTGCTGCTTGCTCCAGCCTGCTTCTGCCGTGCTTCTGCCTTGCTGCAGTTCCGCTTAACCTGCTTCGCTTTGCCCCTGGCTTGCTTCCTTCTCCATGCTCACGTTGGTATACTCCACTTCATCCTGGTCCTGACTATTCATTCACCGCTCCGTTTCCTCGCGGCGTTCCGTGGGCTACTGCCCCTTCCCTTGCGTGTTCCCTGTTTGTTCTCCCGTGCACTTAGACAGCGTAGGGACTGCCGCCCAGTTGTACCCCGTCGCCTAGGGCGGGTCGTTGCAAGTAGGCAGGGACAGGGCGGTGGGTAGATTAGGGCTCACTTTCCCTTCACCTCCTTCCTGCCATTACAATAGAAGTGCAAATAATGTCAACAAAATGTATTCTATAAATCTGACAACTTAGAAAAATATAAAACATAAATAATGAGGTAGTTCACTTCACAGTAATTAACAGTCATGAAAAATGCAATGCGTTTGAACAGGCAAAAATTTCTCAATGAACTATAGTTCGTATAGTGTACCTGTGGCAGCTTGGACAGTAGCGAGACCAGCTCGGCTGGGACTAGGCAGCAGGCAGATGTCAGGCGTGGTGTAGCAGGACAGGCGTGGTATACAGCATAGCACGACATCAGCTCGGCACTTAACCAGGATAGCATGGGATACAGGAACTGGGAAACACTAGGAGACCATTTGCTTAGACAAACTTTGGGTATGACAACAACGCTCACGCAATGCACTAAGGGGCTGGACCCTTCTTATAGGAGATGGGGGACCAGCGCTCACAGTACCAGGCATCAGGAAGTGAGTGAACCTGACAGCCCGTGGCCATGGGCATGACTGTATCCCCCCTATTACACACCCTCCTCTTGGGGCCAGAACGAGAGAGAAACTTCTTCAGGAGGGTAGGGGCATTGAGGTTCTCTTCTGGCTCCCGGGACCTCTCTTCAGGACCAAACCCCTTCCAATCCACCAAATAAAAGGTTCTTCCACCCATTCTCTTGGTTTCCAGGATCTCCTTTACCTCAAAAGTCTCTGATGAACCGCTGGGAGCCACTGCAGGAGTGGAAGTCTTGGAGTAGCGGTTCAAGATCACCGGTTTCAGCAGGGAGACATAGAAGAAGTTGGGGATCTTGAGGGTAGGAGGCAGCCGAAGCTTTTAGGAAACTTGATTTGTTGCAAAATCGCGAAGGGTCCAAGGAACCTGGGAGCAAACTTGTACGATGGCACCCTCTGCCGGATATTCCTAGAGGACAGCCAGACCTTAGTACCTGGAAGGAACTGAGGAGGCTCTCGTCTTCTTGTGTCTGCCTTTCTCTTCATGCGGTCGACTGCCAGCAGAATAGAAGATCGAGTCTGCTGCCAGATCTGTAAAAAGTCCCTGAACGCAGAGTCAGCTGCAGGCACCTGGGACGTAGTGGAAACAGGAAGAGGTATACGAGGGTGTTGGCCATTTACAATGAAGAATGAACTCTTAGCAGTGGACTGACTAGTATGGTTATTGTAGGAGAACTCAACCATGGGAAGCAGCTGCACCCAGTCATCATGCTGCCTGGAGATAAAGTGTCGTAGCTAGTTCTTCATGGTTTATTCTCTCGACTTGACCATTGGACTAAGGATGGTAGGCAGAGGAAAAGTCCAACTTCACACCGAGGAGTACGCAGAGGGCTCTCCAGAACTTCGAGGTGAACTGAACCCCCTGAACCAACACAATATGTAGAGTCAAGCCATGCAGACGAAAGATGTGTTGGACGAAGAGATTGGCCAATCGGGAAGCAGACAGTAGGCCGGTCAGTGGAACTAAATGAGCCATTTTGGAGAATCGGTTCACCACCACCCAGACCGTACTGCAACCAGCAGAGAGAGTCAGGTCTGTGACAAAGTCCATAGCAATATGTTGCCAAGGGTCAACGGGCACAGGCAACGGCTGGAGCAGGCTCGCCGGTTTGGAGTGAGCAACCTTATTAGCTGCCCACACTGTGCAGGAGGAGACAAAGTCCATGATGTCTTTGGGCAGCGTGGGCCACCAGATCTGATGAGCGATCAGGTCTCGGGTCATACGGGAGGAGCAGGAGCATTACACAGGCCGAAGGGCATTACTAGATATTCATAGTGTCCGTCACGGGTGTTAAATGCAGTCTTCCATTCGTCACCTTGGCGAATCTGGATTAGGTTGTAAGGCCCACGCAGGTCTAGTTTAGAAAAAATCTTGGCAGCACGTATACGATCAAACAGTTCAGAGATAAATAGCAATGGATACCTTTTTTTTTCACCGTGATCTGGTTGAGACCCCAGTAGTCGATGCAAGGACGCAGAGAACCATCCTTTTTCTTGACGAAGAAGAACCCTGCTCCTGCCGGGGAGGAAGACTCCCGTATGAAGCCCCACTCCATGTTCTATTTAACATAGGCGGACATAGACAGAGTCTCTGGCAAGGAGAGAGGATATACCCTACCACGGGGAAGGGAAGCACCAGGAACTAGGTCGATAGGACAGTCATACGCCCGGTGTGGGGGCAGAGTCTCCGCCTCTTTCTTGCTGAAGATGTCCGAAAATGTAGAATAATGACCAAGGACTTCCGGGGGCGGGGCATCGTGGATGGCCGCTTTTAGAAAGAGCTCCTCTGCGCCCTGAGACCATCCAGGCTGTATCCTGGCCATCCTGCCTCAAAGCAGCATTAGAACGGCATAAATCATCCTACCTGGGTCTCCTGCAGAAGAAAATCTTTCCGGCGGCCAGCTTGGAGGAGGCGAGGCTCGGCCGGACCGTGGCTGAAAGGCACCCACATCGTGCGGCCGGTAAGAAGAGGGGAGGAAGAGATCATAAGGGGGAGGAAGGTCTTCCCTGTGGACTGCTCTGTGACCCCCAGATTTTCCATTATTGTACCCTGAGGGGCATTGCTGGTCTCGCAGGGGAAGACCCCGGCCGCCATCTTGTGCGAGGCAAACCTCGCGAGAAGCCACGCCCCGGCCGCCATCTTGAGGGGGAAAAAAAACAAGAAAAAAAAACCTCTGCTGCCATCTTGTGGCGGATAAAGGCTACTGCGGCCTGATAGGAAAAGAAGTGCTGGGAAAGGGAGGAGAAGTGGGGCAGACCCCAGGTGAGGACCCCAAAATAGCCAAGTTGTGACCCAGACCAATATCTTGTGTGGAGCAATACCCACGTGAAAACACCCGGGCACGATCTCGCGGGTGACACTGCTGGGCCTGACGGCCATTCTTACTGCCCAGGGACTTGTATACACATTGCACGGTGTAACCCCCAGCCAGGGACTACTCAGCGCGACTCTCCTAAACTGTGTGCACTACGTCAACATTGTAGGAAGAATCGAGGATTTATTGCGCCTCAGAAACTCCCCCTTTGACCCGCCTTAGTTCACTTCATCGTTTGCACGGGACATTGTTTGCTGAACCCACTATGTTTCGTGATAAAGATCCCTCCAAACCCCTGCACATGCTGATGGATCTGTAATGATGTAACGTGCTGTGGGCTACTTTCCTTCTATTTGCCTCTGCTGCCTGTTCATTGTCTGTAAAATCTCTCGTGCTACCCCCCTGATAGGGGAGCGTGACATGGACAAATATTTGACGAAATCTTTGAGAGATCAACCTGTCCGCTCTTGTGCCGCCCGGACGCCCGGGATACCCCCGTCCTCCAAAATGCAGAAATCCAAAACCCATATGAAGGGGGATAAACAGACTCCCAGATCTTCTTCTAACAGAGGTTCCAGCTCTCAAAATCAGTTCACCCTAGAACTTCTTCCTGATGACGGCGTCACGCCACCCAGACTAACCCCACAGAACAGTCCTTCGCATGACTCGGAAACTGACTCACTTCAGGCGACCTTAGTGGCACAGGAGGTCTCCAAACTTCTGCTTCCTCTCTTCGACAAGCGGCTGGATGTCTTACACACGTCCATAAATTCTGTATTGGCGCAAATCACTTCAAATTCACAAAAAATAGCAGATATGGAAACACGGTTTAATACAGCGGAAGATTCTATCGCCACAATGGAGGTCGCCTTAAGGCAAAGTCAAGCCACATCCCAAGCCCTGAGAGATAAATTGGATGACCTAGAAAATAGGGATCGGCGCAGCAATTTGCGCTTCGTGGGCATCCCTGAAAGCGTGACAAACGACCAGCTACTGGACTACATCACCAAAGATCTACCCACAGCCCTCAACATTGACCTGGGACGCGACCCCCTCATGATTGAGAGAGTGCACAGGCTGGGACCGCCCAGAACCAGGGGGAATGCGGGAGACAATAGGCCACGTCCAGTAATCGCCAAGTACCTACACTGGGCGATAAAAGAAAGAGTCTTGAGAGCATACAGGCAGCAGGGGAACCTCCACGTGAATAACTCCAAAATCCTGATTTTCCAAGATTACTCGGCGACGGTCGCCCAGAAGAGAAAAGCCTTCGCTCCAATCTGCCGCCTGCTGCACGAACAGAACACTCGATTTCAACTCCTCTTCCCGGCCAAGCTGAAAGTGCAAATGGGGGACCGTACCCTGATGTTTGAGGATCCGATCCTGGCCCGCAGAGGCCTCCATCTGGAAGTGCGGGATGAAGGATAATGAAGACTTTCTGAGAGGAAAAGTTAGCCCTCCTACCAATGGACATGTGCTTACTTCGCTTACCTTGGCGAATTAAAGCGCAAACTGCGGCAGTTGTGTTCACAGCAGAACACCAGTTACTGGTTAATGCCGCTATAATTTTTGTTCTTTTTATGCCTTTTTTGTGTTACTTATGCTCGCTCATGTATTTTATCCTTTTTCAGGTGATGGGAGGCGTGACTCCCGCTTGTAATGGCATCAGTGGGAAGGGGCTGTACTCGCGGCTCGCTGGGACCGTGGGGTGCAGCATCTGGCTTTCACTACCTTTGATCCGAATCTACCACCTCGACACAGGATGAGTACCCCAAACACACTACACCCTGACACTTTTAGTACCCACCCTCATATTAAATTCCTTTCCTGGAATGTAGCAGGACTGAACACGCCCCAGAAGAGGAAAAAAGTGCTTAATCATCTCAAAAGACTCTCCCCTGACATTATCTTTCTTCAGGAGACTCACTCTAGATCAGGCACGCAAAGCAACTTGAAAGCCCCATGGCTAGCGGATTGCCTTTCTGCCTCACATTCTTCCTCTTCGCTGGGGGTCGCGACACTTTTCAGAAGGGACATTCAATACACTGTAGGGAACTCCATAGCAGACACTCAGGGCAGGTACCTAATACTACAGGTCTTAATAGTCGGGATAGCATATTTACTGGTGAACATTTACGCCCCTAATCACGACCAACAAAGCTTTTTCCCAGAGGTTCTCCAAATCATAACGAGCTTCCCCAACTGTCGCTTAATAATTGGAGGCGACTTCAATCTTGTACAATGCCCCACACTAGACAGGTCCCCTTCTACACCCCAGTCCCAGGTAGCGACCGCCTCCCTCACTCTTCTCATTGACTCCCTCAATGTGTGCGATCCCTGGAGGGTGATGGATTCTGGGGCGAGAGAATACACGTGTCATTCTGTAGCCCATAAAACATTCTCCCGTATTGACTACTTTCTGATATCCTCCCCCCTGTTTGAGGCGCATTACTCATCACGTATACATCCAATCACCATATCAGACCATGCTCCAATTACAATGTCATTATCCTTATCCCCATCCAATGTGAGAACTAGAATATGGAGGTTTCCTGCGTACATGGCAGATTCTGATGACTTTAAACAGTATCTCCAAACATATTGGAGTCAATTCTTGGACGACAACGTCTCTCATACGGATGACTCCCCCTTGTTGTGGGCGACTTCTAAGGCTGTAATGAGAGGTCATGTCATCAGCTATCTGTCCCGTAGGCGGAAAACGAGAAGGGAGCGCTTTGACGCCTTACACAAGGCTTTACTGACCGCTCAGCGCACATATGCAGCAGATTCCTCTGCGTATAACCAAACAGTTTATCAGACGGCTAGGCATCTACTAGATACATTTGTCCACGAGGAATCCCATTGGCAGGCAAAAAACACAGATAATAAATTTTATAGATGGGGAAATAGAACTGGAAAATTACTCGCCACACTCACTAAGCAAAAACGTCCATTCAAACCCATATTGTCCCTGCGGCACCCTAACACCGGCTCCCTTGTCACCGATGCTTCTGATATAGCGCAGATTTTCTCTGACTATTATGAAGACCTTTATAGAGCGGCCCCAGCATCCCTCCCAGATATCAATACCTTTCTGGACACCATAAATCTGCCCTCCATATCTGAAGATCAGCAATCTTTGCTGAATTCGGACATACAGGAGGAGGAAGTGCGACGGGCCATCTCTCTGACCTCCAATGGCAAAACACCGGGTCCGGACGGATTCCCGGCGGAATATTATAAAATACTGGCCCCCCAAATAATCCCCACTCTCACTAATTTATTTAACGACGCCTTTATACGCCAAATGCCCATTGACCGATTCACAGAGTCTCGCACAGTTCTCTTACCAAAGCCAAATAAGGACCCGTCTCTGGCCCAATCTTATCGGCCAATTTCACTACTCAATCAAGATTATAAATTACTGGCAAGGATATTGGCTGACAGACTCCAGGTTGTTCTCCCCGACCTTTTATGCGAAGCTCAAATGGGTTTCACACAAGGCAGGACTAGTATCAAGAATATAAGATCAGCTGTTGCAGCCACAGTCATGGCGCAGGAGCAGGATCAACCAGTTAACATGCTGATGAGCCTTGACGCTGAGAAGGCCTTCGACACTGTCACGTGGCCTTTTCTCGATGAGGTAATGGAGCGAACGAGCCTTGGATTGACTGTTACTCAATTCCTGCAATCTCTTCGTGTAGGGTGTGCAACTAGTGTGACGGTCAATGGGCATAACACAGCTCCGATAGACATTTTTAGGGGCACCAAGCAGGGTTGTCCCCTATCCCCCCTCCTTTTTAATCTCGCCTTAGACCCCCTCTTGCGCCATCTCTCCCAGACATCTACTTTTCAGGGCATTAAACGACGTAATATAGAACTAAAAGTGGCCGCTTTTGCTGACAATATTTTGTTGGCCATATCTAACCCCAAACAGGTTCTAGACCCTCTTTTGAGTGAATTGGAGGGGGTGGGACGACTGTCCGGTTACACTCTGAACCTGGATAAGACAGAAGCGATGTTACTGAAAGGCCCCTCCGCACCCCTGTGGTCACGCAAATTCCCATTTAAATGGAACTCTCCCGGGGCGCATAGACTATTGCACCACGTGGCAGCAGCGGGGGTAAAGGCTATCCTACAAACCTGGCTTCATGATCAGGCCCCGCCGCTCAAAATGTTTCTTGACAAACTCTCCTATCTGATGAAGATGGATTGGATGGAGGCATCTCTCCACAAAGAGCAAAAGGTCAAGCAATTTTTCAATACTTGGGAATCCTTTATCTCACTCCTCCCGCGGAATGTGCAAATGAAAATAAAACACTGCTTTGACTCCACTATATGGTTTAACGAACAGCTACTTATGGGGGACGCACCTATATTGTAACGTGTGTTCACTGCGAGATGATGAGTTGTCGGGGATTCGGATTCTTATGATGCCTGCGGGGGTCACGCCTCTGATCTGCTTATTGGCGATCTCGCTTCTCGGAGAAAGCTTTTGGATAACATATCGGTGAGACTGGCACAGGGTATTTGGCTGGTTCCATGCACATGCTATCATCACACTGGGGTTGAAAACCCGACGAGAAGGGGAGACCCTGCATTTGCTTGATATGTTGATCCCCTCACCTGACTTATTGGAATTATGGATATAATGAGCTTAATAGTAACGGTTATGACTGTTATGTTTTTGTTCCCCTCCCCCCCCCCCTATTTTTGTTTACTTCTCTTTAATTTTATTTAATATATATATTTTTTTTATTATTTTTATTATTTTTATTTTTATCCTTTTTTATTTATTGTTTTATCCCATTATTTGATCTTTCTCAATGTCTTGTATATTTCTCAGCCCCCATCCTCCACTTTCTACTTTTTGTACCCCTTATTGGAAAATGTTAATAAAAACTATTTTGAAAAAAAAAGAATAATGACCAAGCAATCCTGCCAAGGACCGAGGCAAAGGAGGCTGAGCCGAACTAATCTGTACCAGGCAACGGTTGAGACACTCGGAGCCCCACTGGAGAACCTCTCTGGAATTCCAGTCCAGGACTGGGGCATGTAATCGGAGGCCAGGCAGACCCAGCAGCACGGGGTTGACGGCCTTGGGCAGGACAAAGAACGAGAGGAGCTGAGAGTGGAGGGCTCCCACTTGGGGCCTCAGTGGCTTGGTCACTACTATAACTGGGTCTGACAGAGGTAGTCCATTTACAGATGCAACCATCAATGGCCTCTCCAGAGGGGTAGTGGGCAATTGAAGAAGATCCACCTGGTCTCTATGAATGAAATTGGCAGCGGATCCAGAGACCATATACGCAGAAACCCGATGCGTTTTCTCGCCGGACACTATGGTCACGGGAATGGACAATTTAGATGAAAAGTCCTTCTTTACCCAAGGTTGTCTCTCCCACCAACCCTAGGCTCTGGGGCTTTTGGGGACACAGACGCATAGGATGGCCTCCGAGGCCACAAAATAGTCAGAGTCCCGAGATGCGTCTGCGTTGTCTCTCCTGGGTAGATAGCTTAAACTGGTCCGTCCTTACCGACTACTTAGGAGGATCAGCATCTGAGGACAGCAGAGGTTGCTGAAAAGTAGGGACTGGACTAGGGAGTCCTTTCTCCCAATGAGCTTCTTGGAGCCGTTCTCGGATCCTTATATTAATCCGGGCGGCCAGAAGGATGAGGTCATCCAGGGTAGACGGTAGATCTCGGGCGGCAAGCTCGTCCTTAATCTTAGGAGACAGTCCCTGCCAGAATGTAGCCACTAGGGCCTCATAGTTCCACAACAGTTCTCCTGCCAGGGTGCGGAAGTGAATGGCGTACTCGACCACGGAGGTGTCTCCTTGGTGTAGGCTCAGCAAGGAGGCTGCAGACGAGACTCGTCCAGGCTCCTCAAACACCGTGCGAAATGTACAGCGGAATCCCTGGAAGTCACGGGTCTCTGGTCCTTGTCTCTCTCAGATAGAATTCGCCCATGCAAGGGCCCTGCCAGTGAGGAGAGAGATGATGAAAGCGACCCTAGTGCCATCAGATGAGTATGCCCTTGCATACAAGCTAAAGTGGATCTGGCACTGGTTTAAAAATCCACGACAGGTCCCTGCGTCTCATAGCAGTCAGGGAGTGGCAAAGAAAATCGGGGAGCAACACTGCCAGGAGGTGTAGTCAGAGGATCAACACTGCTAGGAGGTGTAGTAGGAGGAACGGCAGCTAGCTCCTCTTGCCGACGTGCGATAATGTTCAGGGCCTGGAGGAGTTGGTCTTGTCGAGACCGGAGGTCTAGCATATCCACCCGCATCATCTTGGATCGACCAGCGGGGTCCATGGTCTGAGCGTACTGTCACATTGGGTATGTGGACCCACTGGGCTGTACCGCCTTGGCGGTAGGGCAGCTGGCCAACAGGACGCAGGTCACAGTCTATAATTCGTATAGTGTACCTGTGGCAGCTTGGACAGTAGCGAGACAGGCTCGGCTGGGACTAGGCAGCAGGCAGACGTCAGGTGTGGTGTAGCAGGACAGAGACGTGGTATACAGCACAGCACGACTTCAGCTCAGCACGGCACTTAACCAGGATAGCACGGGATACAGGATACAGGTACAGGAACGGGGAACACTGGGAACTGGGAAACACTAGGAGACCATTTGCTTAGACAAACTTTGGGTATGACAACAATGCTCAAGCATTGCAGGAAGGGGCTGGGCCCTTCTTATAGTCCATGGTGCTCATTGGCTAATTTAGTACGGGACCCGGCTGGGAGAAGCGAAAGTGAGCGCTGGCGTCTCCTGAGGAGCAGATGGGGACCAGCGCTCACAGTTCCATGGCTGCGGGCGTCAGGAGGTGAGTGACAGCCTCTGTCCTAAATTTATTACGGAATTGTTCTTCAGGCCTTTCTGTTGCTAAAATCATAGAAAATCTCAAAAAGGTTCAGAGTTCTTAACATCTCATGTGCAATGCTCGTTAAAGAGAGATGATTGAGTCTCACTTGCCTCATATGACTTATCAGCTAATTTTTAATCCGTTTTAGTTTTGAGGAGGATCTTTAACCTGTGGAGTTTGAGACCATGATAAATAAATTTAATCTCAGAATTATCTCTGTGTTGAAAAGGTTTGTGTGAGGCCATTTTGATGAAGAAATAAGAAAATTTGGAGTTCTGGTTTTTATTATCACTTTGTGACTTGGAAGTAAAAAGAAAACTTGCAAACTGAATCAATTCCATTTCTGTCACATCTAGCAGTGGGTCTTCTGGATATGACTAGACCAGGTTTGCGCAGCTTTTTGAATTTCTGAAGTGGAGAGTGTAAACAGGTTGGCTAAAAATTCAAACTTGAAGCACAAATCACTGTGAGTCTCCAGTCGTTGCTGTAAACCACTGTATAAATGATCAATGACAGTGGTAAAGACCAGGGCCGGCCTTAGGAGTGTGCAACCTGTGCGAGTGCACAGGGCGCTGCACCTCCCAGCATATAGGGAGCGCCACTGGGCTCTGCTCTGCCCCCAGCTTCTTGTTACACACACGGAGTAAACAGGAGCCGAGGAGCAAGAGAGGAGGAGGACGTTTCACCCACAGCCCGTCCTGCAAAAGAAGCCTGTGATCCTGCCTGCAAGGGGGAGATCGTAAGTGTCTCTGTGTTTGTGTGTGTGTGTGTGTGTGTGTGTATATATTCCAGTGTGTGTGTGTGTATATATTCGTGTATGTGTGTGTGCGTGTGTGTATTTATTCCACTATGTGTGTGTGTGTGTGTGTGTGTGTGTGTGTGTGTGTGTGTGTGTGTGTGTGTTTATGTCTCTTTGTAAGTGTGTGTTCAATATTAAATTAGAACAGATAAAATGAAGATATCTATGCTGCCCCTAATATACTCTGCTGTCCATTTATCTACTTTGCTGCCCCTATATACTCTGCTGTCCCCTAAATACTCTGCTGCCCCTATATACTCTGCTGTCCCCTTATATATACGGCTGTGCCTATATACTCTGCTGTCCCCTTATATACTCTGCTGTCCTCTTATATACTCTGCGGTCCCCTTATATACCCTGCTGTCCCCTATATACTCTGCTGCCCCTATATACTCTGCTGTGACCTTATATAGCAGAAAAAAACAGAAATGATCCAGCGATAGTGATATCAAAAATGGGAAAAAAACTAGGTTTCCGCTTTATTGAGATGCAAGCTGTCAGAGCTTGGAATGGAACATCAGGAGGAAAAACAAAGTGGTGATGCGGCAATAGATTAGCTAATCTATTGCCTGCATCACCACTTTGTTTTTCCTCCTGATGTTCCATTCCAAGCTCTGACAGCTTGCATCTCAATAAAGCGGAAACCTAGTTTTTTTCCCATTTTTGATATCACTATCGCTGGATCATTTCTGTTTTTTTCTGCTATTGCTGCCGTGTGCCGTCGCGGCTGACCCGGGCGATTACCAACACAGGAGTGTCAGATCGGTGAGCTGGAGGTTTCCTCCCATTTCCCTTTTCCTTCTATACTGTGACCTTATATACTCTGCTGTCCCCTTATATACCTTGCTGTCCCCTTATATACTCTGCTGTCCCCTTATATACCCTGCTGTCCCCTTATATACTCTGCTGTCCATATATACTCTGCTGCCCATTATATACTCTGCTTTATATGTGCCTGTGTGGGTATAGTCATCACAGTGTGTTATCTGTGGTGTTACATAGGCACTGCAGGTAACATCTACTATATTATCAGCACTCAGAGTTATCACTGTGTGTTATCTGGGGTGTTACATAGGACTGCAGGTAACACTACTACATTATCTGTACTCAGGGAGTTATCACTGTGTGTTATCTGTGGTGTTACATAGGACTGCAGGTAACATCTACTACATTACGTGTACTCAGAGAGTTATAACTGTGTGTTGTCTGTGCTGTTTCATAGGACTTCAGGTAACATCTACATTATCTGTACTCAGCATCTGCCTGAACATCCTCTCAGGTACTCTTACCCCCCCAGAGACTGTTATTGACACTAGTTTGGCCAGCGGCTACTCCGCTACAGCGGAGCGGCCTAGTGGGTCCACATACCCCAGAAGCATGACAGTATCCTGTATACAGAGCAGCTGTATCGTGCGCTAAGACCTGAATCGGTCAGATTCCGCAGGACTGAAGGGTTCAGTGTCAGTGGGTCACGCAGTATCCACCTGTGATCTATCACATTTAAGTTATGAACTTACCAGGCACAGTAGAAGAAAGTTGGCACTACTAGTCAGTCTTTGAGGTAGGGAACATATATGTATCACAAGTGAAACAGGAGTTTCTTATCAAAATCTTGGGTGGTGCTCGTTAAACAACAGTAGGAGCAATCTTGTATGTAACAAGTTAGGAAAGTGAAATTACGGCACTCACCCATGTGGTTGTGTTTCTTTCTTTTATTGTGGCATCCAGCAAAAAGTTAAAAGCCTACAAGGGAGGACGTAGCAGATTGCATGGCAAGTTATGAAGAGTGATGGATAACAGGTGGATCCTGCATGTCAAAGACAAGCAGGACCTGCTGGACACTGAACCAGTCAGTGTCTGTCAGGCTATGTACACCATTGACGTTTTTATTTTAAATAAATTTGTGCATCAATGTGATTGGTGCAATTTCCTAAATACATTTTATTAACATAATTTTTACTTTTTGAGATACAGCTGCTTTGTCTGTATACAGAGCAGCTGTATCGGTCGCTAAGACCTGTCAGGTCCGCGGGAATAATGGGTTCAGTGACAGTGGGTCCGGCGTGTCTCTGACACGCAGGATCCACCTGTAATTCATCACATCTAAGTTATAAACTTACATGTGATTGTTAACCGGTTGAACCTGTGCCGCTGACCTGACGGATTCCGTGCAAGATACATGTGCTGTTAGGGAATTGCAAGTTGAGCGATTCCCCTAAGGCTGCTGGAGACTGCCAGGAGAGAGCGTGCAAATAAATCCGCAACTTCAAATCCGTCACAACTCTGATCGACAGAGTCTAAGGCTACTCTAAGGTTTTCGCTGGAGCCGACCGCAAGTTGGGATGGTCTTTGCTGCATAGAACCCAGATTGTCTTAGCAGAGTTCAGTGTTGGATAAGAGGTACAATGCAGGCAATACCTGAACAGGATAACCAGACAGCCAGAGGGTAAACAAAGTCCAAAACAGTGCAAGTGGATATCAGGTAAAGCAGAGGTCAGAACCACCGGGAGCAGATAATCAAAATTGATGAACAAATACACGCCGAGGTCAATGTCCAAGAAGTCCAGAAGTCAAAGATGAAGGGTATAGATAGGTAGCTTGATCAAAATGCCTGCAGACAGGTAGTTCACAAGCAAAGCACAGGTGGAGGAAGCTAGGTATAAATACTACCCTACCCCTGATAGGCAGACGGACAGAGAAAAGATATAGGCTCAAAGTAAAACGGAATTGCCCAGAAGCTAGAACAGTAGTCATGGTGATCTTAAAGAGGCTTTGTCACCAGATTATAAGTGCCCTATCTCCTAAATAATCTGATCGGCGCTGTAATGTAGATAACAGCAGTGGTTTTTATTTTGAAAAACTATAATTTTTGAGCAAGTTATGAGCAATTTTAGATTTAGTTTCTTAATGCCCAACTGGGTGTGTTTTTACTTTTGACCAAGTGGGTGTTGCAAAGAAGTGTATGAGGCTGACCAATCAGTGACCAATCAGTGTCATACACTTCTCATTGTTCCAGCCCAACTTCTTTCACTGCACAATCTCACTGTGCTGTGGATCATGCTCGGCTGGAACAATGAGAAGTCTAGGACGCTGATTGGTCACTGATTGGTCAGCCTCATACACTTCTTTGCAACACCCACTTGGTCAAAAGTAAAAACACACTCAGTTGGGCATTAAGAAACTAAATCTAAAATTGCTCATAACTTGCTCAAAAATGATCGTTTTTCAAAATAAAAACCACTGCTGTTATCTACATTACAGCGCCGATCAGATTATGTAGGAGATAGGGCACTTATAATCTGGTGACAGAGCCTCTTTAAGAGAACAGGCGTTTTCCTAACATCTGCTCTGTATACAGAATACAAAGCAGCTGTATCTCAAAAAGTAAAAAGAAGTTTTAATAAAATGCATTTAGGAAACTGCATTAAACACACTAATACACATTAAAAAAAAACAACAATTAAAAGGTGTATATTTAATTTCAAAAAATCCTAAATTAGTTGTGCAATGTTTTTGCCAGAGTGACCAAGCACTAGTAAAAATTGTAAAAACCTCTCCACAGGACCAGTTGGTAACATATTTTACATTGAGGGTATGTTCACACGGCGGGGGTCCGTAACGGCTGAAATTACGGGGATGTTTCAGCCTGAAAACATCCCCGTAATTTCAGCCGTACCGCCATGTGCAGGCGCTTGAACGCCGCGTCAATTACGGCCGTAATTAGCGCTGCTATTCATTGGAGTCAATGAATAGCGGCTCCAATTACGGCCAAAGAAGTGACAGGTCACTTCTTTGACGCGGGCGTCTATTTACGCGCCGTCATTTGACAGCGGCGCGTAAATATACGCCTCGTGTGAACAGACAAACGTCTGCCCATTGCTTTCAATGGGCAGATGTTTGTCAGCGCTATTGAGGCGCTATTTTCGGGCGTAATTCGGGGCAAAAACGCCCGATTTACGTCCGTAAATAGGCCGTGTGAACATACCCTGAAAGTTAATTGATCAGAGTGAGTGATATTGGGCGTTGAATCCACAGAAATTGAAGAAACTTGCTTTCTTCAATTCATGCACAATTATACTCAGAATTTGTAATCCCAAAATTTGTATTAGTTCTTCACAGATAATGGAGGAAAGATAAGTTTAATTTCTACTCCCCGTAAATTCTCTTTCCTTTAGTCCAAGCACAAGCACTCATGGGGTTATTCTATCCTCATAAAAACAAGACAGGTGGTATCAATTACTTAAAGAGGCTCTGTCACCAGATTTTGCAACCCCTATCTGCTATTGCAGCAGATCGGCGCTGCAATGTAGATTACAGTAACGTTTTTATTTTTTAAAAACGAGCATTTTTGGCCAAGTTATGACCATTTTTGTATTTATGCAAATGAGGCTTGCAAAAGTACAACTGGGCGTGTTTACAGTAAAAGTACAACTGGGCGTGTATTATGTGTGTACATCGGGGCGTTTTTACTTCTTTTACTAGCTGGGCGTTAGGAGTGGGAGTGTATGATACTGACGAATCAGCATCATCCACTTCTGTTCGTTAACACCCAGCTTCTGGCAGTGCAGACACACAGCGTGTTCTCGCTAGATCACGCTGTGACGTCACTCACTTCCTGCCCAAGGTCCTGCATCGTGTCGGCCACATCGGCACCAGAGGCTACAGTTGATTCTGCAGCAGCATCAGCGTTTGCAGGTAAGTAGCTACATCGACTTACCTGCAAACGCCAATGCTGCTGCAGAATCAAATGTAGCCTCTGGTGCCGATGTGTCCTCGCTCGTCCGACACGATGCAGGACCTGGGGCAGGAAGTGAGTGACGACATAGCGTGATCTCTCGAGAACACGCTGTGTCTGCACTGCCAGAAGCTGGGCGTTCTGAAGAGAAGTGGATGATAGTTCTCGTCAGAACGCCCAGCTAGTAAAAGTAGTAAACACGCCCAGATGTAACACACATAATACACGCCCAGTTGGACTTTTACTTTAAACACGCCCAGTTGGACTTTAGCAAGCCTCATTTGCATAAATACAAAAATGGTCATAACTTGGCCAAAAATGCTCGTTTTTTAAAAATAAAAACGTTACTCTTATCTACATTGCAGCGCCGATCTGCTGCAATAGCAGATAGGGGTTGCAAAATCTGGTGACAGAGCCTCTTTAAGTCAATTAACTGCCCTATAATAGCTAGCATCATAGTAGGCATCTTGTGTATTTCTAACAGTAAAGAAACTTCAATGCTCAAGGTCTGCTGAATGAAACACAGATATTTATTTGGGGGGGGGGGAGCAGTGCTACTGCTTGAACTAAAGGGAAGAGAATTTACGGTGAGTAGAAATTATACTTTCCTTGACGTCCTTCGCAGCAGCACTCATGGGGATGTAGCACGTAACCCTTCTTTTAGGGTGGGTTATTGTAACAATATAACTGCTCAATCAAAGGCTGTCTCTACATCTCTTCTGATGGCTAGTTTGTAATGCTTTCCAAAAGTAAGTGAAGAGCTCCATGAGGCTGTTTTACAAATCTTGTCAATTGGAATGCAGTTTTTCCCTGCCCACGATGTGGATATGGCTCTAGTAGAATGAGCCTTAATGGGCTGCGGAGTTTGCAATCCTGCTTGGGAATAGCAAATAATAATCCCCTCCCTTATCCATCTGGGCAAGGTTGCCTTAGATTATTTTTTCCCTTTTAGTGCTTCCTTGAAATGATATGAAGGGACGTTCAGACTTTAGAAAGTCCTTAGTAGGTTTAATATAAATCTTTAAGGCTCTACCTGTGTCCAACGTTTCCATTCATCCTCTGATGATGGGTCTGGACAGAACACAGGTAACCCAATTTGTTGATTAATATTCTGAAATTTAGGAACTTTTGGGATAAAATAAGGCAAGGTCCTCATTAGGACGCAGTCCTGAAGAAACAGTAGATAGGGCTCCGAAGATCCCAGAGCCTGTATATCACGGACCCTCTTGGCAGTTGTTAGCCACTAAGAAGCAGACATTGAGTGAGAGATATTTCAAATCTACGGAATGTAGGAGTTCATAAAGATGATTGAGCACGACACATAGATCCCACTTAGGTACTAGATCCGAAACTGATCTTCTGAACTGCCTTTACAAGTCTTTGGATGAGAGGCTCTGATGATAACTTTCTCTCTAAGGAGGCTGATAGTGCAGAACTTTTATTGTACATGGTCTGAGTCCCTTATTAAACCCCTCCTGTAGGAACTCTAGTATGTTCTGAACAGATGGAGTGGAGGGAGAAAGTTGATTTGTTTTAGGAACTTTTGGGATAAAATAAGGCAAGGTCCTCATTAGGACGCAGTCCTGAAGAAACAGTAGATAGGGCTCCGAAGATCCCAGAGCCTGTATATCACGGACCCTCTTGGCAGTTGTTAGCCACTAAGAAGCAGACATTGAGTGAGAGATATTTCAAATCTACGGAATGTAGGAGTTCATAAAGATGATTGAGCACGACACATAGATCCCACTTAGGTACTAGATCCGAAACTGATCTTCTGAACTGCCTTTACAAGTCTTTGGATGAGAGGCTCTGATGATAACTTTCTCTCTAAGGAGGCTGATAGTGCAGAACTTTTATTGTACATGGTCTGAGTCCCTTATTAAACCCCTCCTGTAGGAACTCTAGTATGTTCTGAACAGATGGAGTGGAGGGAGAAAGTTGATTTGTTTTTCACCATTCTAAAAAAAAAAACACTTTATCCTGCCATAGTTCCTATTGGTAGCAGCTCCTCTAGATTGTAAGAGGGTCTTAATGACTGTCTCTGACAATCCTGAACCAGCTAACAGGGAGCGATCATCCTCCATGCTGTTAACTGGAGACGGTCCAGATGGGGACAATATCGATGGCCGAAAAAAAAATAAGTAAATATATATATATATATATATATATATATAAATATATACATAACTTGTTGCTCAGTTGTGCAGCGGGGCCTCCCACTTCTAAGTGGCCCTAAACTTTTGAACGGTAGTGTGTGTGTATGTATATATATATATATATATATATATATATATATACAGTATATATATATATATATACAGTATATATATTCAGTATTGCATAAAATAGTTCAATTACCAGTAGCTGGCATGATGGATGTTGGAAGACTCATAGGAGAGACACCTTGACGCGTGTTTTCGCACCCTTCATCAGGACCTCCATCATGCCAGCTACAGGTAATTGAACTATTTTATGCAATACAGAATATAGATTTTTCTTTTTTTTGGTCTTGCACTTTGGTTGGGACTGTGATCTAGACACTTTTCCCTGGACATATGTGAGCCATCTTATATTATGTAATAGACTACTTTACTACTGTGTGGCTGGTAGAGCTAATGGTATCAGTGGAGTCTATGTTTTAATTATGTTTTAATTTTTGGATATATTTGTGGGGCGGGGGGGGGGGTTAACCATGTTTATGGACTAATAAAGCATATTTATCATTGGACATTACGTATCTATATGGATGTTTATTATTATTTTTTAAGTTGAGACAAATATTGGTTTATTTATGTTTGAATTATGTCTTGCTTGTATACTGGTGCCCAAAAGGTATTATAATTATCACTATATTGTCCAGAGTGTCTATGTCTCTGTTCCAGACCCACAAGATTTCCTGCTGTAGGGGTCGCATGTGCCATTTTGCCCAGTTGATTGCTTCGCTGGCCAATGTCATCAGATGCAGTACCTTCATCATCAGACAAATCGATATGGATTTGATCTGGTTTAAATATTGTGCTGCCTCCTGTATATGACATAATCTTCCTAGTTGAAGATAGCTCATCATCTGTCAAGTATCTAGGAGAAACCCCAGAATCTGTTTCTCTTGTGACTGCTGAATATGAGATTTTTCCTAATTGATGAGTCATCCCAGTGATTGAATCCGTGATAGAACAATCTGCAGATGGAGTTTGAGTGATATGCTGATATTCACCAGCCAATCATCCAAATAGGGTATTATAGTAATCTTTCCTTCCTGAAACTGGCTACTAATGCCACAATCACCTTGGTAAATATGTATGGGGCCGACTAAATCCCGAACGGCAGTGATGTGAACCGTAGATGGACTAGTTCTCCCTATATCCAAATGGCAATTCGTAGGAATTTCCTGTACTTTGGATGGATTGGTATGTGGAGGTATGCATCCTTTAAATATATTGTGGCAAGAAAATCCCCTTCCTCCAGTAGAGAGAGTGCAGAACTAATGGTCCTGAACCTCTTTCTTCTTTTTTTTTTTTAAACTGTTGTTTTTTCATAAGACAGAGTAATACAGAAAACATACACGCAGTGTGGAATACAGTGCCCATTGATGCAATATAATAGTAACAAGGAGTACTCTGTCATACGTAGAAGTTGTATGAATAATTAAATAAATGTAATTGCTTTGTGTTGGTAGACATCGAAGTAGTGTGGAATTTGTCTGGTGGGTGCGAACTTAATTCTATTTTGTTACCATTTTTTATTATGTAAGCAATGGTCTTTTATAGATCTTTCCCATTGGGGATAGAAAAAAGACAACCTTCCTCCTACTGGTATACACCTGTACACTCCAATTTTCTGCTCAGGTGGAGGTTTCTTCCACTACCTCTCTGACGTCTATAGACCCCTTGCTGAAACCCTGGTATACTGGTTGAGTAGGAATTATCTCCTCTATCTTGTCTTCCTGTTCTGTTCTGGCTTCTGGATTGGCCACGAAAGGAAGACTTCCATCTTCGTTTCCCTGATTGAGGGAGGGATTTCCCTTTCTTGTCAGATTCTCCATTAGAGAATCTAGTTCTGCCCCAAAAAGCCTATTAGGCTAAAACTCTGTGGAACAGAGTGCGTTCTTAGAGTGTACATCTGCACCCCGTGGTTTTATACAGAGAGACCTTCTCCCAGCTGTTGATAAGGCCATTGCACAAGCTGCGAATCTGGCCTGCTGGACCATCGAGTCACCGAGAAAATCGGATGCCAATGAGACCTGCCTGAAAGATATCAGAATGTCGTCCCGTGAAACACCATTATCAATATCCTCCTCCATCTGTAGGAGTCAAGATCTTAAATTCTTTGCCACAGTAGAGGAGGCCCGTGCGCTTTTTGCTTAGGCAATCAATTTTCGGTCCATGGCAAAATTTGAACCGTCCTTAGGGCCAGTTCACATGGAGTTTTTTTTACGTGGAAACCGCGCCAAAAAACGGTCGAAAATGCCTCCCATTGATTTCAATGGGAGGCAGAAGAAGCATATTTCACAATGGCCGCAGGCGAATATCAGCGTGCAGGCAGAGCAAAATCTGCTTCAAAATTCCAAACTGAATTTTGAGGCAGATTTTCTGCCTGCAAAAAACTCAGTGTGAACCCAGCCTTACTGGGCAGCACTGTAAGTTTGAACAGCTTAGCGATGGTAACATCTATTTTAGGAGGTTCCCCCTGTTATGCCTCGGTCGCTAACCACCAGCACGTCCCACTTTCCGGCAGCCGCGACCTCAGGACTGTATCTTGATGTCGGCGTCTCCCCCCACAGAGACGCCGACACACACGGCACTACACACGTCCCCCATTCCTTACTTTGTTCCTCATCAATGAGGAACATTGTTTTGAACCTCTTATTTAAAATGGGTTCATTGTCTGGTGACTTCCATTCAATAATCATTAGATTTTTAGTGATGGTGTCCACCTTAAACGTCCCGACCTTCTTGGGCAAGCCATCTTCTTCAACACCATCATACTGCACACGTTCATCTGAACGTATTGCCTTAAGTAGTCTGGACATCTCTATAGGAAAAAGATTGATTTCTTGGTCATCATCGCTTTCAGCCTGTAAAAATCGTGGGGTATGACTGTAACAATTGTGGGGTATGTGGACCCACTAGGCTGCTCCGCCATAGCGAAGTAGCAGCTGGCCAAACTATAGTCAATGATAGTCTTTAGGACAAGAGTACCTGGATAGGAGATTTGGCAAACACTTGGCATGGCAAACACTTTCCGAGGTAGACACTTGTCAAGGCAGACATTTGGCACAGATGGCACTTGGAACAGATGACACTTGGCACAGATGACACCTGCCACAGATGACACCTGCCACAGATGACACCTGGCACAGATGACGGGAAGTCGTCTGAGGTGCAAGGGCTGGCACGTGCACATATGGTGACCTCCACTCCGCAACTAGACTTCGCATTTGAACAAACACAATTACTGGATACGGGATACAGGAAGCAGGATATGGAAACACTGGGTACAGGATACAACTAAGGGACCATTTGCTAAACGAACATGGGTAGACACAACATTGCTCAGGCACAGGAAGGAGGTCAGGACGTATTAAGTAGGCAGGGGTGCACAGGGATAGGCTAGGGAAGATTTTAGTGGTGTGCGCTGGCCCTCTAAGAGGTCAACAGGGCGCGCGCACCCGACGGGAACGAGCAGCGGGAGAGAGCAGTACACGCCGGCGTCCCCAGGGAGGAGGAGGGGGACGTCGGCATAGAGGTAACAGACGCTGGCGGCCACCAGAGGAAGCAGGGGAGTGGGAATCGGTGGCCGCCAGCATTATACAGATGGAAAAGTATTAAATTCATCAATGACCTTGAAACCATCCGCCATGTCTGATTCCCTTGGGGATGATATAGATTCCCTCATTGGTCTAGACCTGTGGACTTGGGTTTGACAAGATTCTCCTGATTTCTCTCTCTCACGAAAAAAAGATTCTTTAAATTCGAAAAAAGATTCACGAACAAAATCCTTTATCCATAATACCATTTCCCTCTTGGACATAGGTTGATTATCTATGGGGGACTGATTAGTTCTGCAGTCAGAGCAGAAAAAATATTTGCTAGCATCTGGCAGCGGAATATCGCATGCTCTACACGACAGATGTCTGCGTTTGCCTGCAGACTTTCTCCCGAATCCTCTATCCCCAGAGCCTTGGGTAGACATCTGTGGATAGGGAAAGTAGTAGTCACAGATGAAAAAAACTTTATTTCAAATAAAAAATAAAAATACATGTACCGTTCTTTACGCAGGAGGACTGCCCAGATCAGCCAGGACGAGCAGGCTAGAAACAAGTCTCTGGCTGATTTAAAGGGAACCTGTCCCCAGCATTTCACCTATTGAACTTTACTTATCCCTCACTGGCCGTTGCTATCAAGACTTCATTGCCATTATCCCCTCTCCTAAACACCTCCTCCGACTCTAAATAACGGTCTGCAAATATTTTGCGCCTTTTGTTGTAATAATCCCGTGTCCCTTTGTGCACACACACCAGAAGAGGACATCAATGCACAAGCGCAGGATTTTGTGTGCTGGGGGAAGGCGAGGGGCTGTCAATCAAAAGTAAGGAGGCGGGGTAAACTCGGAAAGACTTGAGGAATGAAGATATGACTCTTTTCAAACGAAGATTTGACTCTTTTATGCTCATTAGCATACGATGTGGGAACATTAAAAACTGAATACTAAAGCTACAGAGCCGACTAAGCAGACAATTATAGGTTATATAGAAATTATTATTCACCCAATTCCACCAGGTAATGCTGGTTTAATAGGTGAAATGCTGGTGACAGGTTCCCTTTAAATAGCCCTCCTAAACATTGATGCAGCTTCTCCCGTAAGTAGAACAAAACACACACACACACACACCGATAAACCAGCCTGTCAGCTGAAGAACACAATGTTTAGAGCGTGATGGCTCATCCCAGAAAGCAGGGGGAGCGGAAGGTTGGTTGGACGCAAGTCCCATACCTATACCTGACTACCAGTCAAACATATATCCTACAGGCATAAATATAACCACACACACATGGATCCATGTGTGTATGGCAATTTTTCAGAGTTGGAAAAAAGCATTAACATTTCAAAATTAGAGTATACTGCCCAATACTGAGGACACCACCTCCCCTTTCGTAGAAAGCCAGAAAAAAAACACAAAATGTCTACTGTGATGCTAGCTATTATAGGGCAGTTAATTGACTTAAGTAATTGATACTACCTATCCTGTTTTTTAGGAGTACAGAATATCCCCATGAGTGGTGCTGCGAAGGACGTCAAGGGAAGATGCGTGGCCTTTTCCTTTGTTGGCATATTGTTTGATATGTTTGTTTAGAAATTGATCAACATTTGCCATAGTTTCTTAGGGTCCTTTATCCAGCCGATATGGGCTGTGAAAACGAGCGCCGATCAACGAGTCAGCTCGTTCATCGGTGCTCACTTGCTCCATTTACAAAGAGCAATGATTCTTTACATAAGGAGATGTGTTGCCGACAACAATAATATTTAATTCTGCATAAACGAGCAGATCATCCAATGAACAAGCGTTTGCTTGTTCATCGGCTGATTGTTGCCCTGCTTACACAATCGTTTGCCCGATCATTGGTCCATATAATAGATCCTCAAGTGTCCCTTTACACCGGCCAATATCGGCCATAAAAACGAGCGTCGAATAACGAGACCGCTCGTTGATCGGCGCTCGTTTGCTCCTTTCACAAGGAGCTATGATCAGTACTTTATGGGGATGAGCGATCGTTACTACGATCACTCGTTCCCATACATTTCCATCATGTCGGCAACACATCTCCCTGTTTACACATGGAAATGTGCTGACGACAACGATAATATTTTGTGCTGCATACGATACGATCAGCCGATGAATGAGCTTTTGCTTGTTCATCGGCTGATCGTTGCCCTGTTTACACATATGAATTCTCTGAATAGAGTATATGAAAACAATGGAGGAGGAAAGTGAAAAGCAGAAAGTTGTAGTCAACAAGCAGGGTCAAAACCATACAGATACAGCACTAAAGCAGAACACAGAAACAAGGTCACAAGGTCAAAGCAGGGAGTAAACAGAAACCAAACACAGTACAGGGGTGTCACGGACACAGGGTATGTGGACCCACTAGGCCGCTCCGCCGTAGCGGGGAGGCAGCTGACCAGGTCACAGTCTATGCGAAAGTCAATGGCAGACAGTAATGCTTGGGTACCTGAAATAGTCCAGACGGTGGCTGTGGCTTCAGCACAGATGAAGGTTGTTGCGGCAAGTGGTGCCAGACGTGGCGGGCAGTATCCGATGTGGCAGAAGACACTGGACGTGGCAGAAGACACTGGACGTGGCAAACGACAGCAGGTGCAGTAGACACGACTCCAACGCTGGTATGCACAGGAACTAGAACAATACGGAATACAGGAACGGGTAACAGGGCACTGGTAACGACTTGAACGGGGAAACACTAAGGGACCATTTGCGAGACAGACTGGGATAGACTAACAACGCTCAGGCAAGGATCAGAAGGCCTGGGGCCTTCTTATAGACTAGGAAATCATGGCAGTTGATGATGATGACGATCCTTTTGTGCGCGCGCTGGCACTTTAAGGCCGTGCGCGAGCGTGCGCACCCTACGGGACACAGCAGGACAGAGCGGAAGTGAGCGCTGGCGTCTCCTAGGAAGGAGACAGGGGCCAGCGCTCACGGATCCATGGCCGTGGGCGTCGGGAGGTGAGTAAACCCGACGGCCCGCGGCCATGGACGCTACAAGGGGGCACAAAGTTATGCATAGTAATAAAATTTGCTGTGGTAGATAAATGTAGTAAGCAGAAATCTAGTCGAGGTACAGAGATCAAACAGGTAGGGTAGTTAGTGAAATCCAAGTGAAACACAGGTAATGACTAGAACAGGCAAATTAACCCCTTCCCGACATTTGACGTATCCGTACGCCAAAGTCGGGATGGGGAAGTATGGAGCGGGCTCACGCAGGGGCGTAACTAGGAAAGACTGGGCCCCATAGCAAACTTTTGACTGGGGCCCCCCTCCCCTGGGTGTCACACAACCCCCCCCCCTTGTAGATAGTGCCTTTTTTACAGCCCCCCCCTGCAGATAATGCCATACATCCCCCCCTGTAGAGAACGCCATACAGCCCCCCCTGTAGATATCAACATATGTCATATAATGGGACAAATGATAAATGGGAGATTTTCAAATCTACTTTGAGTTATTATAGTGCAAAATATAGATATAGTTGGTGTTGCTGAAACATGGCTGGACTCTTCACATGACTGGGCTGTAAATCTACAGGGTTTTACACTTTTTCGGAAAGACAGGACAAATAGGAAAGGTGGTGGTGTATGTCTGTATGTGAGAAATGATATGAAGGCGAGTGTGAAAGAGACAATAGTGGGTGAATACTGTGAGGAGGTTGAAACCTTGTGGGTGGAACTAGAAAGGGAGGTAAACACTGAAAAAATTACTTTTGGTGTAATCTATAGACCCCCCCAATATAACTGAGGAGATGGATGTTCAGCTATATAAACAGATGGAGCAGGCTGCACAGGCGGGTACTGTAGTGATAATGGGAGATTTTAATTTCCGGGATATTAATTGGTGTCATGGTTCGGCTTCAACTGCAAAGGGGAGACATTTCCTCAACCTGTTGCAGGAAAATTTTATGGGCCAGTTTGTGGAAGACCCGACTAGAGGTGAAGCTCTGTTGGATCTGGTCATTTCTAATAATGCAGATCTTGTTGGGAATGTCAATGTTCGTGAAAACCTCGGTAACAGTGATCATAATATAGTTACATTTTACCTATACTGTAAAAAACAAACGCAGGCTGGGAGGGCAAAAACATTTAATTTTAAGAAAGCCAATTTCCCCAGGATGAAGGCTGCAATTCAGGATATGGACTGGGAAGAACTAATGTCAAATAATGGAACAAATGATAAACGGGAGATTTTCAAATCTACTTTGAGTTATTATAGTGCAAAATGTATTCCTATAGGTAACAAGTATAAACGACTCAAATTAAACCCCACATGGCTTACACCTTCTGTGAAAGGGGCAATACATGACAAAAAAAGGGCATTTAAAAAATACAAATCTGAGGGTACAGCTGTAGCCTTTGTAAAATATAAAGAGCTTAATAAAATCTGTAAAAATGTAATAAAATTAGCAAAAATACAAAATGAAAGGCAGGTGGCCAAGGATAGTAAAACAAATCCCAAAAAATTCTTCAAGTATATAAATGCAAAAAAGCCCAGGTCTGAACATGTAGGACCCCTAGATAATGGTAATCGGGAGTTGATCACAGGGGATCAGGAGAAGGCAGAGTTACTAAATGGGTTCTTTAGCTCTGTATATACAACTGAAGAAAGAGCAGCTGATGTAGCCAGTGCCAGTGCTGTTAATATATCAGTTGATATACTGAATTGGATGAATGTAGAGATGGTCCAAGCTAAATTAAATAAAATAAATGTGCACAAGGCCCCAGGACCAGATGGGTTACACCCTAGAATTCTTAAAGAGCTTAGTTCAGTTATTTCTGTCCCCCTTTTCATAATATTCAGAGAATCTCTAGTGACTGGTATAGTGCCAAGGGACTGGCGCAGCGCAAATGTGGTGCCTATTTTCAAAAAGGCTCTAGGTCTTCCCCAGGTAATTATAGACCAGTAAGCTTAACATCCATCGTGGGGAAAATGTTTGAGGGGCTATTGAGGGACTATATACAGGATTATGTGACAATAAATAGCATTATAAGTGACAGCCAGCACGGTTTTACTAAGGACAGAAGTTGTCAAACTAACCTAATCTGTTTTTATGAAGAGGTGAGCAGAAGTCTAGACAGAGGGGCCGCTGTGGATATAGTGTTTTTGGACTTTGCAAAGGCATTTGACACTGTCCCCCATAGACGCCTAATGGGTAAATTAAGGACTATAGGTTTAGAAAATATAGTTTGTAATTGGATTGAGAATTGGCTCAAGGACCGTATCCAGAGAGTTGTGGTCAATGATTCCTACTCTGAATGGTCCCCGGTAATAAGTGGTGTACCCCAGGGTTCAGTGCTGGGACCACTATTATTCAACTTATTTATTAATGATATAGAGGATGGGATTAATAGCACTATTTCTATTTTTGCAGATGACACCAAGCTATGTAATATAGTTCAGTCTATGGAAGATGTTCGTGAATTGCAGGCAGATTTAAACAAACTAAGTGTTTGGGCGTACACTTGGCAGATGAAGTTTAATGTAGATAAATGTAAAGTTATGCATCTGGGTACCAACAACCTGCATGCATCATATGTCCTAGGGGGAGCTACACTGGCGGATTCACTTGTTGAGAAGGATCTGGGTGTACTTGTAAATCATAAACTAAATAACAGCATGCAATGTCAATCAGCTGCTTCAAAGGCCAGCAGGATATTGTCGTGTATTAAAAGAGGCATGGACTCACGGGACAGGGATGTAATATTACCACTTTACAAAGCATTAGTGAGGCCTCATCTAGAATATGCAGTTCAGTTCTGGGCTCCAGTTCATAGAAAGGATGCCCTGGAGTTGGAAAAAATACAAAGAAGAGCAACAAAGCTAATTAGGGGCATGGAGAATCTAAGTTATGAGGAAAGATTAAAAGAATTAAACCTATTTAGCCTTGAAAAAAGACGACTAAGGGGGACATGATTAACTTATATAAATATATTAATGGCACATACAAAAAATATGGTTAAATCCTGTTCCATGTAAAACCCCCTCAAAAAACAAGGGGGCACTCCCTTCGTCTGGAGAAAAAAAGGTTCAACCTGCAGAGGCGACAAGCCTTCTTTACCGTGAGAACTGTGAATCTATGGAATAGCCTACCGCAGGAGCTGGTCACAGCAGGGACAGTAGATGGCTTTAAAAAAGGGTTAGATAATTTCCTAGAACAAAAAAGTATTAGCTCCTATGTGTAGAAATTTTTCCTTCCCTTTTCCCGTCCCTTGGTTGAACTTGATGGACATGTGTCTTTTTTCAGCCGTACTAACTATGTAACAGAGGGGGCTGTATGGTGTTAACTACAAGGGGGTCTGTATGGCGTTATCTACAGGGGGGTTGTATGGCGTTCTCTACAGTGGGGGCTGTATGGCGTTATCTACAGAGGGGGGTGTATGGCGTTATCTACAGGGAACGCCATACAGCGCCCCCCCCCTGTAGGGAACGCCATACAGCGCCCCCCCTGTAGGGAACGCCATACAGTGTCCCCCCTCCCAAAAAAATGCGACCTACAGCGTGTCCGACAAAAGACATGTATCCCCTATCCACAGGATATCCACAGGATAGGGGATACATGTGTGATCGCTGGCTGCGATAGGGAGAACGGGGGACTGAAAGTCCCCTGAAGTTCTCCATGACTAACCTCTGACTTCCGGCGTCTGCGCAGCTCACTAAAAATGAAAGGAGCGCTGGTCACGCATGTGCACAAGCGCGACCGGCGCTCCATTAATTTCTACGGAGCTGCCGACACAGACCCCGGAAGTCCGAGGTTTGTGATGGAGAACTTCAGGGGACTTTCAGTCCCCTGTTCTCCCTATCAATGCCAGCCAGTGATCACACATGTATCCCCTGTCCTGTGGATAGGGGATACATGTCTTTTCTTTAATGGCAGAGCGGGGAGATACCTCCCTGCTCTGCCGTACTGTTCAGTGGCGTCACGCTGTAGCAGCCATAGCGGCTGCTAGCGGAGCCTCCGGCCATGGTGGGGGCCCGTGCCGGCGGGCGACTCGGGCCCCCCCATGCCGCGGGCCCCGTAGCAGCCGCTACTGCTGCTACGGCGGTAGTTACACCACTGGGCTCACGGAGTGAACCTGCTCCATACGGTGTTTGTTACAGCCGACACGTCAGAGTAACGAGCGGCATCGCGGTCGTTTAACTCGTTAAATGCTGCGGTCAATACCGACTGCAGCATTAAAATCGTTAGAAAGAGGGGAGAGACCCCCTCTAACAGCTCATCGAGCTCCCCGCAATGCAATCGCGGGGGTGGCGATGGTTGCTATGGCTGCCTAGGGGCTTAATGAAGGCCCCCAGGTACACCATCTTTGTACACCTGTTAAGCCTTGCCTCTGGCAGGGCTTAATAGATGGCAGTCGGAATCACGATATACTGCAATACATTAGTATTGCAGTATATCGTGCAAGCGATCTAACGATTGCTGATTGAAGTCCCCTAGGGGGACTAATAAAATAAGTAAAAATGAGTTAAATAAAGTTGGTTTTTTTTTGTGTAAAAAAATATACAGGGTGGGCCATTTATATGGATACACCTAAATAAAATGGGAATGGTTGGTGATATTAACTTTCTGTTTGTGGCACATTAGTATATGGGAGGGGGGAAACTTTTCAAGCTGGGTGTTGACCATGGTGGCCATTTTGAAGTTGGCCATTTTGTAAGCAACTTTCGTTTTTTCAATGGGAAGAGGGTCATGTGACACATCAAACTTATCGAGAATTTCACAAGAAAAACAATGGTGTGCTTGGTTTTAACGGTACTTTATTCTTTCATGAGTTATTTACAAGTTTCTGACCACTTATAAAATGTGTTCAAAGTACAGCCCATTGTGTTGGATTGTCAATGCAACCCTCTTCTCCCACTCTTCACACACTGATAGCAACACTGCAGAAGAAATGCTAGCACAGGCTTCCAGTAGCCTTAGTTTCAGTTGCTGCACATCTTGTATCTTCACAGCATAGACAATTGCCTTCAGATGACCCCAAAGATAAAAGTCTAAGGGGGTCAGATCGGGAGACCTAGGGGGCCATTCAACTGGCCCACGACGACCAATCCACTTTCCAGGAAACTGTTCATCTAGGAATGCTCGGACCTGACACCCATAATGACATAAATAACTCATGAAAGAATAAAGTAACGTTAAAACCAAGCACACCATTGTTTTTCTTGTGAACCCTGGACAGTGACTTCCGATCACAATATACATGAACGTGTAAAAAAAAAAAGAAGTTCTGACTTACTGATAACTCCCGGCTTCTTCCTCCAGTCTGACCTCCCGGGATGACAATTCAGTCCAAGTGACAGCTGCAGCCAATCACAGGCCAAGCACAGGCTGCAGCCAATCACAGGCCAAGCACAGGCTGCAGCCAATCACAGGCCAAGCACAGGCTGCAGCCAATCACAGGCTGCAGCGGTCACATGGACTGCCGCGTCATCCAGGGAGGTGGGGCCGGATGACAAGAGAGGAACGCGTCACCAAGGCAACGGCCGGGAGACCGGACTGGAGGAAGCAGGAACTCCTTGGTAAGTATGAACATCTTTTTTTTATTCACAGGTTGCTGTATATTGTGATCGGAATTCACTGTCGAGGGTGCTGAAAGAGTTACTGCCGATCAGTTAACTCTTTCAGCACCCTGGACAGTGACTGACGTCGACTAGCCTCATCTCTATGATGGCGGCTGCGCGAAAATCACGCAGCCACGCATCATACACTGATGATACACGGAGCTGTCAAGTGCTTTTTGCGCACGCAAAACGCTGCGTTTTTTTGCGTGCGCAAAACCCACACGCTCGTGTAAATGAGGCCTAAAAGTTAAAAAAAAAAACCTTTTCCCATTTTCCCCCTAGAGCATAGTAAAAAAAAAAAAATAAATAATCATAATTGGTATCGCCGCGTCCGTAAATGTCTGAGCTATTACAATATATCAATATTTAACCCGCACGGTGAACGCCGTAAAAAAAAAAATGTAGTCACCTAATCTCCCACAAAAAAAGGACTAAAAAGTGATCAAACTGTTGCATGTACAACAAAATTGTATTATTAAAAACTACAGCTTATCCCGCAAAAAATAAGCCCTCATACCACTTAATCGACGGAAAAATCAAAAAGTTATGGCTCTCGGAATTTGGCGACACAAAATAAATTTTATTTTTTACTTGTAAAAGTAGTAAAATATAGAAAAAACTATATATATTTGGTATCCCCGTAATCGTATTGACCCACAGAATAAAGTTAACATGTTGTTTTAATTGCACAGCTAATTCCGTAAAAACGGCGCGCAAAAAAAACATTTTCTACCCCACAAATAATTTTTATCCCGTTTTCTAGTACATCATATGTCAAAATAGATGGTGCTACGAAAAACTACAACTCGTCCCGCAAAAATCAAGCCCTTATAGTACTATATCGACGGAAAAATAAAGACGTTATGGCTTTTGGAAGGTGGGGAAGAAAAAACGAAAATGAAAATCTGAAAAAGGGCTGCGGCAGGAAGGGGTTAAGGTATAAAGTTAAACCAGGAGCACACAAACTGTTTTGATGAAACGTCATGCTAGGAGGCCGGCCTGCATGACGTCAGAGGGCCGGCCTCCTAGCATGACGTTTCATCCCATGTGGCCGCCGCTACAGCCTGTGATTGGCTGCAGCTGTCACATGGGATAAAACGTCATCCCAGGAGGCCGGCCTGGAGGAAGAAACACAGATTTCTCGGTAAGCAGGCCGGCTAAGTGCTGCAGTTTTTCGGGTTTCATATGACCCCAGGATCGCAGTTCTAGCTGTGAAACAACCGGAAATATCACCAGTTGAATACATAGTCGGGGATGGAAGCTGTATACTATATGATCACGCTGTGTTGTTGGGTAGGGAAGGGAAGAAGCTGTATGACGATTGCACGAACATTACACCGCCCAGAGTGAAAAGAGGGAGTCACCTCCTATTTGGCTAGTGTAGCCAATGTCACAAAGCGGGTTAGTGGACCCACCAGACCGTACCGCCGTAGCGGGGACGCAGCTGGCCAAATAACAGGAAACCCCAGCAATACAATGTCCTGCACAAGGGTACCTGGATAGTCCGGACAGTGGCCGCAGCTCTGGCACTGATGGAGATGGGTGCAGCAGGTAACGCCAAACGTGGCGGATGACACAGGTGCCGCAGGTTGCGCCAGACGTGGCGGATTCCTCCGGACGTGGCCGATGACACAGGACGTGGTGGATTCCTCCGGACTTGGCAGATGACACAGGACGTGGCGGATTCCTCTGGACGTGGCAGATGACAGGACGTGGCGGATTCCTCCGGACGTGGCAGATGACACAGGACGTGGCGGATTCCTCTGGACGTGGCAGACTCAATACTAAAGGCACAACATGGGAAACAGGAACAGGAACAAGGCACGGGTAACAACTGGAACGGGAAACACTAAGGGACCATTTGCAAGACAGACTGGCAAAACTAACAATGCTCAGGCAAGGATCAGAAGGCCTGGAGCCTTCTTATACACCAGGAAATCGTGTCAGTAGATGATGATGACTATTTCCTTTAAGCACGCGCTGGCCCTTTAAGGGAGCTCACAGATCCATGGCTGCGGGCGTCGGGAGGTGAGTAAACCCGACGGTCCGCGGCCGTGGACGCTACAGCCAAAATAGCCTTTTTAGAAAAATGCTTATAACGTTGCAAATAATAAACGTTTTTGAAAAAAAAAAACACAGTATTTATCAGCATCATAGCGTCTATTAGAATAGTTAAGAGATAGGGAATTAATAAACTAGTGACAGAATCTAGGGAATTGAATGGAAGAAAAGGCTGCAATACCTGTAAATCGCCACTATATCTGTGTCAACGATTCACAGTGAGCAAGTAGAAACGAAGGGGAAGCAGCGCTCGTACAAGCGCTGCACCCCCTCCAAAACAACTGATCGTCGGTGGGTTCCTGGGAGTCTGATCCCGACCCATCAGCTATTGATGGCCTATCCTGAGGATAGGCCATGAATTTTTACTGGCTGGAAAACCCCTTTAAGGATTTCTCATTAAAGGGAAAGCTTCACCTTTTTTCATAAATAAAGCTAAATAAAACCTAATCTTTTTTTCTGATCTGTTTTTATTTTTTGATTGCAGATTATTTTTTTCTATTTTCTGTTGATGGTTATGGGGGCAGCCATCTTGCCTGAGCTGCTATTAACAGCATTTAGAGATATGCTTTACAGCAATCACATGGACCATAGGAACCTGTGAATAGGAGGGGACTTATTGACTTATATGGGAGAGTTTTCTAGGCATGATCTGTGACCTGTGCAGAAGTCACTGTGCAGGAAGGGGTTGGAGGGGAGCTGTGTCCATCACTAATTCTCAATGGTGGATAATGTGTTATTTATAAATAAGTGTAACCTTTTATTGTAATTCTGATAATGAGAAGTGATCTCTACAGAACAGGAAGTGTCAGTCTATTGTAAGAAAAAATACAAAAAGAGAAAGACCGTGCTTCATAGGGCAATATAGTTTTAAAAAAATAGATAGATAGAGCGGTAAGGTGATCACAGTTGTGCTCACCTTGATCTGTTGTCTTTGAGGGCAGAACATCAGTAACAGTAGTGCTGAGTAATGTGACACCGAAAATATAGGCTCCTGCTAGAATACAGGTAGATAATGGTGGGGATTTTCGACGGCGCTGCTCGTGGATACCAATAACTAAGCAGTTATTTTTAAGATAATTTATTTGGTGCAGTAGATAGAAACTATTAGCTAAGCATTTCAGGGTTGGACCAAACCCTTCCTCAGACTTGCACACCAAATATGGTGGGTGTAATAAAAGGTGGGCTTATATACACAGGATCATCTAAGAGAAACTGCCCAATTGCAAGTTAAAGATCAGCTTAGGCTTTGTTCACATCTGCGTTGGGACTCTGTTCGTGAGTTCCGTCTGAACTTTCCGTCAGGGGAACCCATGAACGGAATCCAAACGGAAACCATATGTTTCTGCTTGCATCACCATTGATTTCAATGGTGATGGAGCTGGTGCAAATGGTGTCCGTTTGTCACCGTTGTTTAAGGGTATGTGCACACACACTAATTACGTCCGTAATTGACGGACGTATTTCGGCCGCAAGTACCGGACCGAACACAGTGCAGGGAGCCGGGCTCCTAGCATCATACTTATATACGATGCTAGGAGTCCCTGCCTCGCTGCAGGACAACTGTCCCGTACTGAAAAGATGATTACAGTACGGGACAGTTGTCCTGCAGCGAGGCAGGGACTCCTAGCATCGTACATAAGTATGATGCTAGGAGCCCGGCTCCCTGCACTGTGTTCGGTCCGGTACTTGCGGCCGAAATACGTCCGTCAATTACGGACGTAATTAGTGTGTGTGCACATACCCTAAGGGTTCCATCATTTTGACTGAATGAATACGGTATTGAGTCCGTCAAAATGACTGAATCCTTAAAAAACGGTGACAAACAGAAACCATTTGCATTGGATCTGTCACCATTGAAATCAATGGTGATGCAAACGGAAACCTATGGTTTCCATTTGTTTCAGTTTGGATTTAGTTCATGGGTTCCCCTGACACAAAGATCAGACGGAACTCATGAACAGAGTCCCAACACAAATGTGAACGAAGCCTTAGAGTTCAAAGAGGGCGTCTGTTCTGTGTTATCCTATACAGCGTTTGTGCAAGTGATAATGATAAACAGCGTAATTGTTCACAGGTAATAACAATAGTCATAATATTTGCTAGGTAAGTATTTAAAAAAATTATTAATAGATAGATTGGTTTATATATTTTCAGAGATTTGCATATATTAGTGTAAAGTGGGTAAAATTTGTTTATGTGACTCCATTTTGTAAGTGTGGTTATGTGACTCCATCTTGCATGAAGAATCCATTTTATATTTTAAAGAATCATCCGTTAAATTAAATTTATGCTGGGATTGTTTGGACACTCAAATGTTTACTGAAACGTCTATGGCCACGGTCTGTCCTTCTAACTTACCCCTTGATGACCGTGGCCATGGACGTCCTGCTGCTGTGCTGCGTCGTCCCCCTCTGAGGCGCCGGCCCTCACTTTTGGGCATCGAGCCTTTCTCCCGGCGGACATGCATGCTCGTGCCCGCTCTTAAAGGGCCAGTGCGCGCACCTGAAAATGATCATCAACTGATGAACTACTGGACTATAAGAGGGTCACCGCCCTTCTTATCCCCACCTGAGCGTTGTTGTTGTTTCCCATAGCCTGTCTTGCAAATGGTCTCCTAAGTGTCTTCCAGCTTCCCAGTGTTTCCCGTTCCTGTATCCTGTTTGCCGTGCTATCTGTACCATCCTGGTCTACTGCCGTGCTGAGCTGTTGTCGTGTTGTGCTGCATCTCCACGCCTGTTCTACTACTCCACGCCTGACGTCTACCTGCCGCCTGGTCCCAGCCGAGCCTGCCTTGCTACTGCCTACACTGCCTCAGGTACCCTTTCTGGACTATAAGACTCTGTACCATACCTGTTTGGCCAGTTGCCATCCCGCTTTGCAGTATGGCCCAGTGGGTCCACACCCCGCCTCGTGCCAGTACGCTCAGGCCATGGACCCCGCTGGTCAATTTAAGGGCATGTCATCCTACCAAGCCATGCAGGCGGACCTGCAGGATCTCTGAACAAGACAGGATCAACTTCTTGTAGCAGTGGACTCCATGGCGCAGCAGCTAGGGGCGCTAACTGCTTCCATTTCCACTATACAAGCTCCTTCGACCGACCCTCCTGCTACTTCTCCTGGCGGTTCCGGTTTGGATTCCCGGTTCTCGCTGCCATTACCTTCTCGGTTCCATGGAGACGCAAGTACGTGCAGGGGATTTCTGAACCAATGTTATATCCATTTTTCTATGCACGCCCGAGCATTTCCGTCGGACGGAACCAAGATCGCCTTCATCGTGTCCCTACTTGCTGGCAAGGCCCTGGCATGGCGTGCGGTTGTTCCGTACTGTTTTTGAGGAGCCAGGACATGTTTCGTCAGCAGCCACGGCTATCTTCAACCTTCGCCAAGATGACTCCTCCGTGGGCGAATACACCATCCAGTTCCGGACCCTGGCGGGAGTGCTGTCCTGGAACAATGAGGCCTTGGTGGCATCCTTCTGGCATTGCCTGTCGCCCAGGATTAAGGACGAACTTGCTGCCTGAGACCTACCACCTGCCTTGGACGACCTGATTCTGCTGACTACTAGGGTAGATATAAGGCTCAAGGAGAGGTCTCATGAGATGCAACAGGACAGACGGCTTCCTAGATTAGCGCCCAACTTTCAACAACCCCTCTTGCCTTCATCTACTGCTACGCCCGAGGTGCCGAAGCTGGTGGATCGCCTAAAATTGTCTATACAAGAGATACAGCATAGGCTGACCTCTGGTCTCTGTCTGTATTGCGGCCTCGCTGGCCATGTCATGCGTCTGTGTCCACAGAAACAAAAAAAAAAACAACGCCTAGGTTTGGTTGGAGAGAAAACCCTGGGCGCTACTGCATTTAATCGTGAACTCTCTTCCAAACCGTTTATTGCTGTGACCATCGTCGCTGGTGAGAGGCTCCATCCGGTTTCTGCCTACCTGGACTCTGGCTCTGCTGCTAATTTCATCCGTCAAGACCTTGTGGATCTTCTCCAGTTGCCCACTGTCCCCCTGGAGAAGCCGTTGATCGTTGCCTCGATAGATGGACTGCCTTTGCCTGATCCAGTTTTTCCGTTACCAAGCCATTGAGATTTGAAGTGGGAGCTCTTCACACTGAGCTCATCTCCCTGTTTGTTCTGCCCAAGGCCGTCAACCCCATGCTGCTGGGTGTGCCTTGTCTCCGTTTGCACGCCCCAGTCCTGGATTGGAACTCCGGAGAGGTTCTCCAGTGGGGTCCCAAGTGTCTCGACCGCTGTCTGGGTTATATCCATCCACCGCATCCTTCTCCGCATCACTCATTGGCAGGGTTGCCTCCATGTTTCTCTCAGTTCACTGATGTCTTCGACAAGAAGGAAGCAGCGACCTTGCCGCCTCATCGTGCCTATGACTGTCCAATTGACTTGGTTCCAGATTCATCCCCTCCTTGCGGTAGAGTATACCCTTTCTCCCTACCAGGGACTTAGTCTATATCGATTTATATTAAGACGAATCTGGATAGGGGCTTCATTCGTAAATCCTCATCCCCGGCTGGAGCCAGGTTCTACTTTGTCAAGAAGAATCACGGATCCCTCCGTCCCTGCATTGACTACCGAGGCCTCAATCGGATCACGGCGAAGAACAGGTACCCTTTTGCCTTTAATTTCAGAACTGTTCGATCGCATACGGGGGGCAAAATATTTTTCTAAACTGGACTTGCGGGGGGCCTACAACCTGATTCGGATTCGTCAGGGTGACGAGTGGAAGACTGCATTTAATACTCGTGACGGGCACTATGAATACCTAGTGATGCCCCTTGGCCTGTGTAACGCCCCCGCGGTGTTTCAAGAATTTGTCAATGACATTTTTCGTGATCTCCTCTATATCTGTGTTGTGGTATATCTCGATGACATTTTGATTTTTTCCCCCAGATCCAGTAACTTATCAGTCATTTTCATGCAGGTGATGCTTTGTTTAAGAGACTCTGTACCATACCTGTTTGGCCAGCTGCCATCGTGCTTTGCGGTACGTCCCAGTGGGTCCACACTCCGCCTCGTGACATTTACGATTCTTTGCTAAATATTTACCATTCCTTGTTATGTGAAATGAGCTTGGGATGTCATAAGGCCCCATGCACACGTCAATGCCCATAATCACAGGCCGCTATTGCAAAGTATGGGAGCACGGATCGTAAAAAGCAAAAGATAGGACATGTGGTACACTTCTACGGCCCGGACACCTTCCCATAAATAAACGTGAAGGTATCCATGGACAATACAAGTGACTGCGTCCATAATTGCTGTCCGCAATTACGGACGATTTTTACGGTCATGTGCATGGGGCCTAACTTTCTGACTATTCATGTTTATAATTTCTTGTTATGAGGAACGTCTCATACCATCTGGGAACTCATTTATTTTGATTCTTTGTTATGGCCATCAGTCCTAATGACGTTGTGGTGACGTTGCATGTTATGAGAAGCTTCCGTCTTACAGCAAGTTCCCATAAGAAGCCTTTTCTTGCTCGTGATTGGCTCTGCTCGAACAACTCCTCATTGATCATGATTGGCTGAGCTAGAGTCCATGTCCCGTTTGTAAGTTGACTGGCTGAGCTCAAGCATTTCTAGCAATAAACCAGAGAAGGATTTTTGGGTATACAAGCATTGTCTCTGTGTCTCTTACTTCTCTCTGATATATCAATATAACTTATGAATTTGGTTCTGGATAAGTGACTGAAGGATGTCAGTTGACACATCCATCAAAACTTTCAGTCTAATATATTTTGGCCAGTATTGCGTCAACAGTTTTGGTGCCGAAACCCGGGAGATTAATCGTCTGATAGCTGTCACTGGGAGGTCGGTCATCGATGCTTCAGTAAAATAACAAAATCGGTAAGTAAGAAACTTATACTTGCAAAAAACGTTTCAGTCATGTATTGTTGAGATCTTGTATTAGCTGTTTGTGACGAGACAATCTCCCCGGACGCAGTCACTTGTCCAGAGGTATGTTACAGACATTTGTGTGATGAATGACTGCAGATGTGCTTACCCATGGTACAAGCTACCCATCTTCACAGCGTCATTTCCTATAAGGTTTTTCCTATTGACCAGTGGCAATAGAGTTTGATAAAGGCCGGATTGTGGCCGAAACGTTACACCTTTTCTCTTATATTGCCTTATTTAAAAATAAACCTATTTATCATATTTCAACCAAAGGAGTGCTTGAGTTTTTCATTGCAGGTACTGGGACCAGTGACGTGTGAGTCACCAAGTCCTGACCTCACATCCTGAGACCAGGCAAGAGGGTGTGTAAGTGGATGGGGATTGAATGTTGGACTCACCAATCACAGCCCCGCGTGTAGCTTTCCCGTGCTTAATTAGCGTTGGAAAGTTACAAGCGCGGCTGGGATTGGTGTCTCACAGTCAGGCCTCATGCACACAGCCGTGCCCGCTATCATGGGCCGTGATTGCCGTGCACGGACGGCAGCCCGCATTTTCGGCCCATGCTCCCATACATGTCCTATCTTTTGCTGTAGACTTCTACGGCGTAGACACCTTCCCATAAATAAATTGCGGAATGCAATTACAGACAATTTTTACGGTCGTGTGCATGGTGCCTCACACCGAGTACATACAGAATGCAGACAAATTTATAGTTTTTTACCGCTCAGACGGTTGTAGATGTAAAGTCTGAAGTGTCCATCAAGGGTTTGACCTTCCCACAGCTAGCATTCAGAAAAAACGATCCACATTTCCACTGGTGTGTATATCTCGCTGGTACTTGTGGTTCCACATAGAAATGAAACTGCAGAAATGCAACTGCTTGCTGTGTATATCCTCGTACTTGATGTTCTAAATCTCCAACAAGGGAGAAAAACGAGATCGTGCATTACCTTTTGGAAACTACAAATTCCACGAGTTTATTCCATACTTACAAAAACAGATATAGATAAAAGCATAAGATAAGCTCTTGTAACATGCCAAATAATGCAACCCGACCCTGGGTTTCGCCCTTCTGGCTTCCTCTGGGGCATCCAGGATGCTGCGATCCTGCTGTGACATCTTCACCCGTCTGCTTCCTGCTGCTGTGTGATCACCTCTGCTGTGGTCATCATCATCATCATCAACTGTGCTGCTGCTGTTTTTTCTGTTTTTTTTAGCAGCAGCACTAGTTTTGTCCCTAAATTTCTTATCCCTGTACCCCTCCCCACCCTCCCCCTCTTCCGCTTTTTACGTCCTGCGGCCGCTGAGTGCAGATCAGTGATCGCCATCACTGATCGCTCTATTCGCTCAATTTTTGGCACAGGACTTTTTTTTTCTGTTTTCTGCACCGTCTCCCTGTGTGTGCCCTGCGGCCACTGAGTGCCGATCAGTGACCGCCATCACTGATCAGCATCTGTGGTAATTTTTTTGACACAGTTTTTATTTTGTCTTTGTGTACCCATTGTACACACCATTTCACCATTGCATCCTGCGACCGCTGAGCACTGATCAGTGACCGCCGTCACTGATCAGCATTTATGCAAAATTTTTGATGCAGGTTTTTTATTTTTTGTCCTTTTTTTTTACTGCACCATCTTTTGTGTGCGCCCTGTGGCTACTGAGTGCTGAGTCTATAATCAGCCTCAGTGGTAATTTGTTGGCGCAGGTTTTTTTGGGGCCTCTTTTTTTTAAATATATATAACTGTAAAAAAGAGTAACGTTAGGGCGTTAGAGTAGCGGATGTTTACTGACATTCGTTTTGTAAAAAAATATATAGCAGAAGTTCTAGCTATATATTTTTTCTACAGTTTTAGAGTAAATTTACAGCATTAGGCTGGATTCACACAACCTATTTTCATGTGTAATCGAGGCGTATTATGCCTCGATTTATGCCTGAAAATACAGCTACAATACGTCGGCAAACATTTGCCCATTCATTTGAATGGGTTTTTTCCGACGTACTGTGCCGATGACCTGTAATTTACGCGTCGTCGTTTGACAGAAAACAGAAATTGTACTCACCTAGGCCCCGTTCCCATGACAAGCTGACCTGCTCCACGACGGGATCCTGTAGCCTAGTACAGAGTTTCCCAACCTTTTCGGACTCGAGGCAGCACTGGAAAAATAACATTTCCTCAGGGCACCCCTACCAAAAATTGTTTCCAGAAAGACAGGAAACGGCTACAAAAACGCACGTTTTTTGTAAGGAAAAAAAAAACTGTCTCAAAATTCCTTCAGGAACTGACAGCGTTGTTTGACCTTTTTTTTGTGTTTTTTCTTAAGCCGTTGAAGCTAATACAAAAGACGCAGGCAAAAAAGCTCCTATTCATTTCAATTGGAGGTCAGGGCGGAAACCACTTGAAGACCATCAGCCCCCCACTCACAGTAAAATGACCATCAGCCCCCCACTCACAGTAAAATGACCATCAGCCCCCCACTCACAGTAAGATGAGCATCAGCCCACCACTCACAGTAAAATGACCATCAGCCCACCACTCACAGATTCACCCAGTAAGTAGCGCCACACAGCCCCTTGTAGGTAGCGCAACACAGCCCCTTGTAGGGAGTGTCACACAGCCCCCTGGTAGGGAGCGCCACACAGCCCCTTGGTAGGGAGCGCCACACAGCCCCTTGGTAGGGAGCGCCACACAGCCCCCTGGTAGGGAGCGCCACACAGCCCCCTGGTATTGAGCGCCACACAGCCCCCTGGCTGGTAGTGGCACACAGCCCCCTGGTTTGTAGCGCCACACAGCCCCCTGGTAGGGAGAGCCACACAGCCCCCTGGTAGGGAGAGCCACACAGCCCCCTGGTAGGGAGCACCATACAGCTCCCTGGTACGGAGCGCCAGACAGCCCCCTGGTAGGGAGCGCCACACAGCCCCCTGGTAGGGAGCGCCACACAGCCCCCTGGTAGGGAGCGCCACACAGCCCCCTGGTTGGTAGCGCCACACAGCCCCCCTGGTTGGTAGTGCCACACAGCCCCCTGGTTGGTAGTGCCACACAGTCCCCCTGGTTGGTAGTGCCACACAGCCCCCTGGTTGGTAGTGCCACACAGCCCACAGCCCCCTGGAAGGTAGTGCCACACAGCCCCCTTGTAGGTAGTGCCACACAGCCCCCTTGTAGATAGCAACCCCCCCCCCTTCCTGTGGATAGCGCCACTGTAGCTCCCTGAAGGAGCGGAATACCTGGGTGGCCGGGGATTCCGCTCCTGGAGCACTCCTTGATGTCTCTGTACATATATGGACAGTGACATCAGGGGAAACTCCTGCAGTGGAATCCCTGTTGACAGCGTTGCAGACGCTGTGACCAGGGATTTCACTCCAGGAGAAGCTCCTGTCGTCTGTGTCCATTTATGGACAATGATGTCATTGGCTTCTCCTGGAGTGGAATCCCCAGTCACAGCGTCTGCAACGCTGTGAACGGGGATTCCGCTGCAGGAGTTTCCCCTGATGTCACTGTCCATATATGGACAGAGACATCAAGGAGTGCTCCAGGAGCGGAATCCCCGGCCACATGGGGATTCTGCTCCTTCAGGGAGCTACAGTGGCGCTAGTAGATAGCAGAGCAGGGAGATAACTCCCTGCTCTGCTATAGTGCCGTCGCTACTGCGAAGGCACAGGTCGTACACCCATAAGGCCGGCCCTGGATTTGATGCACCCACCACTGGACCAGGGTTATCATCTTCAAGATGGATGTCCTTATGTTGACCACAATGCACGGTAGCGGCAGCACCCCTGTACCTGTCCGTGGTAGCACTACAAATACCCCCAAGCCAGATTGCATTCTGGGCTACAATAAGTAGATGGGAGGGGTTGATCTCTCTGATCAAGTACTAAAGCCATACAGTGCCATGCGGAAAACAAAGGTGTGGTACAAAAAGCTGGCCGTGCACATGGTACAGATGACATTGTATAACGCTTATGTGCTATACCAATGTGCAGGTCGGACATGGACATTCCTTAATTTTCAAGAGGTGGTTATCAAGGCCCTTGTATTTGGGAACAAGGAAGGGGAGGGCCCCAGTACTTCTAGAAGCGATGATCCACGTATTGTACCAGGGCAACACTTTCCCAGCGAAATCCCCTCCACTTGTAAAAAGGGAAGGACCCAAAAAAGGGGCAAAGTGTGTTACAAAAGGGGAAGAAGAAAATACACCATTTATCAGTGCAACACCTGCCCCGACAAACCTGGCCTGTGTATAAAGGAGTGCTTCAAAGTTTATCACACATCCATGGATTTTTAATTGGATCATTTATTTAAATGCTCACTATACCCATAAATAATTTCCTTGAGCAGCATAGTTTCCCAAAAGTGGTCAATTTTGGGGGGTTTCCAATGTTTTGTCCCCTCAGGGGCTTTGCAAATGCGACATGGCCTCCGCAAACCATTCCTGCTAAATTTGAGCTCCAAATGGCGCTCTTTACTTTCTCAGCCCTGCCGTGTGTCCAAACAGCCTTTTATGACCACATATGGGGTACTGTTTTACTCGGGAGAAATTGCTTTACAAATTATGTAGAACTTTTTCTCCTTTTGTCCTTGTGGAGATGCGAAAAAATTTGCTAAACTTACATTTTATTTGAAAAAATGTAGATTTTCATTTTCACAGCCTACATCCAATAATTTCTTAAAAAATTCAGTTGGGTCAAAATGCTCACTATACCCCTAGATAATTTCCTCAAGGGGTGTAGTTTCCAAAATGGGGTCACTTGTGGGGGGTTTCCACTGTTTTGCCCCTCAGGGGCTTTGCAAATGCGACATGGCCTCTGCAAAACATTCCTGCTAAATTTGAACTCCAAAAGCAAAATGTTTTACTCGGGAGAAATTGCTTTACAAGTTTTTTCTCCTTTATCCCTTGTGGAAATGAAAAAAAATTAGCTAAACCTACATTTTATTTAAAAAAATGTGGATTTTAATTTTCACAGCCTACTTCCAATAATTTCTGCAAAAAACCTGTGGGGTCAAAATGCTTACTATACCCCTAAATTAATTCCTTGCGGGGTGTAGTTTCCCAAATGGGATCACTTTTTGGGGATTTCCACTGTTGTGGCACCACAAACCTGACATGGTGCCTAAAATATATTCTAATAAAAAGGAGGGCCCAAAATCCACTAGGTGCTTCTCTGTGCTTCAGTCCATAAGCACGCTAGGGCTACATGTGGGATATTTCTTAAAACTGCAGAATCAGGGCAATAAATATTGAGTTGCATTTCTCTTGTAAAACTTTCTGTGTTACAAAAAATGCAGGCACCATCATGAAGACCAGCTGCACTGCAGGTAAGATGTGCGTTTCCCTGTCTGTCCCTCTCTCTTTCTCACAGACCGCCGCTCTCGTAACCTCCGACGGGCCCCCCCACCCGACGGCCCCCCCTGACGCCCCCCCCACCCATAACTTTGGCTTTTACAACTTTATTTTTTTTACGGCGTTCACCGTGCGGGTTAAATAATAATATAGATAGATAAACTCTAAGCATATGTTGGTTACAGGCTAGGTAAAGTTTGGAGAACCAACTTCCCCCCATATTATATCAAATAGACTGCTCCATAGTTATAGAACCATACCGAAGGAAGAGAGCTATAGCGTCTAAGTATACAAGAATATATAAATTTTATTGATAGAAAATAACATACATTTAAAAACACATCATAAGAAGACTTTACTACTAATACCGTGGTATACAATACAGCACAGGACAAAATTCAACAAAGGAGTGCATCACTATAACTGATCACCATACAAGTACTGAGTTTCCCTATGTCACTATATTTTGGCCAGGCATTTATCCACTGTTGCCACATAAACATTAGGACATCGAGAACTAGCAGTATATGACCCACTTGGTTGAGATATTCTATATACTTTATTGTATGGGTAGTGAATTTGGGTCTGCCCTAATATACCACTCCTTTGTTGAATTTTGTCCTGTGCTGTATTGTATACCACGGTATTAGTACTAAAGTCTTCTTATGATGTGTTTTTAAATGTATGTTATTTTCTATCAATAAAATTTATATATTCTTGTATACTTAGACGCTATAGCTCTCTTCCTTCGGTATGGTTAAATAATAATATATTGTGATAGTTCAGACTTTTACGGACGCGGCGATACCAATTATGTTTATTTATTTAATTTTTTACTATGCTCTAGGGGGAAAATGGGAAAAGGGGGGTTTTTAGAACTTTTAATATTTATAATTTTTTTACACAAAAAAAACAACTTTATTTAACTGATTTTTACATTTTTTATTAGTCCCCCTAGGGGACTTCAACCAGCGATCGTTAGATCTCTTGCACGATATACTGCAATACTAATGTATTGCAGTATATCGTGATTCTGACAGAGGCAGAGCCGGAGGCAGAGCTTCATAGGAGTACCAAGATGGCGGACCTGGGGGACTTCGTCAGACCCCCAGGCAGCCGTGTGAACCAACGGCTCCCCCCGATCTCGCCGCGCGGGGGCCGTTGAGACGTTACAGGGGGTCGCCCCCCCTGTTTTTAGTAATTTAAATGCCGCGATCTCTATTGAACGCGGCATTTAACAGGTTAAACAAGCGGGATCGCGCTAAAGCCGACACACTCGCTCTATGGAGTGGACTCAGCCCGTGAGCCCGCTCCATATTCCCACACCCGGCGTGCGCCGTATATATACGGCGGATGTCGGGAAGGGGTTAAGGTCATGGAGTGGCCTATCCAGTCTCCAGACCTTCATCCCATCGAAAACTTATGGAGGGAGCTGAAGATCCGAGTTGCCAAGCGACAGCCTCGAAATCTTAATGATTTACAGATGATCTGCAAAGAGGAGTGGGACAAAATTCCATCTAACATGTGTGCAAACCTCATCATCAACTACAAAAACAGTCTGACTGCTGTGCTTGCCAACAAGGGTTTTGCAACCAAGTATTAAGTCTTGTTTGCCAAAGGGATCAAATACTTATTTCTCTGTGCACGATGCAAATAAATATATATAATTTTGACAATGTAATTTTCTGTTTTTTTTTTAAATATAATCTATCTCTCACTGGTAAAATTAACCTATCCTAAAAATTCTAGACTGCTCATGTCTTTGACAGTGGGCAAACTTACAAAATCAGCAAGGGATCAAATACTTATTTCCTTCACTGTACATAGTTAGTATGGTTGAAAAAAGACATATGTCCATCAAGTTCAACCAAAGGATGGGAGAAATGGAGGGGATGAAACAAGAATTCTACACATTGACATAGGAGCTGATATTTTTTCGTTCTAGGAAATGCTCTAAGCCTTTTTTTAAAGCCATCTACTGTCCCTGCTGTGACCAGCTCCAGTGGTAGTCTATTCCACAGATTCAGATTTCTCACGGTAAAGAAGGCTTGTCGCCTCTGGAGATTGAACCTTTGTTTTTCCAGACGGAGGGAGTGCCCCCTTGTCTTTTGAGGGGATTTTACATGGAACAGGTTTTCACAATATTTCTTGTATGGGATATTCATATATTTATTTAAGTTAATAATGTCCCCCCTTAGTCATCTCTTTTCAAGGCTAAATAGGTAACTATGCAGAGTAACTATGTCAAATTGTCTACCCAGGAGAGACAACGCAGACGCACTTCTGGACTTTGTCTGTATTGCAGCCTCGGAGGCCATATTGTGCGCCTGTGTCCCCAGAGGCCAGAGAGACCCCATTGCCTAGGACTGATTGGAGAGACAACTCTAGATGGAACGGTACCGAATAAAGCATTCTGTTCCAAGCTGACTATTCCTGTGATATAATAACCTATATATATAGTTGACACCTCCTGACGAAGGTTGCGAAATGCGCGTCGAGGTGCATTGGTGTCCAGGTGTCCTATCCTCCATGTATCATGTCCTTCACAGGTATAGTGACTACTTCTAACCTTTCATAGTTTTTTTCTGATTGGGGTTTTTTTCATTGTAAATTTGCATTTTTGCTTATACTCTATGTGATTTGAGGGACCCGTCAGTCTGAATATTTACACATGTTGTATAGTTTTCACTCTACCTGGGATGTGATTCTTTTTGGGAGGAATTATTATTCTATACATGATCTATGATCTTTGATATTGTACTATATGATACCTGACATAATTTTAATTATATTTTATATGTCTATAGTATATACTTGGGAGGGGGGTTATTTTTGTATGTCTTGTATTTATTGATGTGTAATAAAGTATAAATAAACATATTTTGATATAATATTATGTCGAGATTTTTCTTTTTGGTTTAATATAATGACTATTCCTGTGACCCTAGTATCCGGCGAGAGGACGCATCAAGTTTCTGCCTGTCTTGACTCTGGTACTGCTGCAAATTTCATCCAGAAAGAGCTTGTGGATCATCTTCAGTTTCCCACAGTCCCCCTAGAGACGTCTTTGGCTGTTGCCTCAGTTAATGGACTGCCTCTGCCTGATCCCATCGTTTCTAAAACCAAGCCGTTGAAGCTCCAGGTTGGAGTCCTTCATTTTGAACTAATTTCTTTCCTTGTTTTGCCCAAGGCCATCAATCCTGTTCTACTGGACCTGCCTTGGGTTCGACTACATGCCCCAGTCCTGGACTCGAATTCTGGAGAGGTTCTCCAATGGGGCTCCAAGTGCCATGGTCGTTGTCTGTTGCAGATCCATCCTGTCAAGCCTCCCCTGCCTAAGTCATTGGCGGGACTGCCTCCCCAGTTTGCGCAGTATGCAGATGTTTTCAGCAAAAGGTAGGCTGAGACGCTGCCTCCACATCGGACTTATGACTGCCCCATTAAACTGGTTCCTAATGCCTCTCTCCCCCGTGGTCGAGTATGTCCTCTCTCCTTGCCTGAGTCTCTATCCATGTCAGCCTATATCAAGGAGAATCAGGAGAGGGATTTCATACGAAAGTCTTCCTCCCCGGCCGGGGCTGGATTCTTCTTCGTTAAAAAGGACGGATCCCTTCGTCCCTGCATTGACTACCGTGGTCTCAACCAGATCACGGTCAAGAACGAATACCCGTTGCCACTTATATGTGAGCTGTTTAATCGCATACGAGGAGCCAAAATTTTTTCTAAGCTAGACCTGCGGGGGTTTATAATCTAGTCCGGATTCACCGGGGTGATGAATGGAAGACCCGGGACGGGCACTACGAATACCTAGTGATGCCCTTCGGACTGTGTAACGCTCCCGCAGTGCTTCAGGAGTTCGTTAATGATATCTTCTGAGATCTCCTCTATATTTGTGTTGTTGTTTATTTCAATGATATTTTGATTTTCTCCCCAGATCCGACGACTCATCGGAGGCATGTCCGTCAGGTTCTACTACAATTAAGGGAGAATCATTTATACGCCAAGTTGGAGAAGTGCGTCTTTGAGAAGAGTTCTCTGCCCTTCCTGGGCTTTATCATCTCGGATCAAGGCCTCAAGATGGATCCTGAGAAAGTGAACGCTGTCCTGGAGTGGCCACGTCCTCAAGGGCCATACAGCGGTTCCTGAGATTCGCCAATTTCTACCGGCAGTTTATTCCTAACTTCTCTTCTCTGACGGCTCCCATCTCTACCCTTACCAAGAAGGGTGTGAACGCTAAGGTGTGGACTCCAGAGGCAGAGTCCGCATTTATTAGCCTCAAGAAAGCCTTCACTTCAGCTTTGATCCTCCATCATCCTGACGTATCTCGGCAGTTATCAATGGAAGTGGACGCTTCCTCTGTTGGTGCAGGTGCACTTCTGTTCCAGAGGAGCTCCAAAGGAAAGGCAGTAGTATGTGGCTACTACTCTAGACTGTTTTCTTCTGCTGAGCGCAATTACTCCATTGGAGATTGGGAGCTGCTGGCCATCAAATTGGCTCTGGAGGTGTGAAGACATCTTCTAGAGGGCACTGCGCACCCCATCCTGATCTTCACCGACCACAAAAACCTTACCTACCTTCAATCTGCACAATGACTGAATCCCCGTCAAGCCAGGTGGTCGCTGTTCTTCACCTGTTTCCAGTTCGTGCTCCACTACCATCCCGCGGACAAGAATGTGAGGGCCGATGCCCTGTCCAGATCGTTTGAGACGGAAGACACGGTGCAGTCCTTTCAGACTATCATAGACCTGTCCTGCATTGTCACCGATAATCCTCTGCAGGTTAGAGACATCCCTCCTGGGAGGACTTTTGTTCGGTTGGCAGACAGGAGGAGAATTCTTTGCTAGGGACACAGTTCTAAACTGGCTGGGCACGCTGGTGTCCGTAAAACCCGAGACCTGATTGCTCGTCACTTCTGGTGGCCTACGCTACCTAAAGATGTTCTGGACTTTGTCTCTTCTTGCACGGTGTGTGCCTCTAACAAAGTTACTCACTCCAAGCATGCCGGCCTGCTTCAACCTCTGCCTGTACCCAATGCTCCCTGGCAGCACATTGCGATGGACTTTGTCACAGACCTTCCCCCCTCAGCAGGATGCAACACTGTCTGGGTGGTGGTCGACCGGTTCTCTAAGATGGCACATTTTATCCCGCTGACCGCCCTACCTTCTGCTCCTCGACTGGCGAGTCTCTTCATTCTACACATCTTTCGCTTGCAAGGCTTGCCTCTACACATTGTGTCTGACCGAGGGGTTCAGTTTACTTCAAAGTTCTGGAGAGCCCTCTGTAAACTCCTGGATGTGAGATTGCACTTTTCCTCAGCTTATCACCCCCTGTCCAATGGGCAAGTTGAGAGGATAACTGGGTACAGCTTCTTCCATGGGCCGAGTTCTCATACAACAACCACACAAGTGAATCAACCACTTCCACTCCATTTCACAGTGTGTACAGTCAACATCCTAGAGTAACTCTCCCAGTGTCGACCACATCTCAAGTACCCGCTGCTGACTGCTTATGGGGACTTTTTGCAAATCTGTCAACATACCCGGTCCTCTATTTTACTGGCAGTCGATCGCATGAAGCGAAAAGCAGATACTAGGAAGAGAGAGCCGCCTCAGTATCTTCCGGGGACTAAAGTCTGGCTGTCCTCTCTGAACATCTGCTTGAAGGTACCCTCATACAAGTTTGCTCCCAGGTTCCGTGGTCCTTTCGAGATTCTGCAAAAAATCAACCCTGTCTCCTATAAGCTGCGGCTGCCTCCTACCCTCAGAATCCCCAACTCCTTTCATGTGTCCCTCCTGAAGCCAGTGGTCCTGAACCGCTACAGCAAGACTTCTAGTTCCACAGTTGCTCCCAGCGGTTGTTCTGATATATTCGAGGTGAGGGAGATCCTGGACTGCAAGAGGGTAGGAGGAAGGACTTTCTATTTGGTGGACTGGAGAGGGTTTGGTCCTGAGGAGAGGTCCTGGGAGCCAGAAGAGAACCTCAGTGCCCCTGCGCTTATTAATAAATTCCTCTCTAGTTCTGGCCCCAAGAAGAGGGGGCGTAAGAGGGGGGATACTGTAGCGTCCATGGTCGCGGGCTTTCGGGTTTACTCACCTCCCGACGCCCGCAGCCATGGATCCGTGAGCGTAGGGTCATCTCCTTCCTAGGAGACGCCAGCGCTCACTTCCACTCTGCTTTGCTGTGTCCCGTAGGGTGCGCGCGCACGCTCATGCCCGGCCTTAAAGGGCCAGCACGTGCACAAAGAAAATCGTCATCATCATTAACTGCCACGATTTCCCGGTCTATAAGAAGGCCGCAGGCCTTCTGATCCTTGCCTGAGCGTTATTAGTTTTCCCAGTCTGTTTTGCAAATGGTCCCTTAGTGTTTCCCGTTCCAGTTGTTACCCGTGCCTTGTTACTTTTTCCTGTTTCCCATGCTGTGCCTTTAGTACCGAGTCGTGCCACATCCTGTGTCATCTGCCACGTCCGGAGGAATCTGCCATGTCCTGTGTCATCTGCCAAGTCCAGAGGAATCCGCCAGGTCCTGTGTCATCTGCCACGTCCAGAGGAATCCGCCATGTCCTGTGTCATTTGCCACGTCCAGAGGAATCCACCACGTCCGGAGGAATCCGCCACGTCTGGCGCAACCTGCGGCACCTGTGTCATCCGCCACGTTTGGCGTTATGTGCTACAGCCATCTCCATCAGTGCCAGAGCTGCGGACACTGTCTGGACTATCCAGGTACCCTTGTGCGGGACATTGTATTGCTGGGGTTTCCTGTTGTTTGGCCAGCTGCAGTGGGTCCACTAACCCGCTACATGACACCTCTCCTGCTAAATGTCTTTATCCCTCCATCCTGCTGACAGTCTCCTCCAGGATCACCACCCAATACTGCTGACAGTCTCCTCCATTATCACCACACAATCTTGCTGACAGTCTCGTCCAGCGTCACCATACAATCTTGCTAACAGTCTCCTCTATCATCACCACCCAATCTTGCTGACAGTCTCCTCCAGCGTCACCATACAATCTTTCTGACAGTCTCCTCCATCATGACCATCCAATCTTGCTGACAGTCTCCTCCACCACCACCATACAATCCTGCTGACAGTCTCCTCTAGCGTCACCATACAATCCTGCTGACAGTCTCCTCCAGCGTCACCATACAATCCTGCTGACAGTCACCTCCAGCGTCACCATACAATCCTGCTGACAGTCTCTTCCAGCATCACCACCCAATACTGCTGACAGTCTCCTCCAGCATCACCATACAATCTTGCTGACAGTCTCCTCCAGCATCATCACCCAATACTGCTGACAGTCTCCTCCAGCGTCCCCATAAAATCCTGCTGACAGTCTCCTCCAGCGTCACCACACAATCTTGCTGACAGTCTTAACAGACACATACAAAGATTAAATAAAACATGGCAGCCCCCAGTACAGTAAGAAAGTGTCAAGAAAAAAAAAACTTTGTTTGTGAAAAATTAAATAAAGTTAATATAATATTTTATTAAATAAAAACACATAAATTTATAAAAAAAATAATAATCATGATACTGTCCCTTTAACTTAGCTTGGACCATGTATACATTCAGCCAATTCAGTATGTTAATTGATGGATTAACATAACTTGCACCGGCTACATCAGCTGCTCTTACTTCTGTTGTATATGCAGAGCTAAAGAACCCATTTAGTAACTCTGCCTTCTCTTGATCGCCTGTGACCAACTCCCCATTACCACTATCTAGGAGTCCAAATATCTTCAGACCTTGGCTTTTTTGCATTTATATAATTTTTGGGGATTTATTTTGCTATCTTTCGCCATCTGCCTTTCATTTTGTATTTTTGCTAATTTTATTAAATTTTTACAGATTTTATTAAGCTCTTTATAATTTACAAAGACTAAAGCTGTACCCTCAGATTTGTATTTTTCAAATGCCCTTTTTTTTTGTCATATATTGCCCTTTTTACGTTATAATTATTTTAGTTGTTACCTATAGGAATAAATTTTGCACTATAATTACAAGCGCCAAACAACAGCGGTCAGCCGCCATACGGGATCATACCTTGACTAAGTGCCTGAGGAAGGTCATGGTATTGACCGAAACATCGCACTACACTATCATTGGCTATAAATATAATAAATTATTTATCTGCAAAAGAATTTCCACTTTGGTGTGCATAGTGCTTTTTCTCCATTGGATCGGGTTGGGACCCTTCTTATGCACCCACGCCTTAACCTAGTGCTATCCGAACCTTGCTACATATATTGTGATCACTTTTACCGAGGTTTTCACGAACATTGACATTCCCAAGAAGCTCTGCATTATTAGAAATGACCAGATCCAACAGAGCTCCACCTCTAGTCGGGTCTTCCACACACTGGGCTATAAAGTTTTCCTGCAACAGGTTGAGGACATTTCTACCCTTCGCAGTGGCTTTGAGGGGCTTATATATTAGAAACTCCCCATAACTCACAACATTTTAAAAACTGCACTCCTCAAAGTATTCAAAACAGCATTTAGAAAGTTTCTTAACCTTTTAGGCGTTTCACAGGAATTAAAGCAGAGTAGAGATGAAATTTACAAATTAAACTTTTTTTTACTAAATTAATTTGTAATACGTGTTTTTTTTTGTACCAGAGAAGGTGTTACCCGGGAAATGCAATTAAAAAATGATTGCCGACTGGCTCGTAGCGACCAACGTCTTCTCTGCCTTTCCTCACACGTCAGTTTCTTGTAGTTTGGGAGCGGATCATTGGTGCTCTGGACCTTGCTCACCGTCCGGGTCCTTTGACTCCGCTTTTTGATAACCCTTCCTTCCCTCCGGCGGTGGGTGTGGACACATTCCTCTGTTGGGGGAGACAGGACGGCGGATACTTGGCTCAGATCCTTACACCTGATGGTACAATTTTGTCACTTACTGCGGTCTCTGAGGCCTGCCCGGGGAGACAATCAATATGGTTGTCCTATTTTCAGCTGCGTTCATATCTCTCTTCCATGGGTGATTGTCTTGTGTTGCTACAGGATAAGACTCCTTTGGAACATTATCTGTCCTTGACTTCTGCTCCTTCTCATAGGCTATCCTATCTACATGGGATCCTCCGGCCTGGTTACTCTTATTCTCAGTTGGCATTCACCACAGCTTGGGATGAGGAAATAGGGGTACGACACTCTGAAGAGTATTGGGGGACTTCTTTCCTCTTGGCCCATAAGTTGCCGACTTCCGGTTTTGCTCATCAGAAGAACGATAAAATACTTACCAGATGGTACCGTTGCCCTTCCTTTTTACATAGGATATTTCCTGATGTACCTGCTGATTGTTGGAGGTGTGGGGAGGCTCCTGGAACTATGTTGCGCATTTGGTGGGATTGCCCCAAGCTCCGTCCCTTTTGGGGAAACATTTTTGATCTCGGAAACAAGCTTTGTGACACTGGACGTTCCTACATCTCCTTCTATTGGATTGCTTCCCATGGTTCCTGGATCACTCCCACACCTCAAAAAGGGCGTCTTTAGGCATTTTCTGACTGCAGCTAGAACTGTAATGCCACGTCACTGGAAGTCCATTCATGTGCCTTCTTTGCAGGAATAGGTAACTGAAATGAACGGGATTATGAGAATGGAGGAGTTGATGTCTGCTGATTGTTGTAGATCCGAAGTCTTTGTTCAAACTTGGTCAGTGTGGTCAGGGTTTCGGGGTGGTGCTGATTTGCCTCTCTGGTTGGATGGCCTCTTTTTAACGCTCATATCGCCAATCCTGTGTGCTTTTGTCCGTTTGTGCTTCCCTCTGTTGTCTTGTGTTTGTGTAACTTTGTGTTGAAATTAACACTTAAAAAATGTCATTACTACTCGTTATTTTTGGGACTGGTTTACCTACATATTGCACTACTTTCGATTTGTTTTTTGTGCTGTTACTTGCCATTAGATGTTATTATTTCCTTCCTTTTTTTTCTTTTTGATGTCTGGGAGGCTACCTCCTACCATTGTTCTTATGTCTCTGTAACATTTTATACAGCTTGATTTTATTGCACTGCGTGCAGAATTTTGAAATCTCGTGAGATGTTTTATATGCTCTGTTTTATATTCTAATAAAATTGTTGATAAAGTGAAAAAAAATAAAAAATATTGACCAGATTCAGCAGTTTTTAGAGATATCCCACGTTTTACTAGTATGGTAATGGACTGAAGCACCGGTCTCAGAAGCAAAGAAGCACCTAGTGGATTTTGGGCCCCCTTTTTTATTAGAATATATTTTAGGCACCATGTCAGGTTTGAAGAGGTCTTATGGTGCCAAAACAGTGGAAACCCCCTAATTTAGTCCAATTTTTCAAAAAAACTTAGAAATTTTAAATTTTTACAAGGAATAAAGGAGAAAAAGCACCCCAACATTTGTAAAGCAATTTCTCCCGATTAGGTCAATAGCCCATATGTGGTACTGCTGGTTTGATCCTGTCTGCTGGGCCCTGTATCTAAGCCTACCTCATGGTAGGCTTAGATACTTGGCCCATGTGTGATCCTGTCTGATGGGCCGTGTATCTAAGCGTACCACATGGTAGGCTTAGATACAGGGCCCCAGCAGACAGTAATCTTATACAGTATAAGATTACTGTCTGTTTGGGCCCTGTATCTAAGCCTACCTTGTGGTAGGCTTAGATACATGGTCTAACAGACAGTATCACACATGGGCCCTATATCTAAGCCTACCACCTGTGTTACTAATGGGATTTTTTTGTGTTTGTGTTTTTTTACAGGTTCGGTTGTTGGACTACGTCGGATTCGAGGACTACTTTGATGATGCCTTTTTTATTTTCAATAAAATGATTAATGAGTGTTGTATGTTTTTTTTTTATTTCAATAAAATTTTTCTATATGTCGTTGGATATTCTTTGGAACTTCATTACTGCCGCCTTAGTAATGACCACCGGCTGATTGACAGCATCCATTACTAAGGCGGGGCTTAATGTTAGCCGGTTAGTAACACTAACCCCCATTATTACCCTGGTACCCACTGCTGCTAGGGCCACCGAGAAGAGCCGGGTACGATCTAGTACCCGACCATCTGTAGTGATGGCCGGGCACTGGGGCAGCCGCGGTACCCGCGGCTTGAGGGGGCCCGTGCTGCCAGCCGACACTCCCCCCCCCATATACTCGGTGGCACTGCTAGCAGCCGTTATGGCTGCTACATCGGTAGCACCGCTACTATGGGGCCCGCGCCGCCGAGCCACCAACAAGTATGGGCCGAGCGACAGAGGCGCTCTCATGCCTGTAGGCGTCGCTAGTACCGGAAGGGGCCCCGATACTAGCGACAGCCAAATACTAGCATTAGCGCTGAATGGCCGGGCATGTGCCCGACCATTCAGCGCCTTACAATGACGCTGATTGGCTAGCGGCGCGATGACATAATCGCGCCGCTTCCATGCTTGAAAGGCGCTGATTGACGGGGAAGTCATTCTGCCCCACCAATCAGCGTCATTGGACGGCGCTCGTTCAGCTCCAGCAGACCCATTCAGAATAGAGCATGTCTGCATTGCCAGCGAACAGCGTGGGAACGGGATCATGTGAGTATGTAAAGTTTTTTTCTCATAAAACTGGTAATGGCATTATATATAGTGGGGGCTCTATCTACAGGGGGGGTCGTCTATATGTGGGCCACTATATACAGGGGGGTCTATATGTGGGGATGTGGGGCACTAGATACAGGGGTGGTCTGCATGTAGGGCACAATCTACAGGGGGGGTCTATATGTGGGGATGTTGGCCACTATATACAGAAGGGGTCTATATGTGGGCCATTATCTACAGGGGGTTTATATGTGGGGCACTATCTACAGGGTGGTCTATATGTGGGACACCATATATAGGGGGAGCTATATGTGAGACACTATACAGGGGTGGGCTATATGTAGAGCTCTATCTATAGGGGAGCTATATTTTAGAGCACTTTCTACAGGGGTTGGTTATATGTGGGACACTATATGCAGGGGTGGGTTACCTGTGGGGCACTAGCAACAGGGTGGCTATATGTAGGGCACTGTCTACAGAGGTGGGCTATATGTGGAGCACTATCTATAGGGGAAGCTATATGTAGGGCAGCACGGTGGCTCAGTGGTTAGCACTATTGCTTTGCAGCTATGGAGTGCATATGTGGGCACTATCTACAGGGGCATTATGTGGGACACTATCTACAGGGGCTTCTATGTAGATCACTATCTACAGAGGCTCTATGGGGGCCACTATCTACAGAGGGCTATGGGGGCACTATCTACAGGGGGCACGGTGTGTGTGTGTGTGTGTGTGTGTGTGTGTGTGTGTGTGTGTGTGACCGTGTATGGTACTATTATAATCAGGGACACAGTGTATAGCGCTATTATAGTTAGAGGTGCAAGAGGTGTTGAGAATTGTAACTGTTTATAGGTGCAGAAATGTTTTAAAAGTGAGAAGCTGAAGACATCTGGGCGGAAAACTGCAGAAATGGGTCTTGGCCGGTAGAAAGCCATCATAGATGTCTGGACCAGAGGGAGAAGAAAAGAACGTCACCGGTGAGTCACTTGATGTAAATGTTTATTCTGCCTCTAATCAGCACTGTAGTCACTGTATGATCTGCGAGATGATTATGATATGATTTTTTTTGTGAAACAGCATCTTCCAGCATATCCTCACCATTGTTCGGGCCATGCTGGGAGCTGTAGTTTTACGCCGTACAAACCTATACGGCAGGGGTTGCACTAAATTGAGCTGTATTTGTTCTGGTATTTTATATATGTACTGATCTTGGTTCTGATGCTGTATGTAAGTACTGAGCTTGGTTCTGGTGCTGTATATATACTGAGCTTAGTTCTGGTGCTGTATATATGTACTGAGCTTTGTTCTGGGGATGTATTTAGGTACTGAGGTTTGTTCTGGTGCTGTATTTACTTACTGAGGTTGGTTCTGGTGCTGTATATATGTACTGATCTTGGTTGTGGTACTGTATTTATGTACTGAGCTTGGTTGTGGTACTGTATATATGTCAGAGCTTCGTTCTGGTGCTGTATATAGGTCAGAGCTTTGTTCTAGTGCTGTGTTTATGTACTGAGCTTTGTTCTGGTGCTGTCTATATGTACTTAGCTTGGTTCTAGTGCTGTATTTATGTACTGATCTTGGTTGTGGTACTGTATTTATGTACTGAGCTTGGTTGTGGTACTGTATATATGTCAGAGCTTGGTTCTGGATCTGTAGTTATATAGGATATATTTATAATAACAAAATTGCAGGGCAGATGGAATTGTTCTCATTTCATTGTATATTTAATGGGAATCTGTCAGGTAGTTTTAACCCCTTGAACCGCCACCATGCAATGATACATGACCTGACAATATTTCCAAACATTCCCTTGTATGTTTTTTTCAGATGCAGCAAAATTCTTAAATTCCACTTTTAAAACGGCGCACACTATATGCTAATTACTCATTAGAGGGTCATGGGGCGGTGACGCTATCCTGAAGAGTCACATAGTTCCGCCTCCAAACCCACCTTTCCATGTTTGAGTGACATCTCCCTGGCTGATACAACTTTCATGGATGCACCATTGCCTTGTGGCATTATACACAAGGGGGGGGGCTGTGTGGCACTATACACAAAGGGGGGCTGTATGGCACTATACACAAGGGGGAGCTGTGTGTTACTATACACAAGGGGGAGCTGTGTGGCACTATACACAAGGGGGACCTGTATGGCACTATTTACAAAGGGGACGGCTGTGGCTCTATCTACAGGGGGCTGAGTGTGTCGCAATATACAGGGGTTTGTGTGTGGCACTTTCTACTAAGGGTTGGCTGTGTGGCACTATATACAAGGGAGGGGGGCTGTGTGTCACTATATACAGTGGGGGCTTTATGGCGATATCTACAGGGGGCTGTATGGCACTATCTACAAGGGGAGGCGGGGGTGCTATCTACAAATGGGGTGTGACACTGTCTATAGGCGTGGCTATATAGCACTGTCTACAGGGGGCTGTATGGCACATTCTACAGGGGTCACTATTTATAAGGGGGGCTGCTTGTGGCACCGGGGGGGCCCGGTCAAGAGTTTGCTATGGGGCCCGGTCTTTCCTAATTACGCCCCTGATCTAAGCATATAATGTTTCATACTGTCTGCTAAGACAATGCATCCAATTCGTTCCAGCTGTGTAGCTATAGTCTTATAGATATTCTATCTCCGATATGTATGGAAAAATATATTTATTTTTCGGGGGTGGGGGTAAATATAAGTCTCGGGGCTTGTGCCCCTGATTTTGACCCCACAGGTTTCTTTTGCTGCATTTATTAGAATTAGGCCGTGAAAATGAATATCAACATTTTTTCCACTAAAATGTTGCATTTTTTCATTTTCAGAAAGGATAAAGGAGAAAAAAGCATCCGAACATTTGTAAAGCAATTTCTCCTGAGTACAGCAATACCCAACATGTGGTAATAAATAGTTTTGTTTTTTTTCATTAGAAATTAATTAACCCTTTCAGGACTGATCCATTTTTTGCTTTTTAAATTTTTGTTTTTCCCTTCCCGCATTCCGGGAGCCATAGCTTTTTTATTTTTCCATCAATAGAGTGGTGTGAGGGCTTACTTTTTGTGGGAGGCGTTGTCGTTTCTATTGACACCATTTAACATTAATGTGCTGAGAAACTGAAAATAAAATTCTTTGCAGGCTGAAATTGGAAGAAACTGATTCCTCCGTTGTTTTTTGGGTTTCGTTTTTACAGCTTTCGGTAAAAACGACAGCTTTTTTTCTGCGACTCAATACGATTACGATGATACCAAATTTATATAGTTATTTTTAATATTTTACTACTTTTACAAAGTAAAATCTATTTGTTAAATAAAAATATTGTTTTGTTTCACCACGTTCCGAGAGCCATACTTTTTTGTTATTCGTCGATTGAGCGGTGTGAGGGCTTATTTTTTGTGGGACGAGCTGTAGTTTTTGTTGGTACCATTTTTTTGGTACATACAACTTTTTGATCACTTGTCATTCAATTTTTTTTGAGAGCTAAGATGACCAGAAAACAGAGATTTTGGCGTTTTAAATTCCTTATTTTTTAAGGCGTCCACCGTGCGAGTTAAATAATGGTTCATTGAAATAATTCAGACTTTTATGGATGCAGCGATACCAATTTTGTGTATTGTTTTTATTTTTTACATTACTTTGAGACACTAAAGTGGTCAGGAGCTTTATAACTTTTTTATTTTTACGTCAATGGAGTGGTGTGTAAAGGATTATTTTTTTGCGGGAGGAGTTATAGTTTTTATTGGCACCATGTAAAGTACCATATAATGGGTGAATTGGAAAAAACGGAGATTCCTCCATGGTTTTTTGGGTTTAGTTTTTACTGTATATATTTACGTTCTCTTAAGGTAAAATTAGATTTAACATATACTTTTACCTTAAGAGAAGGTAAATATATACAGACCCAGAACCAAGCTCAGCACATATATACAGCCCCAGAACCAAGCTCAGTACATATACACAACACCAGAACCAAGCTCAGTACATATATACAGCACTAAAACCAAGCTCAGTACATAAATACAGCCCCAGAACCAAGCTCAGTACATAAATACAGCACCAGAACCAAGCTCAGTACATATATACAGCACTAGAACCAAGCTCAGTACATATATACATCCCCAGAACCAAGCTCAGTACATATATATAATTCCAGAACCAAGCTCAGTATATATATATATATATATATATATATATATATATACCGCACCAGAACCACGCTCAGTACATATATACAGCACCAAATACAGTTCAGTACAGAGATCATTTGCAAATTCAGTTTAACCCCTGCTGTATAAATTTGTACGACATAAAACGACAACTCCCAGTATAGCCTGAACAATGGCTAGAATATGCTGGGAGTTGCTGTTTAACAAAAAAGAATGCTACCATTGACTACAGTACTGATCAGTCACAGGGAGAATAAACATTTACATTGAGTGACTCACAGGTGATGTCTCAAATTATTTTTCATTCTTTTTCTCTTTTCTTCTCCATCCGGTCCAGACCTCTATGATGACTTCTCACGGCCCATTTATGCAGTTCACAGGTCAGATGTCTTCGGCTCCTCACTTTTCCAGCATTTTCGCACCTGTAAACGAAGATAAAATTCTCAGGATGCCACACTCTATGCTTCTAAATATAATAGTATCATACACTGAATATAATAGTACTATACACTGAACTCCTGAATATAATAGTATTATACACTGTGCCCCTGAATATAATAGTATTATACACTGCGCCCCTGAATATAATAGTACTATACACTGCGCTCCTGAATATAATAGTACTATACACTGTGCCTCTGAATATAATAGTACTATACACTGTGCCCCTGAATATAATAGTACTATACACTGCGCCCCTGAATATATATATGTGTGTGTGTGTGTGTCTGTGTATATATGTGTATAGGAGACCGCATATGTATAGCACTACGACCCTATAAACTATGGATAGGATTAGATACAGTGGCTCAGCACAGTATCACACATGATAGGATTAGATACAGTAGCTCAGCAGACAGTATCACACATGATAGAAAGTAAATGGGAGGGGACCTCCAGCTCACCTTAGGGCAGAAGAATTTCAAATGCCTGTTGCGCACGGATCCTCGTGTCGGCACACGTTGGTAGAATTGTAGCAGAGAAGTGGTGAGATCCAGCGCAAAAAAATGGAAAGTTATTCGGAGATGTGTTAAAATGGAATCTGGTTCCAATTTTATTTGATAAATATAAATAAAACAGGGAGTCTTGATCCCCCAGCGGGTAAGGTGGATGTAAATGGAAGAAAAATGAATGCGTAGCCTACGCGTTTCAGACGATAGCCTCGTCCTTAGTCATGGCTGAGTCATTCTCAGCCATGACTAAGGACGAGGCTATCGTCTGAAACGCGTAGGCTACGCATTCATTTTTCTTCCATTTACATCCACCTTACCCGCTGGGGGATCAAGACTCCCTGTTTTATTTATATTTATCAAATAAAATTGGAACCAGATTCCATTTTAACACATCTCCGAATAACTTTCCATTTTTTTGCGCTGGATCTCACCACTTCTCTGCTACAGTATCACACATGATAGGATTAGATATAGGGACCAGCTCACTGACATTGCGGTTCTAGCGCTGGACCCAGAAAAGGTAGGTATAAGAATTGTTTTGCTTTTTGATGTTAGCAGGCGCAGAGGCTAACACTAACCCCATTACCCCGGTACCCACCGCCACCAGTGGTACTGGGAAGAGCCGGGTACGAACCAGTACCCGACCATCTGTAGTGATGGTTGGGTACTGGGTCAGCCACAGGCTGGTAATATCAGCCTGGGAAAGGCTAAAAACAGTGACCCTTCCCCCCTGGTAATGCTAGGCTGCTGCTGTTGTATCTGGCGGGGTCCCCCACATTTTTCATGACCAGCCAGATACAAGAAAGCAGCAGCAGGTTAACATTACCAGGGGGAAGGGCCACAGTTTTTGGCCTTTCCCAGCCTAATAATACCAGCCTGCGGCTGCCCCATTACCCTACCATCACTACAGATGGTCAGGTACTGAATCATACCCGGATTTTCCCGACACACCTGGTGGTGGTGGGTACCGGGGTAATAATGGGGGTTAGTGATAGCCTCTGCACCGGCTAACACTAAGCCTCGCCTTAGTAATGGACGCTGTCAGAAAATTATAAAAAACAAACAAAGACATAGAAAAAATATTTTATTGAAATAAAAAACACCCAGACAACCCTCATTAACCATTTTATTGATAATAAAAACGCCGTCATCGAGGTAGTCCTCCAATCCAACGTAGTCCAATGACCGAACCTGTAAAAAAAACACAAACACAGCAAAAACGATTAGTAACACATGTGGTAGGCTTAGGTACAGGGCCCATGTGTGATACTGTCTGTCAAGGCAGGCTTAGATACAGGGTCCAGCAGACAGTAATCTTATACAGTACATGTGGTAGGCTTATATACAGGGCCCATCAGACAGGATCACACATGGGCCATGTATCTAAGCCTACCATGTGCTTATGTAAGATGCTTAGATACAGGGCCCAGCAGACAGGATCACACGATCTGTGATCCTGTCTCATGGGCCCTCTAAGCCTGCAACATCGTAGGCTTACAGGGATTGTCCAGTCCCTAAACATTGATGGCCTATCCTCAGGATAGGCCCTCAATAGCTGATGGGTCGGAGTCCGTCTCCCGGGACCCGCCAATCACCTGTTTTGAAGGGGCGCAGCGCTGGTACGACAGCTGCTTCCCCTTCATTTCCCTTACTGGCTCACACTGTGAATCGCCGACACGGATTCACAATGTGAGCAAGTGACCGGAATGAAAGGGAAGCACCAGCTCTCGTACGAGCGCTGTGGCCCCTTCAAAACAGGGGATTGGCGGGTTCCTGGGAGTCGGACCCCACCAATCAGCTTCAAGCAGACTGGGATATTAAACTTAAACTCCTCTTCAGCCGAAGCGGATGTCCTAACTGTATCCAGGATCAGGATGCTGTGCGCGGCGCATAGCGTTGTGACGTCATGCGCTGCGCACCGGAAACAGGAAGGTAAGTACTGTAGTTACTATAGTAACGGGCCCGCGGCTCCAGTTACTATAGTAACTTTTTATTGATGTAGTTCGGCCCCTATAGCTACGCCACTGGTTGGGTGAGAGGTCACGCTTCACTCCGCTTCTCTGAATCGGCTGTAATTTTAACAGCTTGTTAGGGAGAACCGTGACGAACTGGGCCCCCTTCCAGCCCCGGGCACTTGCCCAGATTTCCCTCATTATATGGTGTCAATTGAAAGTACAACAACTCCCGCAAAAAATAAGCCCTCAAACCACTCCATTGACGGAAAAATAAAAAAGTTATGGCTCTCGGAATGCGGGAAGGGAAAAACAAAAATGAAAAAGCAATAAATGGATCAGTCCTGAAAGGGTTAATTAATTTTTAATGAAAAAAACCCATTTATGACCACATGTGGGGTATTGCTGTACTCGTGAGAAATTACTTTACAAACTTAGGGGTGCTTTTTCCTCCTTTATCCTTTCTGAAAATGAAAAAATTGCAACATTTTAGTGGAAAAAATGTTGATATTCATTTTCACAGCCTAATTCTAATCAATTCTGCAAAAGACCTGTGGGGTCTAGATGCTCACTATACCCCTAGATAGATTCCTTAAGGGGTATAGTTTCCCAAATGGGGTCACTTTTGAGGTGTTTCCACCGTTTTGGTCTCCCAAGGGCTTTACAAATGTGACATGACACCCGAAAACCATTCCAGCTAAATTTGAGCTCCAAAAGTCAAATATCGCTCTTTTCCTTCCAAGCCCTGCTGTGAGTCCAAACAGCAGTTTATTACCACAGGAGCATTGCCGTAATCAGGCGAAATTGCTTTACTAATGTTGTGGTTCTTTTCCTTGTAAAAATTTAAAATTTCTATGTTTTTTCAGAAAAAATGTTGATTTTGATTTTCACTGCCTAATTCCACTAAATTCAGCAAAAAACCTGTGGGGTCAAAATGCTAACTATACCCCTAGAAAAATTCCTAGAGGGGTGTCGTTTCCAAAATGGGGTCACTTTTGGGGGGTTTCCACTGTTTTGGTCCCTCCAGGGCGTTGCAAATGCGACATGGCACCTGAAAACCATTCCATCAAAATCTTTGCTCCAAAATCCAAATGGTGCTGCTTCCCTTCTGAGCCCTGCCGTGGGTCCAAACAGCAGTTTATTACCACATATGGGGTATTGTCATAATCCGGAGAAATTGTTTTACAAATTTTGGGGTGTTTCTTTCTTTATTCCTTGTAAAAATTAACAATTTCTAAGTTTTTTCAGAAAAAAAGATTTTCATTTTCACGGCCTAATTCCACTAAATTCAGCAAAGACCTGTGGGGTCAAAATGCTCACTACACCCCTAGATAAATTCCTTGGGGGTGCAGTTTTCAAAACGGGGTCACTTTTTGGGGAGATTCCACTGTTTTGGCCCCACAAGACCTCTTCAAACCTGACATGGTGCCTAAAAATCCACTAGGTGCTTCTTTGGTTCTGAGGCCTGTGTATCAGTCCAATAGCACACTAGGGCCACACGAGGGGTATTTCTAAAAACTTCAGAATCTGGGCAATAAATATTGAGTTGTGTTTCTCTGGTAAAACCTTCTGTGTTACAGAAATTATTTTATTACAAATGAACACTTCAGAACTGAACTGGTCCCTACAAATAGCCTTTCTTGAAAATGTGAGAAATTGCTGCTAAAGTTCTAAGCATTGTAACATCCTAGAAAAATAAAAGAATGTTCAAAAAACAATGCAAACATAAAGTAGACATATGGGAAATGTTAACTAGCAACTATTTTGTGTGGTATTACTATCTGTTTTACGAGCAGATACATTTAAATTGAGAAAAATAAATACTGAATTTATCGACCAAATTTTTCCACTAACATACAGTACATTGTGTCACGAGAAAACAAATTTTAGAATCATTTAAGGTAGTTATGGGTAAAAGCATTCCAAAGTTATATCCACATAAAGTGACACGTCAGATTTGAAAAAAATGGCTTCGTCCTCAAGGCCGAAACAGGCTCAGTCCTGAAGGGGTTAAGAGGCTATTAACCCCTTAAGGACACAGCCTAGTTTTGGACCTTAAGGCTCAGAGCCCATTTTTAAAATCTGACATATTTCACTTTATTTGGTAATAACTTCGGAATGCTTAAACCTATCCAAGCGATCCTGAGATTGTTTTCTCGTGAGACATTGGGCTTTATCTTAGTGGTAAAATTTGGTCGATATATTCAGTGTTTATTTGTGAATAATAGCAAAATTTCGAGTATTTTTTTTTTAAAAATAGCATTTTTCTGAATTTAAAATGTATCTGCTTGTAAGACAGAGGGTTATACCACACAAAATAGTTACTAGTTCACATTTCCCATTTGTCTACTATATGTTCATTTTTTTGAACAATCTTTAATTTTTCTCGGAAGTTACATGGCTTAGAACATAAACAGCTATTTCTCATATTTTTAATAAAATTTCAAAAGCCTTTTTTGTAAGGTACCTGTTCAGTTCTGAAGTGGCTTTGAGGAGCCTATGTATTAGAGACCCCCCATAAAAGACCCCATTTTAAAAACTAGACCCCTCAAAGTATTCAAAACAGCATTTAGAAAGTTTATTAACCCTTTAGGCATTTCACAGGAATTAAAGCAATGTCCATGTGAAATTTGCAAATTTAATTTTTCTTGCAGAAATTCTATTTTATTAAAAAAAAATCTGTAACACAAAAGGTTTTACCAGAGAAACACTACTAAATATATATTGTCTAGATTCTGCCGTTTTTAGATATGTCTGACATGTGGCTCTAGTGTGCTTGTGGACTAAAACACAGGCCTCAGAATCAAAGAAGTATCTAGTGCATTTAGGGCCTTGTTTTTTATTAGAATATATATTAGGCAGCATGCCAGGTTTGAAGTGGTATTGTGGTACCAAAACAGTAGCAATCCCCCAGAAGTGACCCCATTTTGGAAACCATACCCCTCAAGGAATTAATTTTTGGTTGTTGTGATCATTTTCACCACACAGTTTTTTCACAGCACGTATTTGAATTGGGCTGTGAAATTTACAAAATGATATTTTTTCCTATAAGATGTCATTTTTGAACAAAATTTTTTATTTTCACAGGGAACAAAATACTCAATTTTTTTTGCCCAATTTCTCCAGAGTGCGGGAATACCCCATTTGTGGTGATAAATTGCCGTTTGGGCCCTTGGGAGGATTCAGAAGGGAAGGACCACCATTTGGCCTACTGGAGCTTTTCTGGTGCTAAGTCATGTATGCAGAACCCGAGGGACCAGTACAGTTGAAACTCCGGAGAAGTGACCCCATTTTAAAACCGACACCCCTTACGGCATTCATCTAGAGGTGTAGTGAGCATTTTGACCCCACAAATATTGTGTAAAAGGTAATGTGCAGCAGATGGTGCAGAGTGAAATTTGCAATTTTCTGTGCATATATGCCATTTCAGTGTCTGATATATTGTGCCCAGCATGTGCCACCGGAGACATACACCCCATAAATTGTAATGTGGCTTCTCCCGGGTATGGCAATACCCTACATGTGGCTGTGATCTGCTGCTTGGGCACACGGTAGGGCTCAGAAAGGAAGGACCACTATTTGGCCTACTGGAGCTTTTCTGGTGCTAAGTTATGTATGCAGAACTCCTGAGGTACCAGTACAGTTGATACCCCCGAGAAGTGATCCCATTTTAAGAACTACTCCTCTTAAGGCATTCATCTAGAGGTGTAGTGAGCATTTTGACCCCACAGTTATTGTGTAAAAGGTAATGCGCAGCAGATGGTGCAGAGTGAGATTTGCAATTTTCTATACATATATGACATTTCAGTGTCCGATATATTGTGCCCAGCATGTGCCACCGGAGACATACACCCCATAAGTTGCAATGTGGGTTCTCCCGGGTACAGCAATACCCTACATGTGGCTGTTATCTGCTGCCTGGGCACACGGCAGGGCTCAGAAGGGAAAGATGAGGGGGATAAGCTGCGCGGAGTGCATCAGGGTAAATTAAAAATCAAGGGATGTATAATAAATTTTAAAACAATCTTTTATACAGAGCCCTGGTTTGTCGGGACACGCGTTACATTGATGTGTTGTGTCCTTCCTTATCCCCCCCCCCCCTTATAGCAGACTCTCCACCACTTTTGACTCTTTCTCTTCCCACCAGTTTGTGGACTTCTCCTGGAACGTGTTTCCCTGGTACTATGCGTGTGGCCTGGCTTCTAGAAGTACTGCGTGCCCCCCCCCCCTCCTGATCCCTAAAAATTAGGTTCTTGATAACCACCTTTTGAAATTCCAGAAAAGTTCCCCTCTGGCATGCACATCGACGTAGCACATACGCATTGTACAATGCCATCTGTATAATGTGCACGGCCAGCTTCTTATACCACACCCTGAATTTCCGCATGGCGCTGTAGGGCTTCAGGACATAATCTGACAAGTCCACCCCTCCCATGTACATATTGTAGTTCAGGAAGCAGTCTGGTTTGGGGGTCTCTATACTGGTACCTATTCTTAGTACATGGGTACTGGTGTGGCCATGTATTGTTGTCAATACAAGGACATCTCTCTTGTCCGTGTAGTTGACACACAATATGTTGTTGCTAGAATGTGCCCTGCTCTCACCCCTTCTGAGTGTTTTCCCAAGCAGTGTCTTAGGTAGGCCTCTCAGATTTTTTTCTAGCAGTGCTGCATGCCACAGTACTTCTGGAAGCAAGGCACTTGAAGAGTGGGACGCTGGTATAAAAATGATCCAGATAGAGGTGGTAACCCTGGTCGAGCAGTGGTTGCACCAAATCCCACACAATTTTGGCGTTCACTCCCAGTAAGGGGAGGCATTCTGGGGGCTGAATACAGGTGTCCTTCCCTTCATATATCCTAAATTTGTAAGTATACCCCGATTCACTCTCACACAGCTTATACATCTTCACGCCATACCTTGCCCTCTTACTCGGCAGGTACTGGCGGAATTGAAGCCTCCCTTTAAAATGTACCATGGACTCGTCAACAGAAATACACTTCTCGGTTGTGTAAGCTTGGGCAAACCGTGCACTGAAATGGTCTAATAGGGGTCTCAGTTTATATAAACGGTCAAAACTGGGGTCATCTCGGGGTGGGCACTGCTCATCAGTATAATGTAGGAAGCAACGTATTGCCTCATAACGCATCCTGGACATGGCCATGCAGTACATCAGGGTGTGGTATAAGATGTCTGTGCTCCAGTTGTCCTAATGGATGGCTTTTTCAGAAGCCCCATGTTCAAGAGCAGTCCCCAGAACTTGCCCAACTCTGCTGCGTCTACAGGCGTCCACCTGTGGGATTGGGCATAAAATGATGTGGGGTTCTTGGTTATATACTGATGGGCATATACATTTCTCTGGGACACCATAAGCTCTATAAATTCAGCAGTGAAAAAGAACTTGAAAAAGTCCATCTCACTGAGCCCTGCCACGTTAAATTTGATCCCTGGGCTGCCTGTGTACTCAGCGATTTGGGGTTCATAATTGTCTGATGTGGGCATCCAAATGGGGTCAGTTCCCTCGGGGGCATCAATTGTTCACTTCTCTCATGGATTTCAACTATGGTGGTGGTCCAGGGGCATCTCCTAGGGGGTCCCTCCTTTTCATCACTGGATGAGGAGGTCGACAAATAAAACAGAGTCTCACTATCCGATGAGTCTGTGTTGGAGGCAAGAAATGAATATGCCTTTTCGGCAGTAAATGTCCATTGGGACATGTTTATTGTGCTTAGACAAAATTTATATACAGCAAAAAAAAAAAAAATTTCCTTACTGGGAGCAATAGGCTGCTACCTAAACTAGCACAAAAGCGAACAAGTGAACATCCCCGAAACTAAAACTAGCTTCGGCGAGGGTTCCTAACACTAAACCTAACTAGATTTTATGTGAACTTTCCTAACGCTAAACCGAACTACGGAGATGATTTCCTGACACTAAACCTATTAAGATTATTCTGAACTTCCCTGATGCTAAACCTAACTACGGTGACAGGTGCCTGACGCTAAACCTAACTAATTTTATGTGAACTTCCCTGACGCTCTACCTAACTACGGTGATGGATCCCTAACGCTAAACTTAACTACGGTGACGGATTCCTGATGCTAAGTTCCCTGACGCTAACCCTAATACTAAACTATCCAGTTAAATTGTCAAAATTGGCTAAACTAATTTTTTTTTTATTTTTATATATTTTCTTTTAAATATATTTTAAATAGATAAAAAAGGAAAAAATCCCCAGGGACCAAGAAATTTGATCCTGAAGACTGAGAAGTAGTCAGTGACAGGAGATCACTGACCAAAAACATGGGGGGGAACACAAGGAGGAAGGGAACAGGAGTGGGTAGTGGATGGGGACGTGGGAAGCAAAAAAAAAAAGTGCTTTTTGTAAACTTTTTTCACTTCCCTTTTCTCTCTCTCTGCTCACAACCGCTCTGAACGCCTCGCTAACTCCAACAGAGACGTTCAGGGCGGTTGCAGCAGGATGTGATGTCAGGAAGAGGAAGTGAAGAGACCGATCACCGTTATTGGTCAGTTAGTCACTGACTAGCCAATAGTGGCGATCGCCGAGGCGGGACCATCGCGACTGGTCCCGACACATTGAGCTGTGATAGCCTGCTGTCGGAAACAGCAGCTATCACAGCTCATGAACGCGCCCGGCGCGAGCGCCTCTATATTGAATGCAGGACGTACTATTAGGTCATGGAGCGCGAACGATACAGTTACCATGACCTAATAGTACGTCCTGGAGCGGGATGGGGTTTAAAATGTCCCAGTTAGTTTCTGTATTTTTAGTTTTGAAGACATTGTTCCAGTTTATGCCCTTAAGGTCATCCCTCAGCCCTTGAAAATTAGCCTTTCTGAAGTTTGGTGTTTTTGTAGGTCCTCTACCAAACATCTTTTTAAAGGCTACATGAAAACTTATTATGTTATGGTCACTATTACCTATTACCTCCAACCTGTACTTTTGATATCCTGTCCAGCCTATTGGTTAAAATTACGTCTAGAAGTGCCCCCCCCTATTCTGACTCCATGACCAGGCTGTAAGTTGTAGGGCCCTTGAGACAATCTCACTGTATATGTCTGTATTGAACCGGTACTCACACCAAGACACTGTCAGATAGCGTCAACTCAGCTGAAGAGGCACTTGGGAAGTTTCCAGAGAAGTTTATTTTCAGGCTGAAATACTTGTAATGTACACAAACCAGCAGGTGAAAAGATGATATTTTGCCAGAGTTGAGCAGGAGATGACTACACAGTATGGGAACCATGAGGAAAGACAACTAAGCACAGAAAGAAGGGAGGAGCTATTACCTCAGAGCCTAGCTACAGGGAGATAGCAGGGACAAACTAAATAAAGCAAAGCAACTGCAATAGGAGCATATAACATAACATGACAGTGAATAGAAACCTAAGTCGAGGGACATGACACTCCCCGTCTGAAATCTTTAGATTTCACAATAAAATCAAACTTGAAAGAATGTCCTTGAATAATGTCCAGTAGTGGATCCTGGAACCTGAAAGACAAAAAGAACATGCAAACAATGACAATAGTTATAGTCCAAGTCTGTTGCTGATAGTCCGCAACAGTAGGTATCCGCTTGTACAAGTTCCAAGTAAAAAACCCATCTTCGGATTGGGGAAGCCGCAACATGCCAACACTTCCACCAACCCACTGTATATTCCAAATGGTAAGGTGTTCCAAATATAACACAGCTAGCAGCCAGCTGGGGGCTGTGTCCTTTATGTGCCTTCTTTCTTTGGAAGAAGAAGCACTAGTTCAGTGATTGGGCGGAAGAAAACTCGCACTGAGCCTCCTTTGGTCACCTTGACCTCTACCTTTCGAGTCTTTCCATCATCACTAGGCATAACCTTGGTAACAAGACCCATTGGCCATTCATTGCGATGGGCTTCCTTATCCTTTAGAAGAACAAGGTCACCTTCCTGGAGGTTAGGTCTCGACGTCTGCCATTTGTGACGGCTTTGAAGTATGTGCAAATACTCTGTCTTCCAGCGGTGCCAGAACACGTTGGACAGGTATTGTACCTGTTTCCATTGGCGTCGGTAAATGTCGCTGTGGTCAAAGATTCCCGGAGGGATTGCAGCAGTCCCGATCTTCTGGGTAAGAAGCGTAGCTGGGGTAAGAATAACTGGGGAATCAGGGTCCGAGGATACTGGGACTAGTGGCCTTGCATTGATTATGGCGGACACCTCTGCAAGAAAGGTGACCAAGATCTCATGAGTAAGCAAAGACTTGTGATCCAGCAACATGGAGTCAAGGATTTTGCGTGCAATTCCAATCATGCGTTCCCATGATCCTCCCATGTGAGACGAATGTGGAGGGTTAAACACCCATGTGCACCCATTGTTAGACAAGAAATTGTCTAACTGCAGTTCTTTGCTGGCTCCCACGAAGTTAGTGCCGCAGTCAGACCTCAGTTGCTTCACGGGTCCTCGGATAGAGAAGAATCTTCGGAGGGCATTGATGAAGCAAGAAGAATCCATAGACTCAATCACTTCAATGTGTACTGCTCGGATGCTGAGACATGTAAACAGCACAGCCCACCGTTTGCTGTTTGCGACTCCACCACGGGTCCTTCGTGTAACAACTGACCATGGGCCAAAGACATCCACCCCAACATGAGTAAAGGGCGGTTCCGTACTTAGCCGGTCTGCTGGGAGATTTGCCATTTGTTGTTGATGGTGTCTTCCTCTTAACTTATGACACTTGACACATTTATGGAGCACGGAGGAGATGCATCTCTTCATCCCTACGATCCACAAGCCGGCTGACCTGATGGCACCTTCCGTAAACTGTCTGCCTTGGTGCTGCACTCTTTCATGATGGTGTCGGACCAATAGTGTAGCAATATGATGCCGACCTGGTATAATGACAGGATTTTGTTCCTTGCTACTTAGATCAGATCTCACTATACGGCCGCCCACTCTCAGCAATTTGTGATGATCAAGCACTGGATTCAGTTCAAAGTGTGCACTGCTCTTGGAAAGATTGATACCCTTTGTAATATTGTCAATCTCCTGACTGTATACTTCTTGTTGCACACAACGGGTAATGACTTCTTCAGCATGTTCGATGTCTGCGACAGTAGGGTGTTCTTTACAGATATGCCAGCCATGACACTCTGATGTGTCCTTAGCAAAGCAGTGAGCGATATGAATTAGGTGAGCAACAGCTCGCACAATAGATGACCAATTTGAGAAGCGCTCAAAGCGATGTGACTTCAGCTTCAATTTTGGAATTACAGAAGTGAAGAGCGTGGTATTTGTAGGCCTGATTTCCTTGTCAGACTCGGGATCCACCATCTCATAGGTGGTGTTGGTAGGAATTAAACAGGGATCCTCATACAAGAATCTTGGAGGTGACAACCACATGTCACATAGGCCTGCTGCCGGTTCAGGTCTTGTTCCACGATCAGCTGGGTTAAGGTCAGTGGAGATGTACTGCCACTGCCCAGGAGTAGAAAAACTTCTAATGCGTTCTACTCTGTTGCTGACATATACATAGAATTGTTTTGTTTGGTTGTATATATAACCAAGCACAACTTTACTATCTGTGTAGAAAGCAAATGAATCAATTGCAATGTCCATTTCGTTTTTAATAACTTCAGCAATCTCTACTGCTAGCACAGCTGCACAAAGCTCAAGTCTTGGCACAGAGTGTGCAGGTTTTGGGGTTAGTTTGGCCTTACCCAGGACAAATCCACAGTGAGGCTTGTTGGTTCCTGGGATTCTCAGATAGGCTACTGCAGCTATGGCTTCGATAGACGCATCAGAGAAAATGTGTATTTCTCTTCTGATGGCAGCTGAAAGAGAGCTGGGAACGTAACAACGTGAGACTTGGAGTTGTTCTAATATTTTCAGAGACTCCTTCCATATCTTCCACCTTTGTTGTTTCTCAATAGGCAGAGAAGTATCCCAGTCTATGTTCTCGGTGGTAAACTGTCTCAGCAATTTCTTGCCTTGAATGGTGACGGGGGCTATGAAGCCAAGAGGATCATAGATGCTGTTCACAACAGATAAAACTCCTCGCTTGGTAAAAGGTTTGTCACTGGCTGACACTTGGAAGGTGAATGTGTCTTGCTTAATGTCCCACAGCAAACCTAGGCTTCGTTGTATAGGAGGAACATCAGAACCAAGATCGAGGTCTTTCAAGTTGGTTGCATGATCTTCAGAGGGGAACGCTTTCATTACCTTCTGGCTGTTAGAGATAATCTTGTGAAGTCTGAGATTTGCTACAGACAGCATTGCCTGCGTTCTGGTGAGGAGATCGATTGCCTCTTCACTTGTGGGTAAGGATTTAAGTCCATCGTCTACATAGAAGTTCTTCTCAACAAATTGACGAGCATCAGATCCATACCCCTTCTCACCTTCCTGGGCTGTCCTTCTCAATCCATAGATTGCTACAGCAGGAGAGGGGCTGTTGCCGAAGACATGTACCTTCATCCGGTAATCTGTGACCTTGTTGTTGACATCATTGTCTTTGTGCCATAGAAACCTGAGGTAGTTCCTGTTGTCTTCCTTGACAATGAAGCAGTGGAACATTTGCTGGATGTCAGCCATTACTGCAACAGGTTCTTGTCTGAAGCGGATGAGTACTCCTATGAGGTTGTTGTTTAGGTTAGGCCCAGTGAGGAGCAGGTTGTTTAGAGAAACGCCTTCATGCTGAGCACTGGAATCAAGCACCACTCTGATTTGATTAGGCTTGCGAGGGTGATACACGCCAAAGGATGGAAGGTACCAGCATTCTTCTCCTTCCTTTAGTGGTGGTGCAGGTTCTGCATGATCTCTATCAAATATATTTTGCATGAAGTCTACAAAATGTTTTTCCATTTCTGGTTTCCTCTTTAGGGTGCGTTTTAAAGAGGAAAATCTCGAAACTGCTTGCTGTAGATTGTTTGGTAATTTTGGTCTTGGGGAACGGAAAGGCAAAGGTGCTACCCAGCTGTTAGACTCATCCTGAGCAAATTCTTTGTCCATAACCTTGAGAAATTCTTTATCCTCTCTTGCAAGTGCCAACTTATTGTCTTCACTTGTAGAATTGAACACTGTTGCTCCAAGACTGTCATCCCAGGACAGGAATGTGTTCATATTATCTTGGTGGTCAAGCTGCCACTTACTGTTGTTCAGCTTCTCTTTCACCCAGTAATGGTGTGGGCATGGCTGAAAATAAGTGTTGCGACCATTTGGCAAAATGTGAGTTTTAAATGAGGAAATCTTGGTAGGCTTCTTCATCTTGTCTATACAGACGTTGCCTATGATAACCCAACCTAAATCAAGGCGTTGGGCAAACGGAGCATCATGTGGTCCGTTGATTTGCTGGCGTACCTTATGTACCCTGAGAATGTCTCTACCGAGCAGAAGTAGGATCTCTGCACTCTTGTCAAGGGCTGGTATTTCTTTCGCTATAGCCCTTAGATGAGTGTGATGAAGAGCAGCCTCTGACGTAGGAATCTCATCTTTGTTGGATGGTATCTGGTTGCACTCAACAAGTGTGGGTAAGGGTATCTCCTGATTGTTGAGAGAAGCCACTATAAGTCCACTGGCTCTTCTTCCGGAGACCTCTGTAATGCCACTACAAGTACCCAAGGTGTAAGGGTAAGCATCTCCTTTTAAGTTGAACAGGTCAAAGAGTTCTGATCTTGCGAGTGAACGGTTGCTCTGATCGTCCAGGATGGTATACACCTTTACGGCCCTTTCCGGTTGACCCTTGGGGTATACGTTGACTAGACATATCTTTGCGCAGGACTTGTCGCAAAGGTCGTCTCCGCAGACTTCTGTGCATGAAGAAGATACAGTAGTAAGATTTGCTGCTTGCTCTGCATTCTCCCCGCCATGATTTATCGCGGGAGTGGAATGTGCAGGTGGAGCAGGACTGAATTGAGATGGATGGAGCGCTTGCACATGGTCCTCACAGCCGCACTCTATGCATTCAATAGTAGTTTTACAGTCTTTAGCGAAATGTTCAGTAGACGCACAACATCGGTAACATACCCTAAATTTCTTTAGAAGCTCTTTGCGTTCCTGGAGCGGTTTCTTTCTGAAGCCAATGCATTTCTTGAGAGGATGTGGCTTCTTATGAATAGGACATAGGCGATTAGGATTTTCAATCTTTTCACCTTGGTTGTACTTGTCTGGAGCTGATGAGGGTGTGGGAAGGACATCAGTCTTTTTCACTGACACTGGACCTCTGTGGTTTCTATAGTTAGAACGTGGGCTGTCGTACTTAGGATGGGGTGAACCAGGACCACTGGACTCACTGGAGGTAAAGCTTGGGTCATTCTTGGATTCTGCAATGTTCCTGATAAATTCACAGAAGTAAGAAAATGGAGGAAAGGAGACTTGCTTTTCTTTTTTGTATCTCGACCCAAGTGTAGTCCACCTTTCTTGAATATTGTACGGCAGCTTGGAAACTATTGGGTTTACCCCACGAGCTGTGTCTAGGTAACTGAGGCCAGGTAGGTGTGGGTCTGCCTTGGCCAGCTGGAGCTCTAAGAGTAGGTCGCTGAGCTCTTGGAATTTTTCATTGTCTTTGCCAGATATTTTTGGAAAACCTTGCAGCCGTTTAAACAGAGCATTCTCTATGGCTTCAGGACTGCCAAAGCTTTGTTCCAGTCTCTCCCAAGCAGCGATGAGGCCTGCAGTTGGATTCTCAATGTGGACAGATCTCAATCTCTTGACACGTTCTGTAGACTGTGGACCGAGCCACCTGATCAGCAGATCTAGTTCTTCAGCAGCAGTAATGCCAATGTCACTAATAACGGTTCTGAAGGCACATTTCCAGCCCCTGTAGTTCTCAGGCTGGTCGTCAAACCTTGTGAGGCCGATTTTAGTAAGTTCGCGGCGAACCATGTATCTTGCAAACTCTGTCATGTCAGTTCTCTCTGACTTTGGGCAGAGTATTGCTGGCTGAGTAGTGCTGATCATATTATTTGCAGAGTTCTGGCTAAGAGACATAGGGAAATACGGGTCTGCACGGGCGTTCAATCCAGGAGATAGTTTAAAGTCCATAGGTTTAGCTACACATGGAACTGGAACTATGTGGTTGCCAGGAGTCTGGTGACTTGCTAGCATATTGGATTGCACCTGGGCGTCTGTGTAATGAGCTTGCTGAGGTGCAGGGTTCTGGTGCAATGTGGTATGTGGAGAAAGGTAAGGATGACAAATTGGTAATGCATTGTACTGACCTTGGATGCAGAATGCTGCAGAAGAATCTGTGCCCCGTTGCTCTGGAGAAATATTTGCGCTGTCAGGATCATTAGCAGCAATCACAGGTTCACTGTTTTGGCTTAGTACATAGTCTCTTGTGCGCTTAAGAGGATCTTCTACCTCCACTTCACATACACTGATGCTGTCTCTTTCACTTCCCCTGGCAGCTTCTTCTAAAACCTTTAACCTTGCCATAGCTGTGGCATGCTCGCATTGTTTGTTTAAAGTTTCTATTTCCGCCTTTTGGCGCGCTGCATCGGCTTCCATATCTGCCTTTTGGCGCGCTGAATCGGCTTCCATATCTGCCTTTTGGCGCGCTGCATCGGCTTCCATATCTGCCTTCTGGCGCGCTGCATCGGCTTCCATATCTGCCTTCTGGCGCGCTGCATCGGCTTCCATATCTGCCTTCTTTTGCGCAAAGACGGCCTGTATTTTAGTAGCCTCTGCTTCTGCCCGCGCTCTTATGAGCTGTTCGCTGAGCGTGGAATATTTTGAAGATCTTGACTTAGAAGATAGTTTTGAACGACTGGTAGACTTAGAAATGCGAGGCGACGTTTCCTGTAATTGCGCGATTCTTGCCTCTGTGTTAGACTTAATTTTGCATACTAGGCTGTCTCGTTCCAAATTAAGTTTCTGGAAGCTTTCAAATTCTTCTAAAGAATCCTTTGTATTAAGTTTCTTCAAAATGCCAACATATTCCTGGCTTTTCAGTGAATAATGTTCATATGCTGTACAAAGCTGTTCTAGAGCTCCCTCTAGTGGTGAAACATTGTGAGCAGGCTGTGAGATGGTGGAGATGTGACTCAGCAATCTTTGCCAGAAGTTTGAGACAGCAGAAGAAAGTTCATGTTTTGCACCTTCTAGATTCTCTGTAACCTTCCATGTAGGCTTAGCAGAGCGTTTAGCGCTCTCACTATACTGCAGACTAGGATCCATACTTTCTTCTGACTGTAGGTACTGTTCACCTTGAGAAGACTGTGCAATGTTCTCTTCAGACATGACACCTCACAGACAGGATGTGGATAATACAGAGGTGGGGGTGCTAGCTTGCTAGAAGGGTCTATGCTGTGGGGTCACACACACTGATGATTTCTTCTGCAGGCAGTTGCTTGTCTGTGACTATCTCTGCAGGAGCTGCACACTGACTATACAGCAGGATCTGGCAGATATATAAGCATCTTTTCACTATTCTGACTCCATGACCAGGCTGTAAGTTGTAGGGCCCTTGAGACAATCTCACTGTATATGTCTGTATTGAACCGGTACTCACACCAAGACACTGTCAGATAGCGTCAACTCAGCTGAAGAGGCACGTGGGAAGTTTCCAGAGAAGTTTATTTTCAGGCTGAAATACTTGTAATGTACACAAACCAGCAGGTGAAAAGATGATATTTTGCCAGAGTTGAGCAGGAGATGACTACACAGTATGGGAACCATGAGGAAAGACAACTAAGCACAGAAAGAAGGGAGGAGCTATTACCTCAGAGCCTAGCTACAGGGAGATAGCAGGGACAAACTAAATAAAGCAAAGCAACTGCAATAGGAGCATATAACATAACATGACAGTGAATAGAAACCTAAGTCGAGGGACATGACACCCCCACTTGTTGGATCTTGCACCAGTTGTGAAAAGTAATTGTAAATCTCTGATTTGCCTACAGGAATCTCACTTAATACCAGAATTTCTTGATAGGATGCTGAAAAACTGGATACAGGCTCTGTTTCATTCAATGTACTGCTATTTTTTAAGAGGAGTATCAATACTTGTTTGTAAAGGAGTACAATTTGGGTTGATAGCTCAGAAAAAGGATAAAAGGGGACGATATGTTTTTCAGCACTGTATTATCGATGGTATTGAACGTGTAGTAGCAGTTATATACAAGTACTTGGGAGGATGGGTTTCGGTCCAGTATTCAGAAAATGGATAAAAAATTATATATCTTAGACCACGGGCACATGCTCTAATAAAGGGGGAAAAAACATCTAACTTTCAGGGGTGCCTTTTGTCCCCTCTTTTGTTTGCTTCTGCAATTGAGCCTCTTGCTGTGGCAATAAGAGAAGGTTTGAGTATTTGTGGACTTAGACAAGGTGGCTTGGAAGAAAAAATTATGTTATATGCAGATGATGTAATGTTGTTTTTAGAGGATAGGGGGAGAACGCTGTTCCGAGCTATGGAAAAAATATATGAATTCTCTGGTTATTCTGGTGTACAGATTAATCTTGATAAAAGTTTAATTATGACTCTCCATAATTTAAGAACGGATGGCGCTCTCCCTTTTCCTGTTTGCAACACTTCGTTCAAATATTTGGGGATACAGGTCTCTAAAAATATTGACAATTATGTTGAATTAAATATAAAACCTTTAATAACCACATTTAGAGAGAAAGTTAAAATATGGTCAAAACTCCCACTTTCTCTACACGGGCGATCTGCGTTGGTTAAATCTGTGCGTCATTCAACCTCAGCTATTATATTTTCTGGTAAATAGTCCAGTATAGCTGAACCCCAACATATTCAAAACAATAGATGCAATTTATACGGATATAATATGGAATGTTTGCAATTCAAAAATTAGATTGAATACCCTGCAGAGAAATAAAGAGGAGGGGGATTTAGCCATTCCAAACACTCAAATGTACTTTTTGGCAGGCCAAATGTCTCAGTGGAGAGGCTCGGGCATAAATACCTGTGAAGATATCCCTGGAAAATTGTTAAGGTATTATGGAGCTGGGATTCGGGCTATGGTAATATTAGAAGCCAACTCAAAAATCTTTTCTGGTAAATGCCCCACTGGGGTGATGTTTCAGAAAGTATGGAGTAAAGTAAACAAATTTGTTGGTATTGGAGATTACACTGAAATGTCGCTTTTATGGAGAAATTTGAAAATGGAGGAATGATATAAATTGCACTGCGTGCCTCCTTCACGGCGTACCTGGAGGGAACCCTCGTTACCCGGTAGTATATCTCTATATTGCTGTACATACCTGTATTTACCGGTACCGGAAGGTACAAGAGTTTCGGTGGATAGTGGCGTATGGTTATAAGTACTCAGGCCCTTTTAGAGTTGGAGTTGGAATCACGTAATAGTTTGCTGTTGTAGCAGCGGTGTTGATCCTGTGGGTGCCGTCTGATTCATAGTGGGCCACTGTAAAGGTGAACTATTGAGGAGAGTCTATATTGCTTGCTGGCAATCGTGGTTGAAGTTGCACGCCTGCGGGTGTATTTATCTTTACTTACATATACCAGCCGTGACTATATACATTGTAGTAAACATGACCAAACGCAGGGGTAGAGCAGCACCAAGGAAGTTGACAGAATACTTTCCTAATCCGGCTCTTTCCCAGGAAAAAGATTGTCAGCTGCTTCTCTTGCTCAGCAAGATGCGGTGAATCTGTCCCCCCGTGGTTCCCCGCAAATCCAGGAAGGACTATCACCAGTGGTTATCGCTTCAATCCCGGCTTCAATTCCGGCAGCAGCACCCAGTGGAGATGGTGCTATATGTGGTGGCATATTTTCACCTTCACTGGCAAACAAAGGTCTGGTCTATAAAAAAACGTCACTAGTGGACGATGTTATGTTGTCTCAAATCCTAACGGATGAACCCTGTGATATTTCTCAGTTTCCTTCATCTGATGCACCTATTACGGTGGACACATTAAAAGGAATGTTAGTCCTACTCCAAAATAGCATAAATAAGAGTGTGTCATCTCTGGTCAGTAAACTACAATCCAAAGTTAATGCACTGGGGGAGCGCACGGACCATTTAGAACGTAAGATGGAAGATTTTTCAAATGCCCATAATGAACTTGTGGATGCTCATAATGGACTGGAAGATGATGTTTCTTGGCTTAAACACAAGGTCACAGATGCTGAGGACCGTTCAAGGCGTAATAACATTAAAATCCAGGGTATACCAGAGGAGGTGCCTCCTATTGAATTAGCTGGATATGTGAGAAATTTATTTCTTGCAATGGTACCAACGCTTTTGGAGCTGGATTTGACAATAGATCGGGTGCATAGACTACCTAAATCAAAAGCAGCCCCACATAAGGCGCCTCGTGACACGTTGTCTAGAATACATTTTTTCCATGTAAAAGAGAGACTGATGTTTGAAGCCAGAAGAATGGGTTCGCTCCCGACTCCGTGTCACGGTCACAGGGTATGTGGACCCACTAGGCCGCTCCGCCGTAGCGGAGAGGCAGCTGACCACGTCACAGTCTATATGAAAGTCAATCGTAGATAGTAACGCTTGGGTAGCTGAACTAGTCCAGACGGTGGCAGTGGCTTCAGCTCGGATGAATGCCGGTGCAGCAGGTAGTAGTAGATGTGGCGGGCAGTATCCGATGTGGCAGAAGACACTGGACGTGGCAGAAGACATTGGATGTGGCAGAAGACACTGGATGTGGCAAACGACAGCAGGTGAAATAGACACGACTCCAACACTGGTATGCACAGGAACAAGAACAGTACGGGACAGAGGAACAGGTAACAGGGTACGGGTAACGACTGGAACGGGAAACACTGAGGGACCATTTGCAAGACAGACTGGGATAAACTAACAACGCTAAGGCAAGGATCAGAAGGCCTGGGGCCTTCTTACAGACCAGGAAATCATGGCAGTTGATGATGATGACGCTTATCTTTGTGCACCTGCTGGCCCTTTAATGCCGGGCATGAGCGTGTGCGCGCCCCCTTACGGGACACAGCAAAACAGAGTGGAAGTGAGCGCTGGCGTCTCCTAGGAAGGAGATGAGGACCAGCGCTCACGGATCCATGGCTGCGGGCGTCAGGAGGTGAGTAAACCCGACGGCCCACGGCCATGGACGCTACACTATCCCCCCACTTACACCCCCTCTTCTTGGGGCCAGAGCGAGAGGAACTTTTTAATAAGAGCAGGAGCACTGAGGTTCTCTTCTGGCTCAAAGGACCTCTCTTCAGGACCAAACCCTCTCCAGTCCACCAAATAGAAAGTCCTTCCTCCTACCCTTTTGCAGTCCAGGATCTCCTTTACCTCGAATACATCAGAAGGACCGCTGGGAACAACTGTGGAACTAGAAGTCTTGCTGTAGCGGGTCAGGACCACTGGTTTCAGGAGGGACACATGGAAGGAGTTGGGGATTCTGAGGGTAGGAGGCAGCCACAGCTTATAGGAAACAGGGTTGATCTGTTGAAGAATCTTGAAAGGACCAAGGAACCGGGGAGCAAACTTGTATGAGGGTACCTTCAAGTGAATGTTCCGAGAGGACAGCCAGACTTTAGTATCTGCCTTTCGCTTCATGCGATCGACTGCCAGCAAAATAGAGGACCGGGTCTGTTGCCAGATTTGCAGGAAGTCCCCATATGAAGAGCCAGCAGCGGGTACTTGAGATGTGGTCGACACTGGAAGAGGGACTCTAGGATGTTGACCGTCTCTAATCTGCAGAGGATTAGCAGTGATAATGCAGGACGGGTCTATGATAGTCTGAAGGGACTCCACCGTGTCTTCCGTTTCAAATGATCTGGACAGGGCATCGGCCCTCACATTCTTGTCAGCGGGACGGTAGTGGAGTAGAAATTGGAAACGGGTGAAAAGCAGCGACCACCTGGCTTGACGAGGATTCAGTCTTTGAGCGGACTGAAGGTAGGTAAGGTTCTTGTGGTTGGTGTAGATCAAGATGTGGTGAGCTGCGCCCTCTAGAAGATGTCTCCACTCCTCCAGAGCCAATTTGATGGCCAGTAGCTCCCGATCTCCAATATAGTAATTGCGCTCAGCAGAAGAAAAAAGTCTTGAGTAGTAGCCACATACTACTGCCTTTCCTTTGGAGCTCCTCTGGAACAGAAGTGCACCTGCACCAACAGAGGAAGCGTCCACCTCCAATGAGAACTGTCGAGATACGTCAGGGAGATGGAGGATCGAATCTGAAGTGAAGGCTTTCTTGAGGCTAATCAATGCGGACTCTGCCTCTGGAGTCCATACCTTGGCATTCACACCCTTCTTGATAAGGGTAGAGATGGGAGCCATCAGAGAAGAAAAGTTCGGAATAAACTGCAGGTAGAAATTGGCGAATCCCAGGAACCGTTGTGCCCTTAGGCACAGAGGACGTGGCCACTCCAGGACAGACTTTAGTTTCTCAGGGTCCATCTTAAGACCTTGATCCGAAATGACGTAGCCCAGGAAGGGCAAAGACTTCTTTTTCAAAGACGCACTTCTCCAATTTGGCATATAAGCAATTCTCTCTTAGTTGCAGAAGAACTTGACGGACATGCCTCCGATGGGTCATCGGATCTGGGGAGAAAATCAAAATATCATCGAGATAAACTACAACACACATATAGAGGAGATCTCGGAAAATATCATTGACGAATTCCTGAAATACTGCGGGAGCGTTACACAGTCCGAAGGGCATCACTAGGTATTCGTAGTGCCCATCGCAGGTGTGAAATGCCGTCTTCCATTCGTCACCCCGGCGAATCCGGATTAGGTTATAAGCCCCCCGCAGATCAAGCTTCGAAAAAATGTTGGCTGCTCGTATGCGATCAAACAGCTCGGATATAAGTAGCAACGGGTATTTGTTCTTGACCGTGATCTGGTTGAGACCACGGTAGTCAATGCAGGGTCGAAGAGATCCATCTCTCTTCTTAATGAAGAAGAAGCCGGCCCCAGCCGGGTAGGAAGATTTTTGAATAATACCCCTCTCCAAATTCTCCTTGATATAGGCTGACATAGATAAAGTCTCTGGCAAGGAGAGAGGATATACTCGTCCACGGGGAAGAGAAGCATTAGGAACCAGTTCAATGGGACAGTCATAATTCCGATGTGGAGGCAACATCTCAGCCTCTCGTTTGCAGAAGACATCCGCAAAACTGGCAGACGGAGATAGTAGACCGGAGAGTGACTGAGGCAGAGGGGGCATAGCAGGACGGACTTGTGACAGGCAATGGCTATGGCATCTGGAACCCCATTGAAGAACTCCAGTCAAGAACCGGGGCGTGTAAGCGGAGCCATGGCAGACCCAGCAGGATAGGATTGATATTCTTAAGGAGTTGATCCTGACGTGTGCGTAGGTCATGCATCTCCGTCTGTATCTTCTGGACTGCGGTCTTGGGCTGGCCAGCGGGTTCCATGGCCTGAGCGTACTGTCATGGTCACAGGGTATGTGGACCCACTAGGCCGCTCCGCCGTAGCAGAGAGGCAGCTGACCAGGTCACAGTCTATATGAAAGTAGATAGTAACACTTGGGTACCTGAACTAGTCCAGACGGTGGCTGTGGCTTCAGCATGGATGGAGGCCGTGCAGCAGGTAGCGCCAGACGTGGTGGGCAGTATCCGATGTGGCAGAAGACACTAGACGTGGCATACGACACTGGGCGTGGCAAACGACAGCAGGTGCAGTAGACACGACTCCAACACTGGTATGCACAGGAACAAGAACAGTACGGGACACAGGAACAGGAAACACTAAGGGACCATTTGCAAGACAGACTGGGATAAACTAACAATGCTCAGGCAAGGATCAGAAGGCCTGGGGCCTTCTTATAGACTAGGAAATCATGGCAGTTGATGATGATGACGATTTCCTTTGTGCCTTAAAGGGCCAGCGCTGGCGTCTCCTAGGAAGGAGATGGGGACCAGCGCTCACGGATCCATGGCGTCGGGAGGTGAGTAAACCCGACAGCCCGCGGCCATGGACGCTACACTCCCTACACTGCTATCTCTTTATTCCCAGATCTCTCAGCTGCCACTCTTCAAGCTCGCAGAGAATTTCTTCAAATTACGAAAACCCTACATGATTCTGGCATCAAGTATAAATGGGGATTTTCTACAAAATTGTTGATAACCTACAATAGAACACTCATTATGGCTACCTCCGTGGAGGAAGGTTTATTGTTGTTACAAAAATTGAACATTCTTACATCTGGTACTCCCCTTAACTGGTTGCCGACACAGGACGAGTATGCTCGTCCTGAGCGGCGAGCACTTCGCGCATTAGGACGAGCATACTCGTCCTGTGTGACAGCCGTCCCTGCGCGCGATCAAGAGCGGGGCAACGGCTGTAATACACAGCCACGGCCCCGCTCTGACAGCGGAGAGGGGAGAAACATCTTCGCTCCACCGTTAACCCTTTGAATGCCGCGATGAAAGCAGATCAAAGAAGGGGGACTGCACATTGATCGCGTTACAGTTATCTTCACATTATCTTCACATTGATGGCCAGACAGCCCAGGGTCCATTGAAGGACCCCAGGGCTGTCTGAACATATTTCCTGTTGTTAGGGCATACTGAGGTATGCCCTAACAACTGCCTGTGTACAATCAGTACACAGGCTAATGTACTGGCATATAGATCTATGCCAGTACATTACAGTTACAAAATCAAAATGATAAATCCAGGGGCGTAGCTAAAGGCTCATGGGCCCCGATGCAAAAATTCTTACAGGGCCCCCCCCCCCCGCAAACTTCTCATGGCCGACGGTCCGCAGCTTTCAGCTGCATCGCTGGGTCTCCTAAGTGACCCAACAATGCAGCACTAGCAGCCAGGGGCGTCACTAAGGCTGGGTTCACACACACTATTTACGGACGTAATTCGGGCGTTTTAGCATTGAATTACGTCCGAAAATGCGTCTCAAAAGCGTTGGCAAACATCTGCCCATTCATTTGAATGGGTCTTACGATGTTCTGTGCCGACCGTCATTTTTTTTTACGCGCCGCTGTCAAAAGGAGGCGCGTAAAAAAGACGCCCACGTCAAAGAAGTGCCTGTCACTTCTTCAGACGTAAATGGAGCCGTTTTCCATGAACTCCATAGAAAAACAGCTCCAATTACGTCCGTCATGGACGCAGCGAAAGACGCCTGCACATGCCATTACGGCTGAAATTACGGTGCTGTTTTCTCCTGAAAACAGCACCGTAATTTCAGCCGTAACAGACGCTGCCATGTGAACATACCCTCAGGGCTTAAAATGTCAGGGAAATAGCCCCAATACATATGTGTCCGCCCCAAAAAAATGTGTGTATAGGAGACAGCATAGCATATCTATAACACTACGACCCTATAAACTATGGATAGGATTAGATACAGTGGCTCAGCAGACAGTATCACACATGATAGGATTAGATACAGTGGCTCAGAAGGCAGTATCACACATGATAGGATTAGATACAGTGGCCCAGCAGACAATATCACACATGATAGGATTAGATACAGTGGCTCAGCAGACAGTACCACACATGATAGGATTAGATACAGTGGCTCAGAAGGCAGTATCACACATGATAGGATTTGATACAGTGGCTCAGCAGACAGTATCACACATGATCGGATTAGATATAGGGCCCAGCAGACAGTATCACACAAGATACGATTAGATACAGGGCCCAGCAGACAGTATCACACATGATTGGATTAGATACACAGCTCAGCAGACAGTATCACACATGATTGGATTAGATACAGGGCCCAGCTCGCTGACATTGCGTCTCCAGCGCTGGACCCAGGATAGGTAAGAATAATAATTTTGCTTCTTTATGTGTTACTGATTATTTTTGTGTGTTTGTGTTTTTTTTACAGGTTCGGTTGTTGGACTTCGGATTCGAGGACTTCAATGACGGCGTTTTTTTTATTCTCAATAAAATTGTTAATGAGGGTTGTGTTTTTTTATTTCAATAAAATATTTTTTCTATGTGCTTGTATCTTTTTAACCCCTTCCCGACATTTGACGTAAATGTACGTCATGGAGAGCATTGACTTCCCGCAAAATGCCGTACATTTACGTCAAATGTTTGGCACCGGCTCAGAAGCTGAGTCGGTGCCATCATCGTCGGATCTCAGCTGTATCTGACAGCTGACATCCGGCTGTAATGGCGGGGACCGAAATTAGCTTCGATCCCCGCCATTAACCCCTTAAGTGCAGCGCTCAAACGCGATCGCTGCACTTAAGGTGTTTGCAGCTCATCGGAGCCCCAGCAATGAAATTGCCGGGGTTCCGGTGGCTGCAATGGCAACCGGAGGCCTAATACTGGCCTCCCGGTCTGCCTAGCACCGAAGCCGGTCAAGATCCGGCCGGCGGCGGAGCCTGATCGACTTCCGTAGCTGCCGGCAAGATGGCGCCGGGTCAGGAGCTGATCCGGCGTCATCAGCGGTGGAAGTCAGCTGTACTGCACAGCTGACATCCACCTGTAACGGCAGGAACCGGAGCTAGCTCCGATCCCTGCCATTAACCCCTTCGATGCAGCAATCGAAAGCGATTGCTGCATCGTAGCGGTAACTAGCAGATCGCCAGCCCTGAGAGGCAATCGGGACTGGCGACTGCTGTTATGGCAACAGGAGACACAATGGTCTCTTGCTCTGCCATTACGGAAGCCGACTTAGGCCCCGCCGGGAGGCGAAGCCTAATCGGCTTGCTGTCAGTGAATGACTGACAGATCTAATACATTGCACTACATAGGTAGTGCAATGTATTAGAAAAAAAAAATCTGACCGTTGGACCTTCAAGTCCCCTAGTGGGACTTGAAGAAAAGTGTAAAAAAAAGTATAAAAAAGTGTAAAAAAAAAGTGAAAAAAATAAAAGTTTGAAAACAATAAAAGTTTCAAGTAATCAAATAAAACACAATCCCCCTTTTACTCTTATCAAGTCCTTTATTATTGAAAAATAATAATAAACCATATGTATTTGGTATCGCCACGACCATAACGACCTGAGGTATCAAAATATTATTTTATTTATTGCACGCGGTGAACAGCGTAAAAAAAAAACGTAAAAAACTTTACCAAAGTTTCTGTTTTTTGGTCACATTGCCCTACAAATATTAGAATAAAAAGTGATCAAAAAGTCGCACGTATCCAAAAATGGTACCTAGAAAAACTATAGCTCGTCCCACAAAAAACAAGCCCTCATACACCTCCGTCGACAAAAAAATTAAAAACTTATGGTTCTCACAACTTGGCGACAGAAAAAATACATTCTTTTTACAAAAGTAATTTTATTGTGCAAAAAGTTGTAAAACATAAAAAAGTGCTATAAATTAGGTATCGCCAGAATCGTGCTGAACCACAGAATAAAGTTATCATGTAATTTATAACGCATGGTGAACGCTGTATAAAAAAAACGAAAAAAGCTGTGCCAGAATTGCGTTTTTTTGTTTACCTGGCATCCCAGAAAATAGGATAAAAGGTGATCAAAAAGTCACATGTACCGCAAAATGGTACCAATAATAACTACAGCTCGTCCCGCAACAAACCAGCCCTCATACCGCTACGTCTATGAAAAATAAAATTAGTTATGGCTCCAATAAGTCAGGAAATAAAAAAATATGCAGTTGTGCCCGTGGGGAACATTTCTTCTGTTTCAAGAGGCGATTTATCAAGGACCTAAAATTAGGGAACCAGGAAGGGGAGAGCCCAAACATATCCGCTGGAAGCGACGGTGCCCGTATTATACCAGGACAACACTTTCCCAGCAAAATTCCCCAAACTACAAAAGGTGTGGAGTGTGGACCAAAAGGGGGATAAGAAATGACACCATTTATCAGTGCGACACTGGCCTGTGCGGAAAGGATTGCTTCACAGCGTAAGGGGAGATTCACACGAACGTTGCGTTTTTGCGCGCGCAAACAACGCAGCGTTTTGCGAGCGCAAAAACCATTTGACAGCTGCGTGTGTCATGCGTGTCTGATGCGCGGCTGCGTGATTTTCGCGCAGCCGGCATCATAGAGATGAGGCTTGTCAACGCCCGTCACTGTCCAAGGTGCTGAAAGAGCTAAATCTTTCAGCACCCTCGACAGTGAATGCCGAACACAACAGCGAAAAACCTGTAAAAAAAAAAGATAAAGTTCCTACTTACCGAGAACTTCCCGGCCGTTGCCTTGGTGACGCGTCCTTGGTGACGCGTCCTTGGTGACGCGCCTCTCTTGACATCGGGCCCCACCTCCCTGGATGACGCAGCAGTCCAAGTGACCGCTGCAGCCTGTGATTGGCTGCAGCCTGTGCTTGGCCTGTGATTGGCTGGAGCTGTCACTTGAACTGAAGTGTCATCCCGGGAGGTCGGACTGCAGGAAGGAGACAGGAGTAATCGGTAAGTTAGAACTTCGTTTTTTTTTTACAGGTTAATGTATTTTGGGATCGCAAGTCACTGTCCATGGTGCTGAAACAGTTTAACTCTTTCAGCACCATGGACAGTGACTATCTCCTGACGTCGCGTACCGATAATTTTTTTGCCGGGATCGGCCAAAACGAGTTTGGCCGAACCCGGTGAAGTTCGGTACGCTTGTCCGGCTTCGCTCATCGCAAAGACACTCCGTTTGGATGTTCGGAAACAGAAAAGCACGTGGTGCTTTTCGGTTTTCATTCATCCTTTTCACTGCTGTTGCGCGAATCACGCTCGTCCCACGGAAGTGCTTCCGTGTGGTGCGCGTGATTTTCACGCACCCATTGACTTCAATGGGTGCGTGATGCGCGAAATACGCAGAGTTATTGAACCTGTCGCGCATTTTGCGCAGCAGACAAACGCTGCGCAAAAAGCACGGACTGTCTGTACTGCCCCATAGACTTGTATTGGTCCATGCGTGCCGCGTGAAAACCACGCGGCCCGCACGGACCGAATACACGCTCGTGTGAATCCCCCCTAACACACATCTATGGATTATTTTTATTTTTTTATACCACCTGACTATGCCCCTTATATACTCCGCCCTGCTTACATGTACCCCCACATTATAAAACACCAGCAATACTCAAACAAATATAGTACCAAGCAAAATCCGCTCTCCAAAAGCCAAATGGTGCTCCCTCGGCTCTGAACCCTACAGCGTCCCCAAACAGCAGTTTCCTTCAACATATATGGCATCGTCATACCCGGGAGAACCCTTTTAACAATTTTTGGGGTGTGTGTCTCCAGCGTCATAAGCTGGGCATGACATATTTGCCACTGAATGGAATATCTAGGGAAAAATATAAATTTTTAATTTGCACCATCCGCAGCGCATTCATTTATGGAAAAGACCTGTGGGGTGAAAATGCTCACTACACCCCTTAATAAATGCCTTGAGGGGTGCAGTTTCCATAGTGGGGGTCACTTATCAGGGGTTTCTTTTTATTATTTCACATCTGAGCCTCTGCAGTTGTGAACCAATACTTTGTAAATCGCCAAATTAGGCCTCCACTCCGCATGGTACTCTTCACTTCTGAGCCCTGTCATATGTCCAGACAAAAGATTAGGGCCACATGTAGGGTGTTTCTAAAACCGGGAAACACCGCATAATAATTAGAGAGCTGCCTTGTTATGGTGGCACAAGCCGGGCACCACATATTGGCATATCTATGGAAAAAAATCCCATTTTCACTCTGCAACATCGAGTGAACACTAATTTCTACAAAACACCTGCAGGGTTAAAATGCTTACTACACCCCTTGGTAAATGCATTGAGGGGTGTAGTTTCCAAAATGGGGTCACTTCTGGGGGGTTTCCACTGTTTTGGGCCCACAGGCGCCCAGAAACCAATCCAGCAACATCTGCACTCCAAATGGCAGTCCTTCCCTTCTGAGCCCTGCCGTTTGCCCAAACAGCAGTTTATGACCACATATGGGGTATTGCCGTACTCGGGAGAAATTGCTTTACAAATGTTGGGTTCTTTTTTTCCTTTATTTGTTGAGAAAATGAAAAAATTTGAGCTAAAGCTACGTCTTATTGAAGAAAAAGGACTGTTTTTATTTTCACTGCCTAATTCTAATAAATTCTATGAAACATCTGTGGGGTCAAAATGCTCACTACACCCCTAGATGAATTCCTCAAGAGGTGTAGTTTCCTAAATGGAGTCCCTTTTTGGGCGTTTTCATTGTTTTGTCCCCTCAGGGGCTTTGCAAATGTGACCTGGCCTCCGCAAATCATTCCTGCTAAATGTGATCTCAAAAAGCCAAATAGTGCTCTTTCCCTTCTAAGCCCTGCCGTGTGTCCAAACAGCCGTTTATTACCACATGTGGGGTATTGTTTTACTCGGGAGAAATTGCTTTACAAATTTTGTGGTGCTTTTGCTCCTTCAGTCCTTCTGGAAATGAGAAAAAATTAGCTAAACCTAGATTTTTTGGGAAAAAATGTAGATTATTATTTTCAGGGCCTACTTCCAATAATTTCTGCAAAAAAACTGTGGGGTCAAATCGCTCACTATACCCCTAGATAATTTCCTTAATGGGTGTAGTCTCCAAAATGGGGTCACTTGTTGGGGGTTTCCACTGTTTTGTCACCTCAGGGGCTTTGTAAATGTGACATGGCCTCCGCAAACCATTCCTGCTAAATGTGTACTCCAAAAGCCAAATAGCGCTCTTTCCCTTCTCAGCCACGCCGTGTTTCCAAACAACCGTTTATTACCACATGTGAGGTATTGTTTTACTCGGGAGAAATTGCTTTACAAATTTTGCAGTGCTTTTTCTCCTTTAGTCCTTGTGGAAATGAGGAAAAAAAACGCTAAACCTACATTTTCTTTGAAGAAATGTTGATTTTAATTTTCACGGCCTACTTCCAATAATTTCTGTAAAAAACCTGTGCGGTCAAAATGCTCACTACACCCCTAGATAATTTCCTTGAGGTGTCTAGTTTCCCAGATGGGGTCACTTTTGGGGGATTTTTACTGTTTTGTCACTGCAAGAGCCCTTCAAACCTGACATGGTGCCTAAAATATATTCTAACAAAAATAAGGCCCCAAAATCCACTAGGTGCTCCTTTGCTTCTGAGGCCGGTGCTTCATTCCAGTAGCACGCTACGCCCACATGTGGGATATTTCCTAAAACTGAAGAAACTGGGCAACAAATATTGAGTTGCATTTCTCTGGTAAAACCTTCTGTGTTATAAAAAAAATTGTATTAAAAATTTATTTCTGTAGAAAAATATGAAATTTGTAAATTTCACCTCTACTTTGCTTTAATTCCTGTGAAATGTGTAAAGGGTTAAGAAATTTTCTAAATGCTGTTTTGAATACTTTGAGGGGTGAAGTTTTTAAAATGGGGTGACTTTTTGGGGGTTTCTAATATATAAGGCCCTCAAAACCACTTCACAACTGAACTGGCCCCTGTAAAAATAGCCTTTTGAAATTTTCTTGAAAATGTGAGAAATTGCTGCTAAAGTTCTAAGCCTTGTGAGGTCATAGAAAAATAAAAGGATGTTCAAAAAACGATGCCAATCTAAAGTAGACATATGGGTGATGTTAATTAGCAACAATTTTGTGTGGTATAACTGCCTGTCTTACAAGCAGATACATTTAAATTGAGAAAAATGCAAATTTTTGCAAATTTTCGCTAATTTTTGGTGTTTTTCACAATTAAATACTGAACATATCGAGCAAATTTTGCCAGTAACATAAAGTCCAATGTGTCACGAGAAAACAATCTCAGAATCGCTTGGATAGGTGAAAGCATTGCGGAGTTATTACCACATAAAGTGACACATGTCAGATTTGAAAAATGAGGCTCTGTCAGGAAGGTCAAAAGTGGCTAAAGAGGGAAGGGGTTAAACTTTATTATCACCGCCTTAGTAATGGCCGCTGGCTGATTGACAACCTCCATTACTAAGGCGAGGCTTAATGTTAGCCGGTGCAGAGGCCAACACTAACCCCCATTATTACCCCGGTACCCACCGTCACCAGGGGTACTGGGAAGAGCCGGGTACGAACCAGTACCCGACCATCTGTAGTGACGGGCAGGCACCGGGGTGGCCGCAGGCTGGTAGTATTAGGCTGGGGAAGGCCAAAAAAAGTGGCCCTTCCCACCCTTGTAATGCTGCCTGCTGCTGCTGTGTTGTATCTGGCTGGTTATGAAAATTGGGGGGGACCCCACATCGTTCTTTCCAATTATTTTTTTTATTTTTATTTTTTTAAATGACGCGGGGTCCCCCCCATTTTTCATAACCAGCCAGATACAATAAAGCAGCAGCAGCCTAGCATCACCAGGGTGGGAAGGGCCACTGTTTTTGGCCTTTCCCCTCCTCATAATACCAGCCTGCGGCCACCCCAGTGGCCGACCATCACTACAGATGGTCAGGTACTGGATCGTACCCGGCTCTTCCCAGCACCCCTGGTGGCGGTGGGTACCGGGGTAATAAAGGGGGTTAGTGTTAGCCTCTGCATCGGCTAACACTAAGCCCCACCTTAGCAATGGATGCTGTCAATCAGCCGGCGGCCATTACTAAGGCGGTAGTAATATAGTTTAAAAAAAAACACAAAGACATAGAAAAAATATTTTATTGAAATAAAAAAAAAAACCACACAACCCTCATTAACCATTTTATTAATAAAAAAAAAGCTGTCATCGAAGTAGTCCTGGAATCCGACGTAGTCCAACGACCGAACCTGTAAGAAAACACACAAAAAATGATTAGTAACACGTGTGTTAGGCATAGATACAGGGCCCATATGTGATACTGTCTGTGGGACCCTGTATCTAAGCCTACCACAACGTAGGCTTAGATACAGGGCCCAGCAGACAGTAATCTTATACTGTATAAGATTACTGTGTGCTGGGGCCCTGTATCTAAACCTACAGTGTGGTAGGCTTAAATACAGGGCCCATCAGACAGGATCACACATGGGCCATGTATCTACGCCTACGATGTGATAGGCTTAGATACAGGGCCCAGCAGACAGGATCACGCATGGGCCATGTATCTAAGCCTACCATGTGATTGGCTTAGATACAGGGCCCAGCAGACAGTAATCTTATACTGTATAAGATTACTGTCTGCTGGGGCCCTGTATCTAAACCTACAGTGTGGTAGGCTTATATACAAGGCCCATCAGACAGGATCACACATGGGCCATGTATCTAAGCCTACCATGTGATTGGCTTAGATACAGGGCCCAGCAGACAGGATCACGCATGGGCCATGTATCTAAGCCTACCATGTGATTGGCTTAGATACAGGGCCCAGCAGACAGGATCCCGCATGGGCCATGTATCTAAGCCTACCATGTGATTGGCTTAGATACAGGGCCCAGCAGACAGGATCACGCATGGGCCATGTATCTAAGCCTACCATGTGATTGGCTTAGATACAGGGCCCAGCAGACAGGATTACACAATCTGTGATCCTGTCTCATGGGCCCCCTAAGCCTGCTACATCGTAGGCTTAGGGGTTGTACAGTCTCTAAACATTGATGGCCTATCCTCAGGATAGGCCATCAATAGCTGATGTGTCGCCCGGGACCCACAAATCAGCTGTTTTGAAGGGGCCGCAGCACTCGTACGAGAGCTGCTCCCCCTTCATTTCACTACTCGCTCACACTGTGAATCGCCGACACGGATTCACAGTGTGACCGGAATGAAGTGACAGGAATGAAGGGGAGCAGCTCTCGTATGAGTGCTGCGGCCCCTTCAAAACAGCTGATTGGCGGGTCCCGGGAGTCGGACCCCGCCAGTCAGGGCTAACCTTACCTTCCTCTTCGGCCGCGGCGGGAGTTCTGTCATCTCGATGCTGTGCGCGGCGCATAGCGCTGTGTCGTCATGCACTGCGCACAGCGTTTGACGTCAGGACCTCCGCTTTGATCCGGAACCAGGTAGGTAAGTAAAGTATGTTACTATAGTAACAGGGGCCCGCGGCCCGAGTTACTATAGTAACTTTTTATTGATGTGGTGCGGGGGGCCGTGGGCCCCCCTGGCTTCGGGGCCCGGTCGCAATTGCGACCGCTGCGACCCCTATAGCTACGCCAGTGGATAAATCCCTTTATGGGATTAAAAAAAAAGTTAAATGAATGTAAAAAAAAATTCATGATAAATAAATAAATAAAAAGTAAAAAAAATACACAGAAACACACATTTTTTTATAATAAATAAACTTTTTCAAATATAAGTCCCAAAACATGAAATAATATAGACATATTTGGTATCGCCAAGACCGTAACAACCTGTACAACAAATGTATACATTATTTATGATGATCGGTGTGAGGTGTAAAAAAATATATATTAAAACTGCTGCGCAACTGCTTTTTTTCTGCAATTTCACCAAAATAAAAATGTATAGAAATTAAACGATAATGTATTTGTACCAAAAAATGGTACTTACATAAAGTACAACTCGTCCCGCAAAAAACAAAGTCTCATACAACTACGTCGTACAAAAAATAAAAGAGTTGTGAGCATCGGGATGCAAAGAGGGAAATGTAAAAAAATTGCTCTGTCCTCAAGACCAAAATTGGCTGTGTCCTTAAAGGGAATGTGTTGCCAGAAAAACATGTTTTGTTTTTTTTAATTAAACATTTAGTGTGTAGGTGATTAAACATTGTTCAAATTTTTTTAATTTTTTTCACGAGTCAGGAAATATTATAAATTAATTCTAATTTATAATATTTACCATTGCTGGTCACTAGATGGAGCTATTCCCAAAATTGCAGCATTGCAAAATTGGGTAAAAAGCCCTCGCTCTAGTGAGCTCTCAGCATCCCCCCCTCCTTTATCCTGGCTAGTGCCGGGATAAACGAGGGTTTTGAACGGTGTAACCTCCTACACTGTGTGTCGCCATTTTTTGAGCTAACACACAGTGTAGTAGGTTTACATACAGTAGTAAACACACACAAACACGAACATACATTGAAATCTCTTACCTGCTCCTGCCGCCGCGGCTCCCTCCGGCCCGTCCGCTCCATCTGCTGCCGCTGGTCCAAGTAGACAAGTCCGGAAGCCGCGACCGGAAGTAGTAATATTACTGTCCGGCCGCGACTTCCGGTCCACAGGAAAATGGCGCCGGACGGCGCCAATTTCAAATTGGCATGTGTGGGAGCGGCGCATGCGCAGTTCCCACACAGACG